>NW_019174497.1:3025542-3505542 GCF_002260705.1 Seriola dumerili | reverse complement strand
AAACACTATACTGTAATTATAAGCAACTCCTCCAGTGGGTGTAGATATATATGAATGATAATGAAGAAAAAAATGCTTGTTTTAATGATATAAAGCATGTCTTCACAGGAGAAAACATAATGTTTGTCAAATACTATAGATCAATAAACACTGAAAAGTCATTACATGTGCTTATAACTACTTTACAGATTGTTATTAAATGTTTTGCAAATGCTAAATAGGGAGGGTTAAAGGAACATGTTACCATTCATTTATTTATTGTTTTGCTTCCAGGCAGTGTACAAATCACAACCACAAGCAAAATCATTCAGGAAGCTTTCAAATCGAGTCATACAAGAATGTTCCAGTTTCATGCTGTGGTCTTTCCAAACTCTAATGACCGCCTCAGTGCACTCTATATCACATTGCTCATCCCTAGTCTTATGCAGCCAGATGTGCTCCCTTGGATATGAATGAGCTTTTGTCAGGCTACTGAATGGCCCCTGTGTCATGTCAGCAGACTCAAACATGTACCGTGAAAAAAGCCCTCCATTCCTTTTTACAAGGATGAAATTTGTGCATTTCTGTGTAATGTAGATTTTCCCATTTTCTATTTGATGTTATTCTTGTATGGACCTTTTCAAGTTAAAATTCTATACTGACACTATGAGGTATGGCATAAAAAACCGATTGAAGTGAAGAATTGAGGCTTTTGTTCCCCCACTGCTGTCAATGTGATACTGTACGTTCAAGGAGGAAGCTAGATTATCCTCCAGCTGAATCTATTATGATCTTATTTCGATTCAAATCAAGTTCAGTGGACTTCCTGTGGTTCAGCAAAGAATGAGCCGCTGTCGGTCCATAGAAAAGTCAAATAGCACTGGGATGAACAGAACGGGTGTCATTTGGAATCAATGCATTTTACACTGTACCCTTTATGTCCCTTTACAACATGTCCTCTGTTACCCTTCAGGGGCAAGCCGGGAAAAATAAAAAAGCCAACTGATTAGAGAGTTCCTATATACTGAAAACTAATTTTGGATAAACTGCAACTTTACACACTCAAATTGACTTGAATAAAAGTGGCAATATCCAAAAAACATAACACCGAAGTATAAATCCTGCATTCAAAGTTTAATGTCAGTTTTATAGTACCATTGTTCATTTTTGTGCTGTGGTATGTGGTAAATGTGTTAAACATTTTGTGTACTTGTCCCTATAAAAACAAATAAATAAATAAAAACAATATTAGCATTGAAATGAACTAAGAATATCAAAGATAAATCTGCTTATTCTGAAGAATGGCACCAGTCATGACTTTTGCAATCAAGAGTCATATGTGCATCCATAAAATCTTTGTAGGCAACGTGTAACCTTAATCTGCACAAAAAGATTTGAAAAATATCTTTACACTGCTTCCTCATTCCTAATTCTTCTTTTATACTGTATGAACATGACACATTTGGACAACAAATGGTCCTCCTCAGATAAGACGAGTAAATCTTTGGTTTAACCTTTAAAGTACAACTTCAGAATCAGAAAAATGGCTGTCATAAACTGTAGCCATGCAGTGAATTTTATAGTCTTGAATGTTAGCTTAATCTGCAAAATATTAGCAGCAAATACTAAGTAAAATGTACAATATATTTACATCCGGACAGAACTGTTTTCCTGTGCTTTCAGTCTTCATGCTAAGTTAAACTAATGGGCTGCTGGCTGTTGAGTCATATTTATTGGACAGACATGAGCTTAGTATGGATCTCCCTAACTAACTCTCTGCCAGAAATCTAATTAGCTTATTCCCTAGATGTCGAACTTATTTCTTTTGAGTGTATACATATGAATCTTGTGTCTAAGTCATTATGGGGTGTATTACATTGGGTCCATCGTATTGTCATGATGTTCAGTGCCCAATACCGGAAGTTCTACTACTGCTGTTATTGTAGGAAGTTGTAGGTAGGTGGTCAGTGTGGATTCTGTGAGGGTATAAAGCGCTGAACTGTTATATCTGAGACTGGGGTTTGCATCCTGAATGCTGTGTGTAGTTACTGTACATTTAGGCAATAAAAGCACTTTGGTAAAGGTCGGGGAGAGAGACTGCAGTTTCAGTTAAATGTTAAAATATATTGTGTCTCATGGTTTAAGTTACTTTTTAAATATTAAACCAAGACTGTGATTGTTTCCTAACCTTAGCTAAGAACTGTTAGTGCCTAAACATAAAAATGAAAACATGAGTCATGCTTTAGTTGCCGTGAGTGGATATTGTAGGTAAAACAAATCGAATACATTGTCAGGAAACATTTTACAGATTCAACAGGTTCAATATCAACATTTTGGGCCTTAGATATACGTACAGTTTCCTCTATCATGCTGATATAACATGTAAGTCAGCTGGCATTACTTTTCTGTCAATATGTATTTGCTGTGGGAAATTAGAAGGATATAAACCTAATTTCTTAGAGACAGGGTTATACATTTTCTATATAGCCTGAATAGAAATTGAATTTAATATTTGTCACATCGGATACATGAAAATTCAGAGAATATTGTATAAACCATTCAGGGTTTGTCATTTTTGGTTAGGTTTATCAAATACGAAACATTTGATACTCACCAAAGACTTACGTAGCCCTGCCCCAACTGTCCTGATTAGGATCAGGAGTGGTCCCTGGAAAGCTCCCAGGTGGACTCATGGAGTGCTCTGCAGTGTTGCCACCGTGACACCTTCCCTAAATCAATGCCAGCCGACTTGAGGCGCCACGTCTTCACTTTTGTCGCTCTAAGAAATTGTGTCAGTGTCGCCCTTAGTGCTAGCTGTTAAAGTAATTGATTTATTTGATTCATTTATATAGTGATAAGAGAGTTGTTATATATGTGGTGTGTTGAAGTGTGATACAGTGGTGGTTGGTTGTCTTTATTTGTGTGTATATGTGTGTGGGTCACATCCCATGGCTGCTGAATGATGGCCTCAGAAAGAAACAGCTGTATGATCCGTAAATTGTAAACACACAGGGATTAATTATCAGTGAGGTAACACACACACACACACACACACACACACACAAGGATGAATTAAATCTTGTCTTTTCATCTGTTTTCAGGGCCAGCAGACGCATCCAAAGATGTGTAAGTACATCAGTCATTTTCTAATGATTTCAAGTATTTATGAAGCTCATCATCTGTGCCCCCCCCCCCCCCCAGCCTTCCTACGTTCACACGACACAGTGCACCAACAAAGGAGCTCTATGTATGTAAACACACATACTGTAGTATTCACATCAAAATATTTTGCCACACTGACTGCACTGAATTTATACAACTCTAAATATACCATTTTAATCCAAAACTATTTTACAGTGAAGCACATAAAAAACATGCGTCATTAAAAGCATTAAATTGCTTTTCATTAAAACAAACAATTTGTGATTGAAACAAAAAACAGGACTGGAAACTGCAATCACTTTCCGAATTTTACAAGCAGTAAAGAATCTATATTCTGTCTATGTTCATGCTGTTTAAATATACTGCTATTTATATACACCAGTGATAATTGTACACGCTAATAAAATGAACTATATTATCCTATTTTTAAAGTAATTATAAGATAACAAACTGCTGATTTTTCTTTCTTATTTGTATGAATTTAGAGCTGATGTATATGGTCAAAAAATAAGGATTGGGACTTTGAGTATCTCTGCTTTACATGATTCAACTTTAATAATTAATTTAAAGTTTAATAATTAAAAGGAACAAGTCAGGGATGCACGGTTCCTTGCTTTTCACATTGAAATTAGCATTAGGCACTCTGCCTGTGACACAAGCTTCAACATGGACGCAATTAAGTATTTAAATTAAGATCTCTTAAATTAAGATCTATTGCAGACAGTAATATTTTTTAATTTCTTTAGAGAAGTGCTTGTACGAGATTCTGCTGCTGCAATATGCACAATTTGGTCTGTCTCCATCATTGATACAGCAGACTTTATGTATGTAATTTACTGTAATAAACCTACACCACAGACAAGATGATTGAAATACAGTTGTGTCATTTTTAATTTTGAAGTGTTTATTTGGAAACACTGAACTTTAAGCCACTGTATTTAACACTTATAAGCAGTTTATAAATGGTTTATAACACACAGTAATGTGGTAGTAAGCAGATATATACAAAGTTATGTCAAAGCATTGCTTCGGTTGGTTTTCTTTTGCTCCACGTGATATTGAATTATATAGTTTATTCATGACCTGTAATACAAATCTAATTGGGAAAGTAATTAAATTTGTGTGTGTGAGTGACCATTGACATTTTTCTGTGAAGTATCAGTCAGAGGACAGATTGTACTTTACTTAGCTTTTATCAAAGCTTAGGGAGGAGCAGCATTTCCAAAGCATTTCCTGGAATCAGTGTGTGTGTGTGTGTGTGTGTGTGTGTGTGTGTGTGTGTGTGTGTGTGTGTGTGATATTTTGCTGTGTAGTACAGTCCTAGCTGTGATTAGCCTCAGTGAGTCAGTAGTGTCCTGCTGTCAGCTCTCGTGGGTCCTGTGCTGGCTGCTCAGATGGTTATCAAGGAGCATACACACACACACACACACACACACACACAAACACACACACACACGCACACACATACAGAGATTACCTGTATGTGAAACAGAAGATTAAGGGAATAATACACCCCAAAAGTGAAATGCTTGTCATCATTTTGCTCACACTGCTGGAAAAGTAACACAGAGTAGATTAGGTGGTGCAGCTTAATGTCAGCCCTTAAAAAACAAACAACAACAAGAAAAACCCACTGAGGATCGTTGGAAGCTGGTTGTTCAGTGATTTGGTTTAAAACCTGAAATGAAAATAGGCAATCCAGTTTGATCATCAGTTGCTGAGAAACAGAATTGGCAATATTCCCCTACAGGGCTAATGAGGAGGACCTCAAATGTTTTGCAGCCATGTGACTGCACTTCCCCAATTCACTGTTTACTGCTTCTCATGAGTTACTTTGTTTGTGAGTTTTTGTTTTATTTTTCTTCTGTCCTTCATGCTCCTAAGAGCTGACCTGACCTGTGCTTCTTCTCTCAATCAGGACAGAAGATCCCTCGGTAGACGATGAGAAAAGAAGGTAATTTGCTAATTTTCTCCAAATTATTTTCTTCATTTTCTCCTTACGTTTTCAGTTTTCTGTTGGATTTTTAGATAATCTATGCATTTTTGTAAAGTGGAATTGCACTTGTTAGTGTACAGGTTATGGAACATTAATAGGCTTTTTCATGCAAGACATATTGACATGTCACAGTAGCAAAAGCACAGGTGTAACTAGTAAAAACAATTATAGCCAAATTCTGTTTAGCTGGCTGTCACCTTTCTGGGACATCGTTAATGTTATTAGCAACACCTGTGTTTTTCCTTCTACGACAAGTCAAAGAGTCAAAAAGGCCTGTAGTCTGTTTTACTCTACTAATCTCAGAAATGTAGTTATGTAAAATCAAAACCACTGTTACCAATTATTCTAGTTGGTAATAATATGTAATGAAGCAATCTAATTACCTATTTTCAAATTTGCAGTTTCAAGAGGATGGATAGTCTGTAAAATCATCAAATCCTACTTTTTTATCCTCATGTACCTGTAACACCTGTTCAAGTTCAGTGTTAGCACGGCTGATGCATTGTAGCAAAGGCAGCTAAAATCATTTGCTTTATCCACAGATTAGAGCCAAAATCATCCTTTATCTACAGAGATTACACTAAACGCATTGACTGGATGATTATAATGCTTATTTCTAATCATTTAAACACTTTGATGTCAGGACATCGCTAGCACCTAATTAACAACTTAATAACACCCCACAAAGCCTAATATGATTAAAGAAAATGTGTGATGTCTTTCAAGAAGAGTGGGAAAGATATAAAGAGAATCACCATAATTCATTATTCCTCTCCTCTCCTCTCCTCTCCTCTCAGGAACTATGGTGGTGTATACGTAGGTCTACCAGCAGACCTGACCACTGTGGCTGCTAGTCAGTCCAAGTCCACACGTAAAGGTAACATATCTCTAACACTGTAAATCCCATATTCTGTTAAATGACGTCTTTGTGCATTACAAATGGGTACACTGCTGGTGTGGTAAACTGTAGCCTATATTAAGATGGTACCACTGACATTGATCAGCGTCTTGTAGCGAAGCAGCTCAGGGCGTAGAGAGAAATAATCCCTGGTGGACGAACCACCACCCCATGAAACCGCATGTCCCCTGCAGCATCTTTGGTTTTCTCTGACCTTTATTTTTACTGAATCTTAATGAGAAGCATTTCCTTTTCTATTACAGTTTGAGTACTCGTATCTGTGAAGATAAATATGGTTCCATTGCTGATGGCAGGGTACAACAAAAGAAGCTTTATTTTCCTATTATGTGTTTTGTTTAAAACAATATGTGCTTTACAAAGGATTAATGTCTTTTTGATTTAGTTTGAAGTGCTGCATATACACTGATTTCCACAACAGCCTCATTCATTCTCTCTGTAAACAAACACAGTGTACAGTGGCACTGATTCATTCTTTTATGTAACTGCCTTTCTAACAGAAATGTCAATAGAAAACTAATATAAACCATGACATGTTGCGTTGTGTGTGACCTGTGTTAAGAAGTTACAGTGAACAATCTCCTGAAGGCTTTTTTTCTTGTCATGCTCGTCCTTGTGCTTGACGAGGTTAAATATAATGACGGATTGATTGATTGATTTTTTTTTTATATCCTCTGGCATAAATATTTACTCTTTTTTTCCACCAGTGTCTCCCAATTCACACTGCCGGGAAGAGTGTGTGGGTGTTTCTGAGCACAGTCTTGATACTGAGATGGATAGATACAAGAAGTAGAAATTTGTCGAATAATTGTCCCTATAAATATCTGTACTGACTCTGTTTTTCCCTCCTCTTGCAGACTAGCAGCTACTGAAGGGGACACAACACAGGTACTGTAAAGAAAAACACACACACACAAGTCCGCTTGTTCAGCTCTTAACACCGCCTGCTCGGGATTTCTTCTCTTTAAGTGAACAGAAACCGCTGCAAAGACTCATATGAAAGCAGGTGTCTTATATTCTTTGTCTCAACAGGATCCTGCATATTCATTCACCTAGAGACACTCACATTACAAGCAGAGAGCATGTAAGTGCTCTGATTCTGGCTCACCACACACTGGCTAAAGTCTCAGGCTTTAACACTTTTACTGAGCGAGGATGTGGACAGCTTGCAGGGGCTCTGAGGACGCTGCCTCATGGCGTCATGGGAGGCACATTGACGCAGGGATGCACAGCGGAGGTCTGCGTACGGCATCCATCATCATCACCCTTCACTTTGCAAAAAAAAGATGGGCATCAAAGCAGACAGGCACCCACCCTAGGACTCGCAGCTGCGGGCGGCGGCAGCGGGCATTGTGACAGCCATCTCGGCTTCTCGGTCATGGCACTGGAACGCTCTCTTTCTTTCTCAGGAGGAGACGGGGGAACCCAGCCAACTAACTCACTTACTAACTGTCTGGGACTCACACACATTCCCAGTGGCCCTCTGCAATAATAATCACTGCTCAGTTATTTCTCTAAAATGCCATCAATGATTCATTGTGTGGTGGAGACAGACAGTTAGAGAGACAGGGAGAAATCAGAGTTCCACAGAAGGCAGCGAACACATCCCTGTGAATGCATCACAGAACATCTCAGCGTTGTTGAAAATAGCTTTGATTTCAAATCAGGCACCAGAAAAGTCTGAAAATGACGCTGATTATAATTAACAGATCTAAGTGCTAATAACAGCAATGGGATAAGTTGATGATGTTTAAATTTTAAAATTTACTGTAGATGCTCCTAAACCTAAATGTCCTGAGTGCACCAACCAGGTAGTAGCTGTTGTTGTCACTCACCTTGTGCCCCAGACTGATTATATAACATCAGCATATGACTCACGATACTTAGAGGATCTCTCTCTCTCTCTCTCTCTCTCTCTCTCTCTCTCTCTCTCTCTCTCATGCTCTCTCTGCAGCATGTTGTTTCTTTTTCCCTGAAGATCTCTGCTGCAAGTGCTTCTGGGTAATTCATACAGCTCTTATAATGTTTCTCTTAAAATTTACAGAAACAGAATTGTCTCACAGTTTGTTCCTAGCTCGCAACATAAATGTGATCTCATGTGTAACAGCAAAAACAATTGTGTCTTTGAAGAAAAAAAAAAATGACAGGAGACAGGAAACATAGTAAGAAAAGAAGCAGAGATGTTGATTTTGGTTTTCCCCTCCTTCTTCATGCTAGTTTATTTTCACACTTACAGTTTATTGCATTGCTTTGTAATACCAGCACTGATTTTATTACAGAATATTTTACACTTTATGTGACAATCTGAATTGTGAATGTTGTTTTACTGTATGTAATCTGTTAATGATGAGGCTGGTTTTATTCTATATTATTCTTATTCTTAACAAATCCCATGAGAAAACTAAAACCAACAGTGTTTTTGTTTTCATTACTCATTGCAAGGTCTTCTTAGTGTTTTGTGTTTTCAAAGCTGCTACGTTAAAGGTCAAGAATGAATCTTCAAATTCAACAATGTGGTACATCTTCTCTTAGAAGGTTGCTACCCTGCCTGTGGCACTCTACCCCCATTTGTTCCTATAAAGATGTAAAATCTTAAAAACATGTCACAAATATAAGGCTAATTAAAAAAAAAAAAAAAGGTCTCTCACATCACAGGGGAATAAGATGTATCATGCTTTGGATACACACTTGTTTGATGATCAACTGATTGTTAGTTTTTGATATTTCATGGGATTTGTTGACAATATACAGAAAATAGGATATCACCAGACTAATCCTTTGACAGAAAAAAAAAAACACAAACACCACAGTGTCCCTGGAAAAAAGAAAAAAATACACTACAGCTGGGCAGTCATTAGGGGCCAAGGTCATTTTTCAGCCAGGCTCTTGACAGTTCTCTCGCCTAATGAATGTATAACATCCTTCATTCACCAGGACCCTAGAGGAGGGTGGAAATAGGCCAACTTTAAACACTTGAGATTCAAGAGATGCTTTTTCAAAGCTTCACGAAAAACTTCATACATCTGTGTGCATAAAACAAGGGATGTATTTCACCACGCCTGAATACAAGCTCACTGTTTACTGTTTAAGTCTGTTTTCTTAGGGGTGCAGTTCAGCCCTGCTGGCAGCCAAGCCATCGGTCACACTGATACCAAGGGATTTCATGTAGTGTCTTTTAATTGCAAACCATTTGTCAACTCACATTGTTGCAGCGTTTGCACTGTTCACCTGTGGTAGAGGTAGAATATACTGCAGACACAAAGAGCTGCTTTATGTATTTTGTAGTTTGTGTGCAGTGTGCCAACAGCACCACGGCACCAGATCTGATCAGAACCCCACTTGAGACATTATATTTTTACCCTCCTTTCTCCTTGATGTCTACATTTCCTCCCTGCTGCGGCTTCAGTTTTCCTGCATCAATCCCTACCAGAGGCCTTTGGCTTTTACAGCGTGTCGTGCCACCTGTCTCTCCCTCTTTTATCAGCCCCTATTTTGCCCTTTATGGTCGGTCCTCCTGTATATGATGAATGTCATTGCCTTTGTCCTATTCAATTAGTCTAACAGGGACAAGGGGGCAGAATGTGGATGAATAACAGTCTGAAGTGAAGTCCTCTACATTTAAATGCTGCTGTGGTGCATTGTGGGCTAGCTGTAAAGCTGTGCAGCATAGCATGATGTTTGAATGTAGTAAGGATGGGGATGCGCTTGAGACCAAAGCAAAGGAATATTTCGACATTTTGGGTAAATGTGATTAGAAAATGAATGCCACTCTCATGTCTGAATGGTAAATAAGAGGCTACAGCCGGAAGCTGGTTAGTTTAGAATAGCATGAAGAATGGTGACAGAAGCAAACAGCTAGCCTCGCTCTGTCCAAAGATAAAAAATCAAAATGCTAACACATCTAAAAATCACAAATTAACACATCATACAACACTCTGGTTGCCTGGCAACTTGCTCTTTTTTTTCTCTTTTTTTTTTTTTACATGTTTAACAAAACAGATACAGTGTATTGATTATTGAGCTTTAGAGGTTTTGACAGGCACTTTTTTTTACCTTTGGCCTGACCCAGGCAAGCTGTTTCCCCCTGTCTCCAGTCTTTATACTAAGCTATGCTAACTGACTGCTGATTGTAGCTTCATATTCATTTCTCTAAATTATTCCTTTAATGTTTGGAAATGTAAGATCCTTCATGTTTTGTGGCACACTGATGCTGAAAATGACAGAAACCACTTGTGGTCCATGCAGCTGTGAAATGTTTTAATTATTTACATGCCTATCAAGACATTGAAGAAGACCTGGAGTGGTCATCAAAACCTGCCAGCGTCTCTTTACTCTGCTGACTGCTGTATAACTTTATGATTAAAGAGGTAATGACTGAGGTGATTGGGTGGTTCAGTGATATTTTACAGGTGGTTCTTTCTCTCTCAACACCTGTTCTGTCTATCTTTCATTCACACAGACTCTTGAACTGTCACTCACACGTTCCTTTGCCCATCAAAAATGTCCACACACCCCTTCCTAAACACATCTAATTCATCATTGATGCTGACACGAGGAGGAAAAAAAAAAAAAAAAGCCTCGGTGCAACTCATCCATGATTATCTAATTCAATTATTTATGATTAAAGACTTTTATATTGTCCGCGCACAGCTGTGGTTATTGATTCTGGTCTTTGTTGAAATGTATCTGCCTTCTGTAATCAATAAGCCAGAACCTTGAGGGATTACATGTGTTCTTAGCGAGTGTTATAGACAGACTGCCTGACAAAAGTCAAGTAAGGATTGTTGGGGAGAACATTTGTCATTATTGAACTGAGGGCCTTTGCACAGCACCTCCTGCAACATGATCAATCACACAGCTCCATCTTGGTAATTGACTACACTGGGAATGCATGCAGGAGAGGGAAGGAGGAGCAGGTTGAGTTCCCCTCTCCCATCACACAGCAGCAGTTTGAGCCTCTCCTGTAATCCCACAACATATTATACAGCAGGTACAGTAACTAAGGGCACTGAAAAATATAAGATGTTCATGTCATAGTGAGCAAGATAAAACAGATTCACTAATAAGTCACCAAGGGATAGAGGGCTGTATAGAATGGACTTAAATCACCATATCCACCCTATATACTGTAAGCCCGTACAGTATAAAATACTCTATAGGGATCCATTATTCTGTATGAGATGTGCTGTCATCTCAGATTAATCTGGGACACAGGCTCATCCACAGTATAAAACACATATTATGGTTTCTATTGTGTTGGTCGATGTTCTGTTTGCTCTTGTTAGTTGTGCGCTAAACAGTCTTACCATACATTTGCCTGCTGTTTAATGAGAACTTTGAGAGTTTTATTTTGGCTTGTGATCACACCTTGTCCCCCCTGCATGAAAACCCATTTAAGTTATTGACGAGCTGACACTGCAGAAATCTGAGGAATCTCAAAACCTGCACAAATAAAACCAAAACTATGCGGATGGCCTGATACTACTGATACTGATACATATAGAAAATATATGTGTTGTAATTTGGGTGAACGCTCTTTAAATGTTATTCATTTTATTCATTTATTTGGAGGTACAGCATTAAACGGTTCAATAAAAACTTTCCATTTTAACTATATTGTATAACCACATGACTCGTATCAATCAAGTATCGCAGATAGTGATATCCCACTCAGCAGCATGTTCAGTCACTGTAAACTAGGCCGCTGACTTGCTATCGATCTCTTGAAAACAAACATTGGTTTCCACAACATGCACCACTCCATCCTATGGTGAGGTAAACATGAGTGGTGTTCTTTGTATCAGACAAAGATAAAAATCTGTGCGTGTGTGTGTGTGTGTGTGTGTGTGTGTGTGTGTGTGTGTGTGGTTGTGAAAGTGTGAGAGCTACGTGATTGAGAACACGTTCTTAATCAGATCATCTGAGCATCTGGCCCACCACGACATCACAGCTGCTCTTTCTCTTGCTGAAATCTTTAGTCAACACTGGCGTTTGAACTGCACCTCTCTGTTGTTATTTCACCTCAAACCTCATTCACTCATCCAAATGTCTAATAATGGTAAGAAAGGAGAACAGAAAATTAGATTTTATCTATAATTATACTACATACCAACAGATATACAACATCCCCATTTTCATAATGTTCTGTTTTGCAGTTGTCCTAGAAATCAATGTACAAACACAAACTTATTGTAGGGATTTCTCCAATAAAACACGTATTCAAAGCCAAAGGAGAGACATAAGTCATACCATAATATACTCAGATCTACATAATTTCAGGTATTATACTTTATGCACAAAATATCAAATAAATCATGCACCAAAAACCAACAGAAAGTGATTGCCTTTACAAACTTTTTCCCTGATAAGGACAAATTTACCCTTATCCTCCAGGCTTTAGCTGGTTAAGTAACAATTGTATTGTGTCGCTCTCAATATAAAGCACCAGAGAAAACTAAATTGATCTTGTTTTTCCTTTTGATGTCTCTCTTTTGGCTTTGTATATGCGTTTTAGATAATTGAGATGATCCATTCTTCTTCCAGGTTGATATACTGCCCTGTTTCTCATTAACTTTATTCACTCATTCATTTCTTCATTCACTTGAATATGTTCCATGTTGTCACCACTGGACCAGAAGCATTCAACATCATGCATTTATGCATTGTGCATTGTGTCAAAATTGCGGTATGATAAAACAACACTAAGCACCTCTCATAAAATTGTACCTGCAACTTCACTTATTACCAGTAGATGTCACTGCAGTACAGCCCAAGCTTCAACCTTGGAGCTCCAGGACACTATATTTGGTTGCTACTTACATTCCCTCTTGGCTATCCGTGAGATGAGAGAAGCATGTCCTTCTCCTGCCCTCAATGCCTTGACAAATGCTTTAAGGTCTACATAGTGATAAAATAGTTAAAGCCAGCCAGCAGCTCTCACAATGATCTCCAGTTGACTCGTGAAGCCAGAGTGTTGCACTAATCTTTGGCGCCAGAGTCGCTAATCTAACCCAATAACTGTAACAGGGTGCTAATCACTGTTTTGGTGGAAAAAAAACCAACCTTGCCAGCTTTTCCATGGTAATCAGGGCACTTAGAGGGCCCCTTGAGCTTGCCCTGATGAGTTTACAGCCGGTGTCAGGCTCAATCAAGGACACCGCTTTATGGTTTTTCACAATAATGAGGCTGAAACCTGAAAATGGGTGTTTTGCATGCCCAATATTCCAGGTAATGACTTATCTGGCCTTTCAGCCTTGTACTGAGAAAAAAAGGAAGAAAAGAAGGGCTTTGCTGCCAAGTGAATTTACAAAAATATTTACAGACATACCTGCCCCTGACTGACTTCATTAAGTGGTATTTCAAATGTGCATGCCTCACATTCTCATCTCATGTTCCAAATTGGCCTGGGGGATGTAGAAGCCACTCCACCTCCCTGATGATCAATTTCACCATTTTGCTAAAACACCAACACGTAGGGCTGTTGCTACCACTGATGAAACTAAGGTCATGTCCTTTGGATTGTTTTTTTTTCTTGAAATTAGGGAGCTTTAGGAACCTCACAGGAGTTTACATTCTGCACCGTTGGGTATGATATAGAGTAATTTACTTCTTTCCTTTAATATGTTTAAAATATCTGAAAATACAGTGCTTAGAATAAAATTTTGTGTCTGGTTTAGGGTGTTTTTATTTTCCAACTCTCACTCATCTGTATATCGGACCGATTATCATGTCACAAGATCGTGCTCTTGTGTACACATCTTAAACTGAGATTTCAGGTGAGCACAGAGAAACTCTCCTCCCTCAGCAGATGAATGTGAAAACAGTCAAACTCTGCACATACTGTATATCATTTTGCACAATAAAGATTAAGCATCCAAGCAAAGTAACAATAATCAAAGCACAAGTTCAGGCAGACTTTAAATTTGACAGTTTTTAGGTCAACAAATGTGCAGAAAGCATTTAGAGCTTCATGTTGAGAAATCAAATGTACAGAAAATGTGATTGAACAGTTACTGTAATTGATAGCATTTTTTTTTTTAAATCCAAACATTTACGAGAATTTTGAGACTTTATCTCTGGTGTCTGGCCATATTATTTTGGAGGAAGGAGGACTTGGACCCATAATCTTAGTATTTCTGAAAAAAAAAAAAAAGAAATCTATGGCCCTGCCAGCAAGCCTTGCTCTATGTTGACTATAGAGAGTTCCGCTTCTCTCCCTCTGGATATCACTAACTGATTCCTCCCATACATCACTGACAGACGTGTTAAATTAACGTGACTGATGAGGTTAATAAATATCAAACATCCTTCCCTTATGCAATCTTACTCTGGTACAAAGCAGTGATGTAAGAGTTGGTGAGCCTTCTGCCCCGCGTCCATGGCCTGTCCCATCCAGACATCACAGACCGTGGCGAATGAACAGTACAGTACTACTTGAGTTCTCAAAGCATGTCAGACTCAATGTCAAGGCCGCCTTCCTCCGCAGACTCTCAACTGTCACTCAAATTTCAGTCCAGGGGCTTGAAAGACTCACAGGACACACGATACAGTCGTCCCATTGAACTGAATTTGACATGTATTGCCAGGTCATTTGGTTCAATAAATTCTCTCACATTCTCCACTGTGGCCTCCCACTTGGCCCCGACCAAAATGTGGCACCCCAGACCCAACAGAGGTGGAAGGTGGGGTGCCGGGGTGGGATGGGGTGGGGTGTGGGGGGGGGTTGCATGTTGGTTGTGGCGGCTCAGCTTTACTCTTGGCTTCACTGTGCATGTGCTTCCAATTACAGACAAAGGAGAGGCGGTCCTGTTCAGCATGTGGTTCCATTTAGAGCAGGTGAAACAATGTAGGAAAATAGATCCGTCATCCGTCGCATTCCAGAGGCCAGTGAGAAACAGCGCTAAATCATAGCAAAGCTAATCCTGAGAGGAACGGGTGGGGTGAAGGCAGTTGAGGGTTCTGGCGGCATCTTCAACAGGGGTCTGCTCACAACGATCTCTGTACAGTACTTCAAAGCAAGAACAAGAATCTGATAGAAACATCCTATTTTTATTTTTCCCCTTTTGGTGTTATTGTAGATTTCTGTTGTTTTCCCCCAGTCCGCTGACTCTCAGCCATGGTGTGGGTCTATGGATGGCAATGCCAGTCAGTCAGTCAGATCACCGCTCTGGTCCAGACTGAAACATCTCAACAACTCTTCAGTGGAACAACATTCATGTGCCCCAGAGGATGAAAGCCTATTTTGGTGATCCTTTGACTCTATCCTGATCCAGTGAAATATCTTAACAATTGCTGGATGAATTTTGAACAGACTTTCATCAGACATTCATGGTTTCCAGATTATGTATCCATATGACTTTCATGGTCCTCTAACTCTAGATCCACCCTAAGGTTTACATTTTAGATTTTGAATGAGATGAGAATGGATTGCCATTGAATTATTGTAGACACCTGAAGTGAAACTGGGACCAAGTAAGAAAACGTTTTTTCAAAACCCAAGGGGGTGGGTTTTTATACACTTGTTTTTATGTACATTTCTGATAGAAGCATCTGAGCGGAAATGCTGGAAAGTTGAAAAAAATCTCAAAATGTTTGGCTGAGGTGGAATAGTTGTACAGCAAAATGCAACAAACAAATAATTCATGATGTCAGTACATGAAGCATGTGATTTAAAACCCACCAAAAATACTGAAAATACAGGCAGATGAAAACTTCAGATATGTGTGGAGTGATAAGGAGAAAATTAACACTTGAAAATAACAAATACCGTACGGCCATCATCATGTTACGGCAACAATTTCATATTTCTGTAGTTTAGTGGCCTTTAATGAGTACCATTTCCCTCAAGTCCTAAATCTTCACCGGCTACAAATCATGGCTTGAGAAACGACACGAGTCCATGAGTGAATCGAGGAGCCACCTGAATGCACCACTGTGTCTCAACCTCACAGAGCTGCTGAAGGGTCTCAGTCTTGTTTATATTTGGTCCTGAAGATGTCTCTTCTCCCTTTGACTTTTTTGTCATTCAGGTCGGCCCAGGTGTTCCTACCGTGAATACCTGAGAAAATATTTAAGATGATTTGAGGCCAGACAAGGCTGTGGAGCCAGTGTTGTATAGAAGAAAAGGAATGTTATTGACTGGTCTATATAAAGTGTGCAAGAGCAGGTCAGCAGCTGATTTTATCAGACCACTATCCCAGCCCTCCATCTGCCCTTCACGTGAGCTCTCTGTTGGGGCCTGGAAGGTTTGGCTCTTTTCAGCATGTGGTTATAGTCAGTTCATGCAGCCTCTCTACTCTATTGGAAAGAATGTAGGTTAATATAGCAAGTGGGATCTGGACATCTCGCTCTCATTTGCCTTTTATAGCCCATAGGAGCAAAGGAATAGCGTGTGCTCCAAGCTGTAAATCAGAGGATGTTTGGCATCCCACCACTTTACAGGAGGGGTGCTTTAGGCCTCAGTTAGGCCATGGACCAGCAGCACCCAGTAAAGCTCTCACATGCAGAATGAAAGGGAGGAGAGATGAAAGAAAAGGAGACATATTTTTAGCTTGGGTAAAAGCCCAGTGAGTGTCAACTGGACTCAGGGCTAACAAGAATGTATTTGGGTGATTACTTCACAGCTCACACAGTTTCAGAGGAATACCTTTTTTCTGTGTGCTTCCGCCAACATCCACATTATGGGAAATAATAAAAAGGTATACATTCGAGGGTGTTGTTATGAGAACTATGCCAAACCCAATCCAATCACACTGTTAAAAATGTGGCAGCTGGTTTTCCATCATGTGTACAGTCACCTTCATCTCCACCTCCAGCTCTTAGATTCCATAGTCTGGTCCAGGTTTTTAATGTGTTAAAAATAGGAATTAAAGTTGGCATTAAATTCTTCTTCGTTCCATTTTTAGGCTAATGAGCATAAGGGAAAGCAGGTTCTTTATCTGTGTGTTTTTTTTTTACTGTGCCCCAAAATCCAGTAGTTTAGTTTAATTTCATTTCAAGATGGGTCAAAGAAAAAATAGAAAAGTAGTAGAGATTTCATTCTGAGATGTGTTTTTATAAGGTCATGAATTGCAGTGTACGATGATTGCTGATTATAGTTAATATGAGGAAACAGAAGATTGCAGTCAATTAACGTTTATGCCCCAGGACTGATTATACCAACTTTGCTTCTGCACCCTTCAGACTATCCCAGCCTGTCACAGCTCTCTTCTTCAGTTTGGGTTAGACTCATGGCCTGTCAGACTTTGTTTTAAAGGGTTTGTTCACTCAAATCACTAGCCAAGTTAATGGTTTTGGTTTTGTGGGCGCATGTCTTTAGATATTTGTCCCTGAAGTTTCTACAATGGAGTTGTATGGAATTTTGTTGTTTAAAAATCCAGCAGTAACACCTCTTTACAGAAATAGCATCATTGCTACGCTGGAAAAACATATCAACTTCTCAGTTTGGGCTCAGAGACATAGAATGACTTATGATCAGTGCAGTTAACTCTGTTTCTTCAAACTTGCATACAAAAGGCATACAAAAGAGCAAGTTTAGGGCACACACATGAGCAATGTGGATTCATAAAAAGAAAACATTTTATTTCTTACATGACTTGTTCAAAAGTTATAAAACTACTGGGGCAGGTATCAGATGATTAGTGTCGTTCAGAAAGTACTTCATCAAAACTCACAAATCCAAAATATAATGAGCGCTCCGATAAACAACAAACAAGAAACAGAAAATAAAGGTAAACAAAGTCATGAACTCAAATAAGAATATACTGTGGATGACGTATTCTGTGTTAAAATATGTTTCACAAAACAGTTTGAATTTCCTCACTCATGCCAGTTAAAAAATCCACTGCTCCATTTCTCTGGAGCAGTGTGTGCAAACGGTCCTGTCCTCTAATGGATGGTTTAACTTATTCCACACCCTCCTTTCTTAATAAAGAAACATGTAACTAATAAAGTCTTATTTAATCAAAACTCCACTTTACCATTTTGCAGATGCTTGAAGATTTCAACCATTTGTCTTCAAGAGCCAAAAACTGAGCACAACACTGTCTTTTTTTTTTTTTACTTAAAAACTCTGCTTCTTCTTTAGAATCACCAAGTTCTATTGTTGTTTTTAAAGTGCTGTTGTAGTAAAATGTATTATTATTATTATGTAGTAATGGGAAAATTGTTTTTTGGAAGACACAGTGTCTGTCACAGTGTTCACACTTTACAGTGGACAGACATTGTTCAGCTGGTCAGCACAGGAAGTCCTCAAAACAAATGACCTTTAATTACTGCAATAGAGCAGCACGCCCTCTATTCCCTGGACTCTAACCTTTCCTTCCATGGCCCTAAGCTGTCCAGAGAGGGGGAGTGGAGAGCGGGAGAGGGAGGCATGAGCCCCATTAAGAAGCTAATGAACTGTATGCTACAATCTGATAGCAGGTGAACCAGTAATCAGACCAGAGCTCGTGACCTGTGGGTACAATTCCCTCTCACCCAATAATTAACCCAGCAATAAATCATTCCACAGCTGTGCCATCACATGGGGTCCATCACCCTCTGTAACCCTTCACTCTGAGATAGGGGTCGATGAGAGAGGGGATAGCACCCAGAGGTTGGGGTTACAGATGGAGTGTTTGAAGTCTGAGATGTTATGGTTGGTGTAGGAGGGAAGGGCCCCCCTAGAGAGGCTGTTTAGGGTTTGGGATGAGAGACTTGAACAGTGTTTTAGATTAGGCTTCTAATCCCTCTAATGAAGGCCAACTTTAGTGCTCCATTGTTGTGTAAACTGTCGTGCTTTTAATGCCCATGCGGCAGTGACAGATCCAGCTCCTTGTCTTTCATCAGCAGAGTGGTTGCACACACCGCAACAGCTAATCAAGTCAAGCTGATGGTAAAGTATGACGGTGTGTGCGTGTGTGTGTGTGTGTGTGTTTGAGTGAGTGTGAACACCCATAGGCATGCATGCAATTAACTCAGAGTGTGTGCTAACGCGTATCTGCACACACGTGCAAGCGTGCATATGTGCAGTTGTAATCATTTAAGCTGCTCTTTGTTAACGGAAATGGTGGAGCACTAAATCTGGAAACAGTCTGATTATGCTTTTGTTCCAAGGAGAAAATCAATTTACCGTTTGCAGCCCTGCTAAGTGTTCACTTCCTATTTCCTGAACTCAGCCTTGATGTATATTTACCGCTATCACATCCACATTCTCTTGTTGAGATGTGATGATTAGGCTACTCCATCAGTCTGGTGTTTACTTACTGGACTAATTTCAATCAAGGCTCTGTTAATTTTTGTTTGATAGTTGCTGATAAAATGTTTCCTGCGTTTACAGACAGAACTAAAGGCCTGAATATATCGTTAGCCATTAGTATCATTGCAAGATATTTGGGCTTTTTGGAGTCTTTCAAATAAACTCAAAGGGTCAGTTCACCCAAATGACAAAATAATTGCAGTGCGTAGGTTGGCTGGGTGTTGAGATATCTGTCTCTTAGACAGAACTAAAGAGTGGGTTGAAGATTAATATAATTCAGTCTGTAGTGTTGAAATCAGTGAAACATAAGTTTTAACATCAACACCTCTTCCTAGAATCAATGTCCACTCTGCATCATCCTCTGACCTATCTCTAATCAGTTTTCAAAGGGACTTTTTCATATGTAGAAAATACTCCCTTTGGTTTAAAAAACAAACAGAAAACGGTATCATGAAGCTGTTTATCACCTGTCTCTGTTAACACTGGGGTTTGCAGCTACGAGTGGAGGAGGTAGGTTGTTAACCGTTATGTTACAAGCCACATAAACAGAACCAGGGATGAAGTATTGAGCTGAGATAAAACAGTATTCAGTTGTAGTTAGTATTCATTTTGCTGACATGTTTCCAATTATTATGGCAATAATTTGCATCCATGCACAAGCGAATGCATTATCCTCACCTTTGCTCAGTATCTGCTGGACGTGTAAAAAGGCAGTTCTTTGTAAGAACTTCCCATAATGTGGTTCCCATAGTGTGGTGTTCATAGCTCGTTTACTTTACCCCCACAAAGCAATGACTGCTGGAAGAAAAGGAAATAGTGTAGGTTTAAGAAATGGTTGGCATCATATTCCAACATTCAGGAGTAGACATTGGGGAGTGAAGTCTTAGAATCTAATGTTTCCCTTTAAGCAATGTTTGGCTGCACAGCATGATTTGCAATGACTGGCCCACTTGTGGCTCTTGTAGTAATTTATCGGACATACAGTTTACAGAGTCATCTCACTTTTATTAGTTATTGGCACACACTTTTGAAATGGCCACCCATCTCTTAAATAATCCCAGTGTCAGAAAAAAAGTATCAGCAGACCAGTGTTACATAAATGCACCTGGGTTGCTATACTGTCATGTTCCCCTGAGGAAGAGAAAAACAACACTCCTACACAGAGATACACTCACAGGCACTGAGACAGCAAGGCCTTTCTCTCTAATTATGCTATTCCAGGAGCCATAATGATCACTCTCTCCCTCTTTCACTCTCACTCTATAAAAACTCTCCAATGCAGGACTATGTAGCATGATGTTCCCCATCAGCCCGGCAACAAGGGCCAACGCACACCCACAGTGACTCGTGCCAAGCCACTACTGTCCTCCCCACATCCTCTCACCTCTCTCCTCCTCCTCTTGCCACCCATAGCTTCCCTTGAGCGGAACCCACAGTCTATACAAACACAATTCCCTGGCAACTGACTTTTTCTTCTCCGCGCCGTAGGTCATTAAGCCTGTCCGGGCTGTGCTTGATATTGATGTAAAAGGATAAAAAAAAAGAGGAATTCTAAACAAATGAGTGTTGCTGACAGATGTGGTGTTTTGACTTTGTTCTGAGACAAAAGCTTTTCTCTGCACTAAGCTCTGCAGTAGAGGTGGTGGCTGCAGAATTTAAGGAGGTTATGTAAGATCAAAGATTCCAATCTGGCATGAGTGTTAGTTGTGGCACTGAGGACCTGTCATCATGAAGGGGAGTGTGGTGGGCTGCCACCCGGGCTTTGATATGCCTGCCACACATGTCCTGCCTCACTTTCAGAGTGAGTTGTGTGTGTAGTTTTTCTGTGGTTCTTGATTGGATTATTACCCTTTTTACTCATCCTTGTGTTACTTGAAGGACCATATCAGCATTATTGTTTATCATCACTCAGTGGAATCATATTGTTGTTATTTCATGTTGTCATTGTTCAAATTTCTAGTGTCCAAATTAATGATTATAAGGAAACTGTGATTATAAACTAAGCAATAGTTTGGTCTTATGTAAAGCAGTACAGTCTATTGCTTTAAACATCTGTGGTTTGACTAAAAAAACATTAAACGTCCAATGTGCTTGAAAGACCTCGACACAGCTTGCAGTGGACCTTTTTTTGGTCAAACTAACTGTTTTCAAGGTCAAGAATGAACTTTCACGCTCATCAATTTGACTATTTTACCTGTGATGACACCTACATTTGCCATATTGTGATATATTTTGAAATTAGAAGATATCCTTTTGTAATAATGATTTCAATTAAAATCACTAGGCCCCACCAGCCTGTTTACTTTGATAAACAGTGACATTTGAATAGGTAGATCAGATTTTTGGAAGTTTTTTTTTTTTTTTACTGTTCCAGGAAGCCATTGGCTTCTTTTAGTTTTTATACAATTAATTACATTTAACTTTCTAAAACTTAGCAGCGTGGTTGGCAAAATGATTAGATGCGATATGAAATAATTATGTGACTTGTAGCAAATGAGATAAAACATGAAAAACTTCTGTCATCCTTTATGGAACTCAGGTATTTTTGATTTGCATGCACTTGGTATGTCCACCATGTTCAACTCATTATTTCCTCAGCACAGCTCCTCTGTCAGGGGTCCTGTTTGCTGTGGAGCTTAAGGAGGCCCAGCAGATTAGGCCTGGTGTGTGTTTACAGTCAGCAGGGTCACACAGGACGGTCACCGTGGTCGTACCTCCACATTCAGAGCTCCATAAGCTCACACAGCATCTCAGGGACAAGAGCTTTCCACTGCAGCGCTGTTGAATAATCTCTGACAGGGCCAGTAATCAGCAGCATACATATCAGATGTGTCTGAGACGAGCTGCTAGACAGTCCCCCCCCCACCCTCCCGATACATAACCAACCAGACTCCAGGGTCACACAGTTGTACACAAACATACACATGGAGCCTGGCTTGCTTGCTGTGACTGTGGTCTAATTGGAAAAGGACAGAGTTAAAAATAGCATGCGGTGACGCTGGTATCTCATAATGACATCCTGGCTAGACCAGAGGCCGGATCCGCTCGCTGTTCGCTTCGCTCCACTTCTGACATCACCATGAAGGAAATTTCGGGGGAAAAAAAAGTGCACCGCTGATTGAGAGGTATTCGGTACGGGCGCTGAGTATGGAGTGGTTTCTGAGTGAAACTTTTGCATTCTTTTTCTGTACTGAGGACACAATG
The DNA here is from genome assembly GCF_002260705.1 of Seriola dumerili. Lineage (NCBI taxonomy): Eukaryota > Metazoa > Chordata > Actinopteri > Carangiformes > Carangidae > Seriola > Seriola dumerili. Next base: position 3,483,048 of record NW_019174497.1, on the reverse strand, counting down.
TGCCAGCACTGTTACCACACCCCACTGAGGAAAAGCAGGGGAAGACAACAGCTGCATGTCCTCACATACCTGTAGTCCGTGACAGATGGCACCCCCCTCTCACCCGCCTCAGATTAACAGGAGCTCAAGATAAGAGCACACAGGTGGCAAATGTTCATTTCATCTGTCAATAGACTTAGGCTGCTTTTGATTCATGTAGCCTTTCGCAAATCTCTTACATCAATCTTCTTTTTGACAGAGCACAACCACACACAGCTCTAAAATCTGTACACACACACACACACACACACACACACACACACACACACACACACACACACACTCACACACACACTCACACATTAGGTATGCATGTGGCCCAAAATAAAATCCTTTTTTTCTTAGAAATCAATGTATATGTATACACCGTTTGTTTTTGACTTTTGGTTGGTTAAATTTGTGATTACCCAAAATAAGAAATTTAGGTTAATTTATTTTTCTGCAGCTGTTGTTTAGTCTCATCTGGGATTTGAGCACTCCCTACGTTGCTCTGGGGGCTGCTGAGGTCACAGGACTAAACATTTCTGTGAGTTTTGGCAGTTAGGTCAGTGTGTGGGAGCTGCCATTGACTTCAGTGCTAATGTTAGCAAGCCAGGCTAACTTGTTTCCACTTTCCATGTTGAAGCTAGTTAGCTTAGCTTGCTAGTGTAATACAAACTTAACAACATGATGGGACATACCAAACGTTGACTGTTGTAAAGGGAAAGCTGTCTTAAAATCACTAAGGCTGAATAGGTCAAATGTCACATGATCTGAGCTAGCCTCTTTTCACACAAGCTTCTGTAAATCAATGCACATCTCCTTCAGCATTTCTTCTCTCTTTCTTTAGGAAAAAATGAAGCTCCTGGGCTTTAGAGTCCGTATTCCAAGACAAATTGGTATTCATTGTGCTTTCTATTGGAGAGTGCTATTAGAAGTTATACAGTGATAACTGTGTGAGAATACAACTGTTACACTATTGTAACTTGGTTTCATCCATATCCATAAAATAGCACTCTCCTTTAAGGTCTTTTTTTTAGCCACAGCCCCTCAACTCGTGAATTGACTCACCTCTATTTTCGAGTTGTGATGTTAAACGTGCAGTAGTCTATGAGAAATTATATTTGTTAAAGACTGAAATATTGAATAAACAACCTTAGATAGTTTTTTTTAGTTTACCATCCTTATTTACACTTCCATGGTGAACCAAACAACATGCACTTGAGTAATGCAGCTCCAAAGCTGTATTTTTAGTTATTACCATTTTCACAAATGTCAATGTGATTCTGAATGAGGTTTTCTTTCTTCTGGAACAGAACCTGGAAGTTCTGGTTTCCCTTTGGCTCTCTTTAACCATCGCTTTGTGGGCTTCTCAGCAATGACACGCTCCACTCATTAGCACACCCCCGCGTGCTGCGATGCTGGCCCTTAGATGTTGCCACAGCTTGAAGCCTAGACGCTATTTTCACACATACAGTGTGTCAAAGAATGTGCACAATAGCATTATGTAATTGCATCATAATTGCATTTTAGTTTATATTTCCTTGCACAAAATGTGCAGAAAATTCAAATTTTCGTTCTTTATTAGTAAATAAATGCAGCGGTGATTTTCCCCAACATCAAAAAACATTATAGTTTGCATTCTGTCTTCGTTTTGAAGTGTTAGTTGACCTCTGATCTGAGTCTAATGGCGAAAGGTCGACAGGTTTGTAGACAGGTTGGGAGCTGCTTATATAACCGCACAGCTGCTGCTCCAGTTTATAGCATTATGTGCTGACCTGTGAGATAGTGGCTGAAAGATCCGAGCGGAGGAGTGAAAATGTCTGAGTGGTCCATAGCAAGACTCAGACGGACGGAGAATGTGTGAGAAGGCTGAGAAAGCAAAATGCATGTCGTGATGAAACCGGCCTAAGTTTGATTCCATGCGTGCAAAGTGTCCCTCAGAGTTAGAACTGTTTGTACCTCTGTTTGAGTGTGTGTACAGCTCTCTGACACCAGCACCCTGTTATTACCATCCTTGACTGCTGATTACGGGTGCTACATGGCCTGTGGAGGTGCACCTGGGAAGTTGCTCACACCTGTCTCAGCCCTGCTCAGGTCTTACATTGATTTAATGGCTCCTGATTCACTCCCTTGTCCAAGTGGCGCTCAGCAGACTACTCATTTCCATGTTTTAAAATGTTTTAACACTTGTGAATCAGCTTGTAAGAATGCTTCACCCTCGTCTGAAAACACTTATGTAATGGCACAGTGACAGCATCTAATAACTCCCGGTGTACAGGGTCTACACCTGTCGGGACATGCTGCAGTAGGTTGCAGTGTGTGTCTGTATGTATGTGTGTGTGTGTGTGTGTGTAATGGCTGATAACCATCATCACTTCACAGCTTTGAGAGAGACAGCTGTGGTTGAAGAAGAGTGATTACATGCTCTAATGTTGACAGGGTGAGACATTACATGAACACCTTTCTATGATACACTACATATACATAACCTCATATACAACATGGATATAATGAGTGAATACAAAGCAGTAATTCAGTAGCAAATAAAAAGGTGATTAAACTCCAAAATCCGTGTCCACATAATGTCTTTAAACTCTCAAAAAATGCTCTTTTATTGTTTAAAACGGTTAATAATTGATATTTTAGTAATAAAAGTGTATCAAATGACAATGTGAAAACACTGTGACAACATGAAAGGGGCTGCTTGTAGTAAGAATTATCACCAAGATTTAGCAGCTCCCTTCAGATTTACAGAGTTTCACAGTGAGTTTCAGCTCATTGTTCAGCTGTCCACAACTTTACTATTCCGATCCACCCTCACTGCTCTCATAGCGTCATATTCGGCTGCAGCAGGCAGCACTAACCAGCAGACACACACTGTTAGCATTAAGTGGCTAAAAAGCCAGATAGTTCCATTAGGACTTAAACAGAGCTAAAAGAGAGAGAATATTGGTCTTTCTGACTTCATTGCCTGCAGTGGTAGTCTCAAAAGAGTGACTTAAACTTCCACTTGGACGGCATCATTTTTCATCTAGATTGTCTCATTTTTCTACAAAAAACTGATATGAATAATTTGATGATATGTTCACATTAAAATTTCTAATTTATGCTTTAATGTAGAGGAGTCTAACAGTAGTCGTTATGACATATGATGTACAGATTATCAGTCATCAACAAGATTATAGTAGTAGTGGAACATTATTTCAGTAAAATAAAACTGAAATCACACTGAAAATGGTCTTTTGCTTTTTATTGTAACATGCAGGGAATGTGGCTCTACCGTATGTAAAACTAAATGCTGCGTGTGTGTCAGGGGATCTGATAAAAGCGGAAAATGTTGATATCTTTAAATGGAAACTTCTTTAGCCTAAATTTTGCATAAGTGTTTTGTGGCTATTATTTAATTTTCATCTTTTATTGGGTTTTCCTTTAATTGTTTCTATTGTGTTATATCATCTGCATTGTTTGATTTGTTTGTTTGTTTTTTTATTTCACCTCAATCATGTCACCAATCACATATAATATAAAAATACGAGGAGACATTGTGCTACTTAAAATTGAATGCAGCATGGAACAAAACCCTTATAAAACTTAAGGGGAAAAACTGTTGTAGTAAATCCTGGAACTAAATTGAATCTTTTGTCAAAGCTTTGAAGCCTGAAGGCAGTATCATCTTACTTCAGCCAGTGTGTGCAAGTCAAAGAGACAGCACTCTCCTGTCTTCTGCTGACAATTGAAAGAAGAGCATGTCAGTTGTTTTTGACATACTGGTGAAAAAGGTGAGAGGTCAACACCATGAGAGGAAACCCTTTAACTCTGCACCTTTGTGTGACAAAACAGTCGATGATGCCGCTTTTTCTTTTGAGAAGTTGGACTTTCACACATTCTTTTTCCCGATGACTCCCTGTCTGTGTTTTCCTTCTTCAGAGCTGATTAGAGTTAAGCCTGAGAGAGGGGCTGGATCATTCTCTCCCTCTTTCTCTTACTTTATCTTTTTCTCGTCCTCGCTCCGTCTCCTAGCTGCCTGCCAGATTCGTGAGCTGAACATGTTGTAGATTCAACATAAATCCTGCCTCTGCACTCACATACACATGGGGGTGGAACTGGGGATTGTGAATTGGCTCTCACTTTCAGAATGAATCTCGAGATTTAGCAACTGAACAAAATCCCTCTGCAGAACTTTTACCTTTTCTATTCACCTCACCTCTCGGGTTTCTTTCTTCATTTAGAGGTTTTTGGTGACTGTTGATTTTCGCGCTGGACCTCTGTTGATTTATGTCCTCTCCTGCAAAGACAAAGGCTGCACAGAGCCCGAGAGGTGAAAGGCTACCCCTTGTACATACACAGAGGTATGCAACGCTGCAGCCCCCCACAGCCCCCACCGCTTGGTTAGCCCTGTTCTCCAAAAAGGCCAGCACCATATATCATCTGCGCACCACCTCGAAAGTAGGTCAATAAAAGAGAGTTTGGACTGCAGTTCTCAGAAACTAAAAGAGGGCAAAGTCTCAGAGGTAGCCGAGTGTGGAACGGGCCAGCTTGACCTGGCCTAGTGTGGCATTAATGTTTTTAGGCCATCCTCAGTGAGAGGGAAGAAGGAAACATACTTCTCTTGGAGGACTGCTTTTACAAAGTTTGTTACAGTCTAACTTCTCTTAAGTAAACACCTTTTCACGTTTGCGGCCTCTTCTCTAGCATGTACACACAGTAAAAGCCACACTCTCACTAACACAGTTAAACCTGAATGTGTGATTTCCAGGGGACTACCTCCTGTGTACAGTATGTCTTAGTAAGGTATGTGGAGGGCTACCCAATGCTATGAAGTCCAGACAAATGTAACTACATGTAGGTCCTTCTCAGGCTGTGTGAATAAGAGCAAAACACACACAAGGAGTGCTGTAAGAGCTAGTAATCTTGTCCTCATTTAGCAAAACAATTTCAGTGCATTGTCGCTGCTCTTTACAATAGGGTAAATGTGAAATGTAAATGTATACAACAGTGAATGCAGAGCACTGCCAACTCAGCCATGTAGTTTGACACCATCAAAACCAAAGCTGCGAATTTGATACTTGGATCCAAGTCAGACATGACTAGGTATACAGTACCTGAGACCTCTCTCCCCAAAGACTATCTGGTAAATAACTTGAACAAGCCTGATATAAAACCTTGCATTACTGTATTGCTTGAATATTTAAATATTGGACCTATTAGAAAGGAAAATGTTCATATCAGTGTGTAGAGTGTGTGTAAGACATAAAGCACTTTTATCATTTTATCATGACTTGACTTTGACTTAACTGAAAGTAATGGTTCCCAATCCTAGTGTTGGAGTAGCAAGTAATGAAAAACTAAATATAGCTGCATATAAGTTTCATTATTTTTTCTTTAATCACTGCTTCTTTCATGTGACATACTACAGGTTAAAGGAGCTTTTTGTAAGTTTTGCTATTGCTACATGGTCAACATTAGTGTTAACAGCAGTATACACCGATCTAGAAGAAATGTGGAAAGCAGTGGAAAGCAACCCTCTTGTTTGCTTCTATTTCTATCACTTCTTCACTTGTACTGAGGTTACCATGCCATCCAGCTAGCCCCGGCCCGGTCGGACTGTCTTATCACTTTCCGATACTGAGTCACTGTAGCCTCCAGGCTGACATGAAGTAGCGCTGCTATAACCTCCTGTCTTGGAACTGCAACAATGACTGAAGCTTTTACCAAGACTGGTGAATAAATAACTGTTAATGCAAACGTTGGCTATATTGCAATAGCAAAACTTACAAATACAAGTTGGGCTGTCCTGCCTGGTTCCCAGTCATAGTGTTGTTTTGTGAAAAAAAAAATGGTTATTACAACCCCATGCCATAGACACCTATGATTAAAGAGATTTCTTAACGCACAAGTATAATACAGGTATAATCCAGCCCAGTAGAGCTAAGTTTGGCCTTGTTTCATGCAGCTCAGTTCAAAGCTCTCCAGCTTGGGCGGGAGGAATGCAACATCAGCTCTCACATGTCTGAAGGTCCACAGGATCAGATGCCTTGGAAGAGAGGAATTAAAACAAAAAATGGAGGGATGAAAGAGGGGAGAACATTGGAACGGCACAGGGAAGCTGAGACACACATAGACATCGCACATGCAGACACACTTCCACCCGTGCATTCCTCTTAAATGAAGGCCAAGCAGGAGTGTTGGTCTCACACTGGGAAGGCTGTCAATCTGTTGTTCTTTGGCGGCCATTCGAAGGAGCACGAGTAGACGGGTCTGGTTTTACTGAAATAAAAAATATAGAAAATGAACTTGCCACTGCCCACTCACTTCTGGCTCTGATTGGTGAGTCACACTCAATGAAACAGATTTAATAAAGAGTGAAAGAGGGAAAAATGTGATTGAAATGAAATGAAGCGAAGAGGAAGCTGCTTTGCAAATGAACATCACTGAAAATTTCAGTCAAAGCTGTGGGAGGACAGGCCATGCAAGCTGATAATAAAACTCATGTTGATACTTTTACTACCCCTGCACATTAATTACGAGTATTATCTCAGCACTCTGGGTTTCATATACGTCTTTGCATCCCACCCTAAGTGTTGACAAGGTGAAAAGAAAGGCTGTCGCCGAGGCTGTCGCAGAGGCCGTCTTTGTTGTTTTAGGCTCAAACCTGATTGGAGCTCCTTAATGCGGTGTGGAGGAGATGAGGAAAAGATGGAGGGAAGAGGGTAGGAAGTGAGAGAGGGGAGGAGGCACACAGATCCCATTGGGCTTTGTTTTTGAAAACACACATCATCTTTCCATCTGGGCTTCATTGAACAGAGAAACTTGAGTATCATCCCAGTTATGCAACTCAGTCAAACCATCTTAGACCTCCATGTAGGAGAGTCACCAAAAACATCTTCATATGAGGTGATCATCCAGGAGGTCGTGTGTCGGAGAATCAACGCAACTTTTTTTAGGGATGGGTGAACGATTTAGTGTCCTGGTTGGCTTTGTGGGTGAGCTAGGGGTCAACAGCGAAAAGCTCTGGGTCTTAACTCTCTGGATGTGGGTGTTAAATATTAGGTCAAGGGATGATGTGTATAGGTCAGAGAAGATGTTTAGTGTTTAGAGACCAACTCTAAGCCAGTAGGCTAAAGTTGGGCTCCCTCTCCACAGGCCTCAGGAAGCGACAGAAGAGGTAGTTGTGTTTTCAGGTCTGAAATGAGTTCTTCCTTAGTGGCAGTGGGTTTATTGTTCTTGCGAAAGGGGAGAGGATTGATGCCTATAGGTAGCAGGGGAGAAAGCCGTGTGCGGCCCAAGTGTCTGGAATGCATTACATATCCGTCTCCCAGTTGAAAAATACCTCACCTCACAACATCGCACTCCCCATGTGGTCCGGCTCGCTACACAGGCTTCATGTTACAGAGGGATCAAGGAATCGCACGCTAACAGGCCGTGGAGCAGCAGGCGTTTGGTTCTGATCTTTTAAGAGTTAAAATGGTAGGAAACATCTTTGATGCTCATGGAGTGTTGTTTTCTTCTGACTGGATAGTTGTCCGAGTGATAGAAGCTCTTTGTTATTAACATTTACAGTCAAACACTCAAAGAACCTCAACTCACTGGACAGACAAATACTTTTGAGTACAAACTGAATAATCTCTAATTATGAGAAGAAAATAATTAACACAAAAAAACAACAGGGTCATAATATACAATTCACAACCAGGGTTTGCTGTAATCATCAGTCCTTACCTAGCCAAAAGAAATATGTAACAATAGTAGAAATCTGCTAACTGTTAACAGATCAGACATATGATTTTTCATTCTCCATTAGGAGGAAATAGATCATTTCAAGATATTTTGAGCCCTTTCCTTGACTATGCATAGAGTATATTTTTCTATGCATGTGTGTATATACAGTATGTGTAAATATTTTACTTCTGTGTACATGTTTTACTCCCAGTTGTGTCTGTTAATAATTTTTACTCACTGGTGTATTTCTGACTTGCACGTAGATACTCTCCATGCATGTTTTTCTAATTTAGTTCTGTTGTGGTGGGTGGTTGTGCTTGACCATTAGGTGTGTGTGGTTCAATGCCCCTCAATGTAAAAATATTTTTAAAAAATCCTCATTGTAAGATCTGTACAACCTCTTAATTATAGTGAGTGGATTCTATAGACATCTCTTCCCACATACCACAAAATGTAAACCATGTTTATTTTCATGTTCTGTGGCTGTGATCCTCTATGAAGTCCCGCAAGATGATTAAACCAGCTGCCACTATTTTCTCAATGAGAATTAACTCCTTAGCTTTGAAAAAATAGAGTTTCCATCCCACTGCTGCTTTCTGCTCCATGCTGATCCAGAATTCTCACAAAATGTAAAAAGGCTATTTGTAAGTTTTCTCTGGCGCCACACGTGGTTTCTTGTCGGGAGCGGGTGGTTATGATTTTCACTTGACAAGAGCTTTGGCCATCGTTGCGTTTACAAGACGAGGTTATAATACGCCCTCTTAGCAGATCTACTTCTTCAGAGCAGATTGGAGGCTACAGTGAGTCATAATATGTGAGACAAGAGTTAACATTGGCGTTGCTTTCCACCGCTGGAGACAAGTTATGGCGACTAACTGAATGAAGTTTGATATTGAACTTGCAACATTTCTTCTAGACTGGTAAGTAAACAGCTGTTAATGCTAACATTAGCTATGTAGCAATAGCAAAACCTAAAAATAGCTACTTTAGGAGTTTTGCAAGAAACCTGATGATAAGGCAGCGCTGAATTAATAAGATTGGCAACAACAATAGGGCAGTATGATGGAGCAGAGAGGAGAGTAAACCGTTGATGGTAAACCAACAAAGAAACATAATGGGCCAGCTTCTCACTGCAGTGCTTAAAATATAGAAATACACTGATTTACTTAATTTACAAGACTTAAATGCAATGATTGACTTGATATCTGTGGATTAAGAGCCTAGTGGCCATTAAATTAGCTCTATAGCATAAAACAGCTAGCCTTGCTCTGTCCAAATTTCAGAATACCACCTACCAACACCTTGAAAGCCCACTAATTAACACACTGTATCTTCTTTGTTTAGATGTGAACACAGACAGATATGTTTATATTAATTGGGTGTAACAATTGACAAAGCTGACAACAAGGCTGTTATCACTTACACATTAAACAAAGGAGGTATAATGTGTTAATTAGTGAGCTTTAGAGGTGCTGCTATGGTTGATTTTGTTGCCTCTGGACAGAGCTATGCTTGCTGTTTCCCCTGTTTCCATTTTTCTATGCTAAGCTAAACTAATTGGCTGCTGGCTGCAGCTTCATATTTAACAAACAGAGGATTTCCAAGCTGTACTTCATTTTCATTTCTCACAACGGATGTCTTTACTGCAATGACCAAGATGATGTAATGGATGTGTGCTTAATTTGATCATTATGAGCATGCAATGTCATGTGTGAGAAACCTGTTTATATGGATGGCCATATGCAGTACTCACTGTCCAAGTACAGTACTGGGCAATGGTTTAGATGTTTGTATTTTCAGCCATCACACAGTACCATCAGGGAGGCACCTGATTGGTCCCACATTCATTGTGCAGCAAAAAAAAAACACAAAACCATACAGCCAAAGTCATGGAGAACTGTCTTCAGACCATCTGTATATATGCTGAATATAGTCTGAAGATAGTTCTTGATTATGACTCATACAGAACTATATTCAGCTAATCCTGCAATAGATGGTATGACATCATCATGGAGTCAGTCTGGGATCACATTAAGAGGCTGAAGATACTGACACAGACTAAATACACAGAAGAACTGGGGCAAGTTTTTCAAGCAAGATGCTTGGAACAAATTACTTGCAGTGTACCTGAAAAAAGTGTGTCCAAGTGTAGAACAGGTGCCGTTTTAAAGCCAAAGGGTGGTCACACCAAATATTAATTTGATTTAGGTTACTGCACCAGTTAATGGCATTATTTTGGGAAAAAAAAGCATCTTCAGTTTACTTTTAGTGCTGTGTTGTAAGGACACGTATCTTTTTGTTTGTTTACTGCACTCAGTGGTTTCCTCTTTGAGACTATCTGAGGAGATGGCACTTGTCAGCTGTGGGTGATAAAATGCATTTAAGATAAAAGGCAAAAACAAGTTTCAGATTTATCTTCGCTGTTATCTGCAGCGCTCCCCTGCTCATGCATTTTATATTAGACTGTGTATAAGTACCGGTGCCAGTGGTTTAAGACAGAGCAGTGCAAAGAAGCAGCTGTATGCCAGCTGTGCACAGCTCTCTGATAAGGAAAGAGGATGTTTTAGAGAGCTACCTGGCCATGGGCAGTCTGAATCTCCCCTGGCATTTCTGGAATCCCTTTGTACACAAGCATTTCATCTCAAGCCAGTAAAGTTACTCTATTGCCTCCTTTCGTCCTTTCCAAACAGCTTTTATGGCAGACCATCTAAAGCAATCTGGGCTGAAAACTTCCAGCTACAAAGGCCTGTGATCTCAGTTGAGCCTTTAAACCGTTCATCACACAACCTTTGTTGCTTTTATTTCTACTGCTCCACGCTATTTAGTTGGGTCCTAAGATGCTGTACAGTAAGTATCTCCAAAACTGCATTGGTAAGGATATACTGGCTGTCACACACATACACACACTTAGGCAGAGTCCCATCTTTGTAATGTATGGGCTCATTCTAATCCAAACACCCTCTCAGTGGCTCAATCAGTGCTCCTATTGAGTGCCAATCCATTCTTCAAAACATGGGGCCCAACATCATCTAAAGGCTACCAGCTTCTTTTGATTTATTATTGTGGGGTGATGGAGCCTAAGCACACACACACTCAGAAACACAGACACACTATAACCACAATCCTGAATGCAGCTGCACATGTGCCATGTCAAATGAGGTCTCAAATGAATTGGTCAATTGTTGGTAATCATGAGATCTATATTTTCCCCAAAGCACCAACAATCTGGCTCGCATTAGGCTGTCCAGGGACAGAAAGAGCCCTGAATTCAGAGGGAGATACCTCAGGAGTAAAACAGCCGCCCTGTCCACATGTTCCCTGGAAATCTGTCAAACTACAAGACAAAAGCCTCTTCTGTTGTCTTTTGAGATGCAGCCCCATTTTGAACTGACAGTGCCATGTTAGGGGGGGGGGGGGACTATCTGAAGAGCATCCAGATGTCAGAAGACTTGAGTCGGGTGGCCCGCCGTCGACTGCGGGCATTGAGTAATTATTACACAGCTTTGGAAATTGCTCCGTTATTAAAGTTGTGGGCTAATTTTGGGCTTCAGCAGAACTCCGGGTCTTTGCCACAACAGAGCAGAGAGTGCGTGAGAGTGAGGGACCGCACAGTGCATCAGAAGCACAACGGAGGCTGTTTTATTTCAACCTTGCAAAGTTCAAAATTCACTAATGGAGGAAATAAAAAGGTGAACAACAGGTGAAACATTTCAACGACAAATGAAAAAAGGTTTCATTTGAAAATATAAAACATTTTAAGTTTAAATCTGCCACAGTTTTGGATTCATGTCAGTGGAGCTCGATTTGAACACTGTAATATTGTTTGCCTGATGACCACATTGTGTCTGCGGCCTGGACCTCCTATCTCCCGCATTCTTCTCCAGTGTGATGTTACAGGACCTGTCTCAGCGGGGAGCCCATTGGGTTCGCTAACAGGCTTTCAATTGGCTTTAATTGCTTCAGTGTTGTGGCTTAATGAGCCGTGCCTTCAGCCATGCTCTGCACTTACCAACAGAGAGATCTGGAACTGGAACACATTTACATTGCAAAAAGTGCTCTGCAGAAAACTGGACATACCAGAGCTCAAGCTGTGCAGAGATTGTACGCGAGAGGTATTAAACATTTGTTGCTAAGCAGATGAAGTTATGTTCAACAATGACTGGCAAAGTTTCAACATTTCCTGATAATATGATATATCAAGCATATGGAGGAAGTGATATGAAATTTATTACAGTGAGTGGAGTGATTACTTGGCTCTTACACAATAAAATGGTCTTTCATGGTTTTATGGCTGGACAAAGTCTTATAAAAGAAAAAAGAGCATCTCGTTCATTAAGAAATCAGGTCAGCTTGGGAATTTCCTTTCACATGTTGTAGAACCAAGATGTCAACAGCTCACACAGGGTCAGTAGACCAATTTGGCTTAAGATGATTAACAGGAAAGGAAAAAACACATTTTTCTACACTTTTCTTTTGCCTTCTCTCCTATATTTGCCAAAAATTTTCGTACATATATCAAGTTTTTCACTTAGCCAGTGAAAAATGTTAACATCTACTTGACTGGCAGAAGACTTTGTTCAGATATTCATGGTAACACTAAGCTAATGACATTCCCATGAGCCTCAGCTTTGTGTTTAATAAATAATATAAAATATGGGATAGTTTGTCCTCTTCAGCCTTCTAAAATTATTCAAACTCAACGTGAGAAGACATTTTGAACTGCTCACAGCTCAAAACATATCCAACCCGTGACACGGTCTCGTGAGTAAATGTAGCTTCTAAAGTGGTCTCAGCCCAAAAGGTTGTGAACCACCATTGTAGACATTTCGTTCTTTGCTGTATGATTGAAAGAACATTTTGTTCCTTGTGTTTGAACAGTATGTGTATTTTTTTTAAACCATGTATCTGCTATCTGCTTTGGATCTGAAGGGCCTATGTTTAGCCAATGCCTTAACCAGCACATTGGAAAGGTTTCTAAACCCAAACAAATGTGGAGATATCATACCAACGTGACATCCAGGGTCGCCACCATGAACAAGTACAATAACAATATGACAGTGTGCTGGCCATTATACAGTAAAGGAATCAGTGCCATTTGAGAGAAATGTTTGATGCACATTTTCTCAGTGCAACATGGAGCAAAACCACTTAAGTCTTATTAAACCAATCCAACTGCTTGTGGGAGAGTGAACAACTGCACCTTTCAGGGCATAAGTGTCTATTTCTGAGTCAAAATTGGAGCACAACCTAGATAATGTTGGTCTGACCACAAAATGGGGCAAAGTCCTAATTCGAGTTTAATCTTTCCCCACTTTCCACCTAAAGCAGTGTCAGCACCTCTCAACCATCCTAAACCTCTCTGTCCCACCTTCTCGTTCCCAGCTGCCCAGGTATCACTCAACACATCCCGGCTTTATCCCCCACCTTCAATTTGGCTTTATTGCCGCCCTGGAATGCCTGGTATGTCCACAGGCACACCCATCCTCTCCATCCACACACACAATCAACAATGCAGGCACATGCCTGGGCTTGTACTTATGGTTTTCCACAGCAAGGCGAGCTCTCAGCGGCAGACCTGGCACCAGTGCATGCAGACATGGTCAGATAGGGTTTAACCAAACCTCTGTCACGGCACCAGCTCCAGGCCCTTGTCTGCATGTTTGTCACTTTGAGCAGGTGGTGCCTGGAAGCGAAGTTCCAATCTGAGATTTCACCTCTGCTCGCTCCAACCCGAGTTCACCCAGAGACCTCTCCATTGTGTCGGGTGGCACTGAGGAATCATGTTGCCTCTTTGAAATATTCATGCAGTGCCAGTGTTGATGAAAAGACGCATTCTTCTTGCTCCCACCTTTTCTGCTGAGGAAGTGTAGAAGTGGGCCTCGCCGTGGGGCAGAAACAGATCCGGCCTGTGGATGCTGGGAAAGTGTGTCAGGGTCTGAGAGTCAGATATCCCAAAGAGAGAGAGAGAATTTGAGTGAATGCATACCTTTATAAGCACACATGCCTACGCACACACGAATGCAAAGAAAAAAAAGAATTCTATTTCTTCTACACACATGTGCACACATATTCATGCTTTGCTTGCTGGAAATGATGGATGATGTGCATGAAATTCTCCTACACTTTGCAGACCTTTACCTCCCCTACATCACCTCTCAGTGGGAATAGGTAGAGGTCCTCTTACATTTTAGCTGTCTCATGGGAAACGTAAAAAAAAAGAAAAGAAAAAAAAAAAGAGGCCCAACATGTGGTGCACATACCGGCTCAGCTCGGAAGTTTACTATCCTAATAATATGGCTAAACAAATGCCAAGTCAAACAAAACACTCTGACCCTCCTCCTGTTTTTAAAGACAAACAAATGACACACGTTTTCTCTCATCTGTTCATAAAGTCAGTTTGAAATTCAGTGTCAGAAGTTGTTTCTTGTGAATCCAGGAGGGATTTACTTGTAGTTTGTCCTCATTTACAGACAAATGTTTCAGTCACACATACAAAACATGTGAGTAAGTTCATGCTGGGACACTTGGACAGCTTCATGTGATTTTAATGGTTTAAACTCAAGCAAAGTTGATTGGTGGTCCCAAGATGAGAAATGACATAAAATGTAAGGACTGCAGATGATACATGATGATGACCAGAAACTAATTCCAAGCTGGAAGTTGATACCTCTCGAGAGTGGTATCAGAAAGAGACATCTTTGAGGAATCGTTGGAAGATAAACGCCGCAAAACAAAAACCTGGGGCTTTGCGTGTGTTTCTGTCCACATCATCAGTCACCGTGAAAATCGGTGTAAGCAGACACTTTTCTCTGTTGCACAGCTTCGTTCGAGCCCATCCGAGTGTTTGTTAATACATGTGTGCATTCTTGTGCACGTAGACGGTGTCCTCACAGCACCTCAGCTGCTTTGGGAGGCGCTTTGCTGTGCTCTCTGTGCGCCGTTGACTCTGAAAAGCGCCACTTCAGTGGAATAAGCCTAGCCTGTCATTAGCGAGCATGGCATGGGCATGCTGTTTAACCATTACTGAGGAGCGGAGCTACAGCACCAGGCGCTTCCAAGAACAGCACCGCTGTGCCACGAGGACAGAGAGGAGGAGGAAGGCCTGCTGCAGTGCCTTCTATATGTGAAAGAGATGTGTGCAACAGATTTTACACCCGTTTTGCTTTCATATGGGAAGTTTGACGCTTGCTCCATGAAAATCGGTCAAACCTGAATTCCTAATACTCCGTAACCATTCCACGCTCTCGCCGTTCTCCCCATTTTCAAACCACACACTCCACATTGATTGACGGCCCATTGGACCCCGGTCTCCTCAGCAGCCGTTCAACATGTTTCACGGGGTTGTGGGCGACATGGCGAATACGGACGAACGCACTCGTGACGCAGGCTGGCCGGGGGAACTGCGGAGTTGGTGTCTCTGAATTACAGAGTATGGCTGAAGGCGCGCTGCTGCAGCTAAACCACCTCATTAGGTCGTGGTGACTGCATTTAGCCGGCATTTCCCCCCTCACACGTCCAGAGAGGCCGCATCAGACATGGTGATTAACTGCAGAGTAAACACGTCCATCTCAGAGGTCTCAGGTCTCCACCATGCAGCACGGATGGCAACACAGTTTACTGTAACAACCAACCAAGAAACACTGGAGCCCCCCCCTCCCAATAAGTAATAAACCATGCTACCCAAGGTTTGGAAAATTCATAACATTTGGTCAACACTATGTGGCAAAACACACAGTATGTTTGAGTTCATTTGCAGTTTAGTAAGATGTTGCTTCAAGTGTTTTAAGCTGCTGCCTCCAATAATCGAACTCTTCCTTTGTTGAAGCAGAGAGGAATGTTGTTTTTAACCTATCTTGACAATTACCCTGGAACTCGAAGAAATAACAAGAACGCAGCTATGTAAACATTTCAGGAGACATTTTTCTCTAAAATAATGACAAATAACTTTGAAGCAGAGTTCCCAAAGTAAATATGCATGAAGCTATAGTTTTCCTCTTCTGGAAAAAAAAAAAAAAAAAAAAAGAAAATGGAGAGAGATCTTTAAGTCCCTCATCTGAGACTGACCTGGCCAACGAGGTAGAATACCACAGCAGAAAAGCGTGCAAGGGCTGGATTAATTATTGCAATATCTGCAGCAAAGCAGGGCTAATTTGCTGCACACTTCATTTGGTTTTACAACCCCTTGTCTCATGGGGTGTTGTAACGGAGTTTACCCTTGTCTGGGGAAATTTTCTACCCATTTACTAAATGTCTGTAGTCAGTGGTTTGATTTTCACTCGGGGCAATGTGCAGCCTGTGCCAAGGCCTCACTGTTGCTGGGTGGAGGAGAGGAAGAAATGCTGAGAGCCCCCTTTTTTTCATTTCATGTGTGTTGACTGTATTGTAAATGCTACACCCTCAAAGCCTTGCTCTGTTTTATAGAGCTTTTGTCTGCAAAATGCTTTCTTAGTTTATCTTGCACCGCTGTATGACACATCACATTTTCTGCAGCGCTACGTTCTCTGTATCACCTCCATGCAGTGTGTGTGGGTGGCTTTGGAGAAAACATGTAGTTGTGGTGTCAAGGTCGTGCTCAGGTCACGGATGCTGCGAAGAGAGGAGACAGAGGTGTTGGGAAAGAGCTCCGCGCCGCAGGCTATGTGACCTACCTCTGGAGCTGCAACTCAGCTTCGCACAGACAGCTGTAGACACCCTGTCTGGATGAACAGCTGGCCAGGATGTCTGGGAGAAAAGGAGGGGGAGAAAGAGAGAAAGAGATACCAAGATAGAGAAATCGAGGATGGGAAAAGATAGATGGACATAAAAAAAAGAGAAATGGGAAAGTGGGACAGGAAAGGGAGAGGTAGACAGAGGTGACAAACAGTAATAGACAGGGTCCGATACATCCAGAAGCTCCAGAGAGGGGCCTCTGTGTGGGAAAAGAGGGGTGGAGGGTCATAAATCTGGCTGGGCCTGGCTGTCCTGGGTGCCTGGTTCCACACTGGGTTTGTTCAGGTGGCCCTCTCCATCAGCCTCCTCCTGCTGCCACCACCGCCGCCTGCTCAGTGTGCTAAAAAAGCCCCGCCGAAAGAGAAATGTGTCGGGAGGGGAAGGAAAAGAAGCACTTCATGGTTTTATGGTTTCCTTGTCTCTGCAGGCACGCTCACAGACTGAGTGACATGAGCTAAGAAGCATGACCAGTGAGCAGAAGTTTGGAAGACAATGAGAGTTATGGGGTTGAACTTTGTGCTGTGAACTTTTGTAACCTTTATTGTTCCGGAGAAGGTTCGCTGTGCATGCTGCTGTTTTACAGCTACATTTATGATTCACATTTCCAGCTGTATACGTGCATACTGCAAGAGATTTGGAGCCACAATCTAAGTTTTGGTATTTGCAGGACAAACACTCATGTTCTGATTTTGCTACGTAATGCTAACCATACAGTCATTTAATGGATACAAGATACAACATTCAAGGCTCAATACACTCACAACACTTATAACAAGATTTGAATGAAAGAAGACGTTAAATTATCTGTATTTTTTTCCTCCTTAAGTGTAAAATGTGAAAAAAATCAGTTTAAAGTTTCACATTTCTTACTTTTTTAAAATAGGTTTTCTCAGAGGTTCAATACAAAATATGAAAACATGAATTCTCATGAAGAGCAAATGTCCAAACTTGGTAACAAGTTCACATTCACCAAATACCTCCATTTGCCTCAAACCCAAATTTAAACATCTTTGTTGAAACTCACTTTAGATTTCTGGTGTAGGACAATTTCAAGCATTTTAAGGCAGTGTTTGCGACATGCAGGTTCACAGTGGTAATGGATGGTATTTTTCATGTTTGCAAACACAAATGCGTAAATTTTGGAGTCATAACTGATCACATTTGGTTAATATGTTATCCATTGTTACTACATGATGCACTTTTTTGCACTCTAATAAACAGCGGTACAGCTCTACCAGTCGCCGTAGGGATTCGGATCAGCAACTCTTTAGCCAGAAGCTGGATTCTCATGAAGCTGGAGGGTCTGCTGAGTTCAAGTAGGGATTTTTCAGCACACACCACTGGAGCCAGAAAGTGGCCTCTTCATGGCTGAGGTCCAGAGACACTGGCCTAGTGGGCAGACTGACAGTGGGAGACGATACAGAGAACAAGAGGCGAGAGGGGAGTAGAAAATGGAGAAAACAGACATTGTGCACAACTCACACACACACACACACACGCACACAGTATTACAAGTGGTCTTTCATTGGATCCGTTCGCACACACTGAAACACATCGCATAAAAACACAAAAACACACTCTGTTTTACATAAACACACAATGCCACAGATTCACATACAGTATGCACCGAAAATTGAGACCCCCGGTATATTTTACACATACAACATACACACACAGAACACATGAAACACATAAGAAAACATGCAACATAATGCGTGCAGAGCGCCACATACTTTTCCACTTTGTCTCACGTGCTGGTGAGAAAGCGAGCAAGTGGGCTGTATAGACAGGCCCCATTTTTCTCTTTTCCTGTGGTCGGAGTGTGTGACTGGGGATTTATTTTTGCAGCTCTCTGGAGAGAGGTCACTGTTTTGCTGAATTTGAAACATTTGAAGTATCCGAGGCCCCCCATCCCTGTTCCACATTAGAGAAGTGGCCCATTCATTTGGACCTGTCAGAGTGCATAATGGTTCCCAAATCGTGTCTGCTTACTGCTCGTCAAACTGGGTCACACAAACACTCTGGCCCTTGATCTTATTATGTAATTTACCTCTCTCGCTCTCACTCTCCATAAAGGTAAGCTCTTCCCTGACAAAAAGTGCGAGTAATTCAATAAAAGAAATTGGACAAATGAAATCAGACGAATGGCTTCCTGTGAGATACAGTTCGTATGTTCTAGGTTTGCATGTGGGAGAATGATGAACCTCTCAGTTGAAGCGGGCAGATGAATAGCGAGCGGATATTAGCTTGGGCTGGGCTGTTTGACACATGGATGTCTGGGCTTCCTCTGCTTCCTACAGGTAATATTTTCTTTGTAACGGCTATTGAAAGAAAGGCTGAAGCCTGAAAAAGAAGATTTCCAGAAGCTTCTGCCGCTGCAGGACAATGACCAGTGCGATGTTCTTGAGTTCAAAGTGAAACGTTACTCCGGCAGCGTCTATCCAATAAGACAGCGGTCGCAGGAAATCCTGATCCCCGCAAAGTAGGGCACTGACAGTTGGCGATAATTTGGCATCTACAGTGACATTGCTGTGTTGAGTTATAAACATTAACTGTTGATAGCCCCCTTTGTCTGTAAAAGTCTTAATCTCAGTGGCACTGCCTCTGAGCTCATGTTACATTTAGTGAGGTAAAATGGGTGTTTTGTGAGTTGAAAACGGGCCCAATTTGAAACAGACCCACTCATTTTGAGTCTGGTCCACTTAAGGTAATTGAATTTGAGTCTAGCATTTTTCTCCAGTACTGGCTCGCTAGCTGCTTCATCGTTCACTTCACATTCAAGCTGAGAAGAAGCAAAGTCTTCATCTGCTTGCCTCCTCACTAGACCAATAATATCTGTTTCAAAGTCATGTGGAAAACCACAAGGGTGCAAACACACACTCATACACACGCACACACACACACGCACAAACACATTTGTCTCTAAAAAGACCAATAAGCATTCAGGCCAGCTGCCCTTGAGAGAAGTGTACTAATTTAGAGAGGGCTAGTTCAGAACTGGGGCAGATATTCTCAGCCTCACGCACACTTCCTCCCCTCTGGACACGAGTTTTTGTTTGTCTGCTTACATGACCTCTAAAAGACACAGATGGGTCAGTCCTCCTCTCCATGAGTTCCCTTTAATTTGAAAAGAGGATCGCTCTTTTTTTAGCCATGCTAGTGTTGGGGCTCTAGGGATAGCAATGTTGGTCTGTCCACCACTTTAGTCTAGACTGAAATATCTACTAGATTCATTGGCACAGATCTTGATACAAACATTCAGTGATTCATTTAGTGAGACCCTGACTTTTCATCTAGTGCCAACATTTCATACCACAGGGGATTTTTTTGTTGTTGTTGCTTTAATATAGTTTGCCACTGGGGCAAGTTGGCATCAAGACTGACTGGTTGTACTGTATCAAGCTCAATTAGAAGCCCTACACGCCGATGGTCCACCCACACAGGTGTTTTCACTTACAGTGCATGATTGGCCGACGAGCTCTTGGACTGCAGCTGTGTCTCAATTCAGAGGCTGCATTTGAAGATCGAGTGTGCCACAGTGGCGTGACTATGCTCTCCTGTTTCGAAAGCTCCTTGTGGCCTTCTTTTCCTTGGCAATGAAGGCTCCCACAGGTGGATCCTTCGTGGCCTAACCTATCCCACGATTCATAGCGGCGATAATGAAAATAATATGGCAGCAAACAACGCCGACAGAGAGCCCGAGGATTACACTTTTAACTGAGAGTATTGGGTTTCAGCTCAGTTGAATGGCTAACAGTACAACCTCAAGTTTTTGTAAAAAAAAAAAAAAAAAAGAAAAATTACGTGCTGTCAAGGTTGCTGAGCGACGGAAGCGGCGCCTTGTGACACATTGGTACAAGTGGGTGTCGGCTGGGCTGTCTCCTTTTTGGTTGTGCCTTATTTTCTTGCACCTGATGAATTGGAGAGTCACACCTTTATCGTTCTTATTGGGTTTGTTTAGTTTGGTGACCTCATGTAATTCAAGTGTCGCTCCAGCCAACCTCAACCTGAGCAGAGGTCTAATTAGCCAGCGACAGTAAGTGAAAACACCTGTGAGGGTGTGCTCTGCCTTTAACACATCCATTGTACAACCTCACAGAACTGCAGTGCAGACTCTTGGTCCTGTTGTTTTTGAGAAAAGTTTTCTGTAAAACTGCATTGGTTCCTGAGTTCTACAAAACATTTCTGACATTTTAAATTGCTTCTACAGTGACGTAAGAGCAGCATTCTGTGCAATCCATACTTTTCGACAGGAAGTATGTGAGAAGGTATTCATAATAACCTCATATTTCTTGGTGAGATAAAAAAGAGGTTAACAAACCTAAAGATATCTGCATTAAAAGCATCCAGTGTCCAACAAATACAAACTTGGAGATGAGAGGTGATAAAAGTAATTTGCAGTTTCATGAGACATACCTCTAAATAATCCTCAAATATGTATCTAAACCTCTTGCGCTGACAACAACCCCCATCATTTACCCAGAAGAAGTGGTGAGTCCATTATGTGAAGTTACCAGGGGTTTTGCTTCACTTGAAGTGGGGTAATTAACAGCACACTAAGTGCACTGGCCCTTTTTATTGAGCCATAGCTAAGTGGAAACCCCTTTTACAGGAGTCAATGGTTCATCCCCAAGCTTTTTGGGGGTTGGCCAGACAACACAAGGCTACTGACAATGATGAATGGAGGCTTTGCACGCATAGAGCCTCTCACATCCCATCTTCAGCGGAGAACACAGACTTGTTCGCCTCCTCACTGTTTTTGTCTCCATAGAGAGGCATCTTGTGTGTATCTAACAGCCGTCAACTCAAACGCTAATGGTAGGAGTTGTCCAGTGGAGATGATAAAGTGGAAAGAGCTGGTAGCATGATGTGTGCAGGTGTTCAGGTGACATGACCCTTTAACCAGAATATGTGTCAACACGTGAGCTCTGAGTGTGTGTGAGTCACCTACTTGCCTACAGCAAATAGTATGGCACTCTGTCACTTGTTGCTTGTGCCGACATGTGGTCTGTGTGTCTTGCCTGTGTTTATATACAAGTGTAGCATGTGTGTGTATTTATGTTTTAAATTCACAGCTGCCGAAGGTGCCTCACTCAGTGACGTGCAGTTTTCTCGTACACGGAGCTGCTTGTTTCGCTCATCAAAACAACATTATGGCACATGAAAGTGCACTTGTCAATGCACATGTATGTTTTTCTGTTCCCCCTATGTAAACATAGCTATTCTGGCAGCCTGCGAAGTCATGTATGCCCACATCTAGCCTCCCACCCACCCCACTCGCACCCCCATCTTATCTGGCCTAATTAATTTTCCCAGTCGTGATGCTTGTGTGCGGGGACAGACCATTTCATCACTGGTATGATCGTCAGGTCTGGCCATCATAGGCTGGTGGTGACAGACATAGATCCAGGGTATGTGGGCTGGGCGGAGTACAGTAGATTTAGTAGTTCAGTGAAAGCTATGCTCTCATGATTTACCTGTCAAAAGGAGCCAAACACAGGTGTCAGAGTTAAGGAGGAAGCCGCAGGGGAAGCTGAGGACCAGCTGTGAGGGAGCTAGAGGAGGATGGTGGCAGACAGCTACCACATAAACTCTGCTCCGTCGCTTATATTAAAACTGCAATCAAAGGCAACAACTCCTACTCATGAGTGGCAATGCCAAACAGCTTCACATCAAAGACTGAATGACCTCATGTGGGTACACGGGTGGTAGCCAAATCAAGGAGGGGAGGATAAGCCAGAGCGTCAAGGACACAGAGGGGGTGGAGGTGGAGTTAAAGCTGGAAAATGAAAGAGGAGAGCATATGCTTAAGGTGCTGTCATACATGTGCCAGTTATGCATTACCTGCAGTTGCTAAACTGACCTAGAGGTTAAGAAGCAATATTAAATGTAATGTTATATATTCATTTATGATTTGAGTGCAATGTATGCTGCACAGCTAATACAACATATCGAGTTCTCCCACACAATGGTTAGACATCATATGGCTCCTCTAGACAAATGTTATTGAACTGATGATAAAGAGTCAGTGTGGTGGGTTTGTGACATTCAGAAAATGTATTCAGTTTTACAGCTGTTTCTTTTCCAATGATTGTGTATGGAAAAATGCTTTATGGATCAGCGTGTGTCAAATGATAATCCTGTAAACTGTAATTGTCCAATCCGGCCACTACACCAAAATCACTGAGCTGGAGTCTTGATAGAAACACCTTACCCAGGTTTCTGAACTTCCTCTGTTGCTACAGAAATGAGCGACTGAGATGACAGAAGACACAGCTTCACACAGGTGATCAGAAACCTGTGCACTGTTACAATCATGTATACACATGTATATGAATAATCAGGTTTCTCTATGTTTCATGTAAATAATTACTAAACCACTAACTGCGACACTAACACATGTAACCTCAATATTATATTCTACAGGCATTCTGTGAAAACTGGGAACATATATCAATCTGAGATAATTACATGAAATGATTGATTAACAGTGCAGTTGTTTTTAGTGTGGAAGGTTTAGCTGATCACTTGTGTTATGGAAATGTAGTTGATGTGGCCAGCGCAGAAACATAAATTATATTCCATGAACTAAGGAATTAGCATCAAATAAAATTGTAGGGTTGTAGTTAACGTGGTGATGTGACATCTGGCAGTGTTATTAAACTGCATCTGTTGTAGTCCTGGTCTATTTTGACTCTGAGGGAAATACCTCTCATCTCTGAGAAAAATGTAATAAATGTAGTCTAAAAGTTACAGACTTGTTATGCAAATTAACTGTAAGAAACCCTAATTTATTTCCACCACTGATGCTGGGTTCTGCCAGTCCGTTCTCCTGCACTGGCACTGTGCAATTGCAGTGTGGAGACAGGTCTGGCAATGTGAGACCAGTGTGGGTCTGGCTTTAGGGTGCAGCCACCACAGAGAATTCCCATCCCTAATTCTTCACAAACTCCACATTAAATTGCTTCAGCATCTGTTTTTTTTTCCAGACTTACACAGCCTAAACAAGGGAGGTACCTTATATGGAAAAGGGATGAGATCAGTCTTTCCCTTTGTCGTCCCTTGGGTGTCACATCATCACATGATCTTAGTTATGGAGCTCAAAATGCTCACGGACCCCGTTATACCCATCTGCTGCTTATGCAGGCCTTGGGGAGACATCTGAAACACGGCCACACGACACAACACGCAGACCCAACCACAGATGAACACGGGTGAGGAGCTGGTACATTTGGAAGAGGATAAAACGTGCATCTAGAGGAAGGCAGTATATTAAAAAAAAAGGAAGACAGGGGTCACATATGCTTGTGGAAAAGGAAGAATGCTGCCCTGAAGATCACAAGCAGAGAAATAATTTATCACTGCTCCCTCTATCATTTCTTCTGGCAGAGACAGATGGCCTGGAGTCAGATTGGATCACTTCTGGCTTTCTTTGAGATTTTTGCATGCTGTGTGTTTTGAGTATACACACATGCACATGCACACGCACACATACACACACATATACACATTCATTTACACTCACACACAGAAGTAGAGTGGCAATTAGCAGTGTCAGCTAAATGAACATCTGCTTTCAATAATGAACTGACTTCATTTGAACATATGATAATTGTAGAGGCAGAGCTCAACAGCATGAACTCATGCAAGGTAGTTAATCTTTCATCAATTGATTAAAGGGTATATCTAAAGCAGTTTTCATAGGATAAAGGATTTAAAGACCCATTGTTTGAGATAGATATTGTAATTCATCATCCTTAATGCCAAAAAATAATATTTTTTGGCTGTTTCCAATTTCCTGCCAGTGTAAGAAAGGCAACATTTAAAACCAGCTTGCTGTACTGTTTGAAATGCTGTGGTTCAGTAATGGTGAGATGTAATTGAGAAACATTTTGCACATGGCCCACCTACCCGCTTCCTGCAGGTTTCTACTTTTCAGTTTCTTTTAATCATTAGCGTGATGTTGGTCAGTTATTTTTTTCACATTCAAATTGAAAATAGAAACAGAGCAACACGTCCTCCAGAACAATTCAATTGTTAGTTAGCCAATGTGAATCTTATTGGACCACAACAGTCACAGAACAGGGATACACAAGGGAACTTAAACAAGGTGGATGTCTACCCACTAATTAGTTTGAATATGGTTGACAGATTGTTCTTCAAACATTTGGCCAGACCTGTTCCTTTCCATTACTCATTGCGGTATTGTAGTAAAACTACAAATGCAATTTAAAATAACTTTTACAACATATTTTTAGGATAAAGGATCAAAGGTCTTGTTAAAGATGATATTTTGAAAGATTATCTTGTGCACACAAATTCGTTTTGGTAGATAATAACTTACAGGCAGAAAATAATATAACATTTTTTGAGACTTTGGCAGCTTCAGATGTTACTGAATGAGTTAAATAGTGCTTTTTAGTAACATCTATTGACAGTCATAGATGACATCACTGGCAATTATTTGTTCTCCGCAACACCCAGTATTTTGCAAGTGAAATGAAAATGAAATAAGCTGAGGTGTCATATCATCATAATATATATATATATATATATATATATATATATATATATATACTTAGCTTTACGAATATTTACACCGATTCACGTCTATCAAATACAAAGTGACTCAGGTGACATGGTGCCACATAAGCCAGTTCAAAGTTAACAAGTCAAACTACAACACAATTACTAACACTTGGTAGATTAGCTTACCTGTCCGACAAATATAAAGCTGGCAAATGTTACTCTCAGTGGACACAGGTGTGACTAATTAATAATTATGGCTGTATTCTATTCACATATTCGAGTGCCAGCACTGTGCATCCCTGGCAGGGCTCACTGGTACACCTACATGGAATGCAGTCGTTAATGTTACTGGCTACACCTGTGCTTTTCCTGCAGTGACAAGCCAAACTGTTTGCTGTGAGGAAAGTGTATGGAAGATTATTAGTGCCCCATCTTTCGAAACTGCTCCAATATTCACTCACATTTCGGAGAAACTAAACAGTTTTGTAGAAATTCTTCAGCAAATACAAAATTTAGAAAGTCTCAAATCTGTGCAGCCAGTGACGTAAAAAAACAAAAAAAACCAAACACTTATAGACCCTTGCAATATATTTGTGGTTATACTATGCAAGGAGTCAGGAAATTGTCACTTATTACAACTTTAAAGGCTGAGCTAGCTTAAAATAGATAGTGGCCAATTAAGTTGCACAAAAAGTTACCCTGTGTATCGTTGCCTTGAAAAAAATTGAAAATAAACTACTGCTTTCAGCTATTTTTAATCTAGTGAGTGATCACGGTCGCTATCTCGTAAACACACACTCGTAAACATGTAAACACTGCAGGGTATAAACATTCACCAAGTCAGTTTCACCCACATCATCATTGCTAAAGCATCCAAACAAAGCAGTCATGCTGCAGTAAGGGGAAACTCTTACTCTCAGAATGATGATGATGATGATGAGGATGATGATGCAAAAGCACAAGAATGTGCTAATTGCTGATTTGTTGTACAACACAAGATGAAACTGCAGTGTACCTGACTGACATCTTTGATGTTAATGAAATACTGCTGGCCAACTGGGTCCTTTACCCTGGGCACAGCGGCCCTATTATGAAATGGAAACAGCCTTTTTTTTTTTTCAGGATGAAAGTGAACACAACGATAGACAGAAGTCTCACTCTCTCCTTCTCCTTCTCCATCTCTCCCTGTTTATCTGATCTACACACACACACACACACACACACACACATATGCACGCATTTGCGCGCACCAATGCATCATTTCATGCTGTTCAGAGAAAGTGGAAATGAAGCGTAGTTTCGGGCATGATAACCAACTTGCTGTGAAAGATAGTCATGGAGTCATGGATTTCCAGAGCTCCTCCTTTCACAGGTGTCTTCATGTATCTCGCTCATCTTGTCTGTCAACATGCAGATGAATCACTGATGGAGGAATGAGCATCCATTGGACTTCAGCAGGATGTTTGTGAATGTCGGACAGCCTTGTTTTCATCCCAGTTCCATTGAGGTATCCAGACTTTGCGTGCATTTCGTTGATGGATATGCCTACAACGGATGCCAACAGCAACTGAAGCGGGAAGAGTAAATATGAATGGGGATGATGGGAAGGGGAGGAGACAGCAATTGTAAAAAAAAAAAAAAAAAACCCACAGAAGTCAGTCATGTAATGGATCTGTGCGGAGCAAATATTGGATATCTGGAGATTGGATTGGTAGATGGCTCATTTGAGGACCTCAAACACACACTTGCTCCAGTGCTCATTAGGCTACATGTGAGTGTGAGGTTTAAAAATAAAAGGGGGGTTAACTCAAACTCGTGATTCACAGCTCAGTTAAAGGGCTGTGATTTGGAGATGTTCTCTCGCTCATACCCCATCACATCACACACAGTCTTGGGTAAATGCACAAGCTCACTGTGCACACACAAAAAAATAGATAGCAGACTCAACTCTGAAAAATAAAAAATTAAACACCTTGACTGGACCTGTACTGTATCCAACCAGACCACACCCCTACATTCATCAGCCAAATCACTCAGTGTGTGAAAGATATGAGCGAACTCCAAGTGATGATGAATGGAGTGCAAGCTACCCTTAACTTTATAATTACACTGATCACACACGGCTGTAATTCTCACTCGACACACTTGACGCTTGAGCTCGGTCTTGCTCGGCTGGCAGAGACACGCCACACCAATAAATATGCATTCCTGCTCTCCTCTCTGCGAAGATTAAAGGGCCGTTTTATGTGTACACTACTGTGAAGCTGACGTGTCTGTGTCTGCTTTTATCAGGATACAGTATGCTTGTACAGTGAGAACAGTGGTGTTTAAATACAAATTCTGGAACTGTAGAACAGTGATTTTCCGAGCAGGAGTACAACCCAGGGCTACTTCTACAATTGCCATGGGATATGACAAGATTAGCATCATATTAAAGAAAAATAGTAGTTGAGATTAAACAATTCCCATATTCTGTCAGCTGTAACAATTTAACACTAACAGTGCAAGAAAATGACATTTTCTATTTTAGTTAGCTAATATGTACAAACAGTTGAATATAAAAGTCATAGATAAATGGTCAAATTTGCTGAAAGTAATGAACAAATAGTTGAAATAAAAGTGAACAACAGCTAAAAGTGAACAACAACAGTGAAAAAAGCTCTAAGTATGGATAAACGTGTTAATTAGGTTAACGTATGGAAAACAGTTTGAATAAATAGTTGGCTAAAAGTTAACTGGAAAAATAATTAGCTAAAACTATGCATAAACTGTTGAAGTACTGAGCTAAAAGTCATGAATTAGCTGTGGAAATTGTTAGCAAAAAGTATGGTTTACATACTTAGCTAATGGATAAACAGTTTAAATAGTTTGCTAAACATGATGAATAGAAAAGCATCTTAATCAGTTTAGTGAGCCAAAAGTAGTGGATAGATGTTTGAAATAGATACTGTAGCTAAATTAACAAAAAATTGTTATTATTATTTACTATTTGACAAGTACAAGTGAGAAACTTTTTAAAATCAGTACAAAAGAACACATTTGGCACATGACAGTTGAAGAGGCAGACTGACAGGGTTCATCTGACAAGAGTATGGAGGAACATCAGACAAAAAGTTTAACAACCACTGCATACTTGATTTTAAGAAGTCTTTAATTGTTTGGAAACAGCCTCCCCTCCCAAATTGTGGTCTTATCATAGACATCCCAGAAGCTTCCCGAAAACAAGCCGACATGCCAGCACGCCGCACTCCCTCCACTACCCACAATCCTTATCTGCAAAGTAAATAAGGGCTCCCATCCTGTCTGGAGGGGTTTTGTCTCTTTCTACACTAAGCTCTGTCTGCCAACCATCCTAAAAACATGGTCAGAGGGAAGGAGAGGGAGGTGGGGATAGAAGGGAAACGAGGCAAAAAGGCAACGCATCTTCGACAAGCCAACACAATCTGTGTTCGTGATCATGGGCGTAATTTATTAAAATGTTGCATGGATTTCTGAGTAAATGTCCTGTGGAGATAAAGTCTTAGATAATAAGTATTCAATATTTTTGGAATATCTTATAAGAAGAGGTTGTGTCAGGTTGTGGATGTGAAAAAGATGTGGCTATATCTCAACAACTGTTAACTGTCTGGCTTCAATTTAGCACCAAATTTGCAAACAAGAATATTTTGATGGCCACAGTAACCTATGTGTCGTATTAAAGTGTTACTAAACAGACTAAACAGACTGATACTGCCTTGATTCAAAGTTTCTTTTCACTCATTTTTAAAGCAGTATCCCCGTATTATCCTCAACTACCAATTCAAACAGCTGACAAAGTGTAAGTTCTCTTTTCTTATGATGAAGCTTATTTGTAGCTTCCAAACTTTCATTCCTGCTCCCTTGTTTTCTTTCTTAGGGATTGTGTAGGCGAAGCAAAACACTAAGTCCGTTTGAATTGCCAAATGGAGAAATGAATTGTAAACACTTGCATAGCTCTCATTTATTCACATTGTGAATGGAGATGCCAGAAAACAATTCAATTAATCTTTGGCAGAGGGGAGAAACACTGTGCAGAGGACAGGATAAACACAAAGACACAAATACACAGAGAGGAAGAGAGAGAGAGAGAGAGAGGAGGCATACATAGGAGATGTAAACAGCAGCGATCGTAAAGAAAAACCTGCCACCCTGCTAAAATGTTGGCGAGGACAGCATCACTGATTGACTGTGAGAATCCAGTTGTAAACACTGTCTATCAGCGGAAGGAGAGGAAGTTGGTTGCTGGTGCCAGACTGTGTGTGTGTTTGCGTCGTTACAAGCTTCTGTGTGTTGCATTTGCAAACATCCATGCACATACACAGATTTGCGTGTATATGTGGGAGTGAAGGGTTGGACTTATTTAAGATTACATCCCTTAATGTTTATTTTCTACTTTTCATTAAAGTCAATATGTGAGTGATTGGTTACAGTGCAGAAGCTTGCTTTACACAACCCCCAAAACCCACAGCTGTAAAGTGGGGTGAACCTCTTCAAACAGAGAAAGGTTACTATCATTAATTAACACAGACAGACGCCTGTATTAGTTGTGTTTGTTTCTATCAGGATGGCCTATAATATCTCATTTACTCTGTGTTTATAATGTCATTACTTTATGTCATGTCACCACATCTTAGTAAGCTGGGACCATAAACCAAATGAGCACCATTGCTCATAATTCAAATGTAATGTCTACCATATATAAAGGCCTATGTGACTTGCATGCAAAGCGCAATAACATCTGAAAACCAATACCTCAAGAACCTTTTCTGGGTGCACTTTAATGTGTCCAAACAAAATGTTATTACTTGGCGCCATGGAAATAAGTGGAGGTAAAAATAGTCACGGTAAAAATAACACATTCCTACCGAGTGACAGATCGACGTTTGCCCATTTAGTGCAAATGTTGCTGTACTCCTGCGGCTACTAGGAGAAATATTGGTGGGAGGCACGTTCCCAGAAAAAGGGCCTTTTTTTTTTTTTTTTTTTTTTTTTTTTGTCTGTGTGCTGAAAAGGATAATTGCTCATCTGAGCTCACACAAGATGCCTCTCTCCCTTTCCAATGGCAACATAAACTTCTTCTGCATTCTTCAGAGAAGAGTTATGTTGACCTCCTCTCCCTCTTGCGGGCTGTTTGTGTGTGTGAAGGAAAGACTTGAGTGTGTGGGTGCATGCATTTGTGTGTGTGTATGTGTGTGTGTGTGTGTGTGTGTGTGTATACAGTATGTGTCGTTGCTCACTTATGCTGTATGTACAGTGTAAGTGTAATGGCTGTGGATGCTGATTTTTAAACTGAGGGGAGGATACAAGAGAGAGCTTTTCTGGAGTGGGTGAATTGTGTGGGAGAAGGAGAGAAGAGTTTGGTGGTGGTGATGGGGTTGGGGTGGGGGGGCACTTCAGTGCTGTTTGAACGTCTGTGAGTCAGGCTTTAGCAATGAGGGAGTAACAGGGGCCATGAATGAGAGTGCTTGTTTATGTGGGTCAGTGGGCTCCCTTTTAACCCCTTCAGCCTTTTCTGTCTTTGCACAGGAAGTAGCTGCTCCACCCATGGCTGTGCCTGACTGAAAGACAAATCATGTGTGCAGGAAAGGAAGTCAAACACACCACCACTGAGACAAAACCCTTTGTAGTCTGTCATTGCAGGAGGCTCTGTGCAAAAATCCATCCAATAATTGCCGTGTTTACACTGGGGATATGAGGCTTGCGTTTCATCACACATTCTGCACAAAGCTTCTATCTCCATCCACAGAAGGCATAGGTTAATTGGAGTGGGATCGTCTTTCTATAGTGAGCCCCATAATGAAACTCTTCTCCCCGCAGGAGGGAAACTGGATCAGGAATGGAACTCTAAACTGTCGCTGACATTTCGCTGAGAGCCAAATGTGTCGGAGGAAGCCTTGGCGCTTAGCATCGCATGCACACAAATTGCTTTTCCTGTTTATGCAGCTGCTTTATTCGGAGAAAATTCCAGATAAAACAGCCATTTCAGGATGTGAATCAGATGAAGGAAAATACCAGGTCTAAATACTGTATGTGCACCTGGTGGAACTCAATCAAAGCTCTGCGAGTGCTGACCCTTTGGGACAAATTTAAGATTGAAGAGAAGGGCAGGTAATTGACTTGGCAGATTTGCAGTGATGTACAGTGATTGCTTGGTAATGAGAAGATGAATGCTCCGACTTTTCAACTGGGCCACTACTGTTACTATTTTACTGCTACTACTTTTACCGCTACTACCACCACTTCCATTTATGATGTTTTATCCCCATTTTTGTTGAGGTTTTGTATCTATCTCTAAGATTTCTGCCTCCACCCCAATACAGTGGAGGTAATTTCATCCATGGAGCTCACAGGGGAGACGCTCAAGGGACCTCTGCAAGCTGCAAGGCAGGGGTCATGTGAGCAACGGGGGGAAGCCCAGCTGGCACTGCCGCGGGCAAATTTACATTTTAGACAACAATGACAAGCTGTAAGCACAAATTACTTCATAAAGTTGTTGTGTTAAAGAAACAGCTGCCAATTTACACTTCAAGCCAACGTCCATTAGCATTCATATGAAGTTGCATTTCTCACTAGTCCAACAGTCGCTGTCCTTTTAGCTCTGTTTTGCTCTTCAGTGGCTAAATGCTACATGCACAGTGCTGGCATGTTGGCAGGTTATTAGCAGTAATATCAAAACAGTTACCTGAAAGACACTAAAACCCTTTGTAGGTCTGAGAGGAACTGCAGATTCAGGTGATAATTTGACCAGATGTTCATATAAAAAGTTTTGTGCAGCTTTAAAAAATTTAACAACTACCTCTTCTTTTTCCAGAAACAATTGTTCACACTACAGAATACACTGTTGACCGCTTTCCCGAGGGATGGTTTCTTCAGTTCAGTTCCAGTGGAAAACTGTTGACTGTGAGGTTTGTGGATTATCCAGAGTAACTGGGACACTTTTCTGGAAAGATGTATCTGTGGCATTGCTGTCGAAACCATCACAAATGAATTTCCATTCTCTTACATTGTTTTGGGTGGAGGCAGAAATGTCAGAGAATGATATTTCAAAACTTGGGCAAATAAAGCCAAACTGTCTGCATGGCTGTATACCAGAAAGTGTCTGAAGGTAATGAGAAAATGTAGATATATATTTATGTAATTTGGCTGGAAGAAGCCTTGCTCTGATTCCTGTTGCTCAAGGACACTACAGCAGGATGGATGTTTTTTTTCTGACATGCGGGCTTGAGCTCTATTCCATAGTTCAGATGACCTGACCTTGAAAGCTACAAGCTGCAAGTCCTGCAGGGTCTAAAGATATTTTTCCTGGTCCAACATCAGAGTCTAAATAAACTTCTGGCGGCTTTTAGATGGATGAGCTTCACAGGGACTCATACAGAGTGATTCACCAGAGTTCAAACCACAGCAAGTCTGGAAGTGGGAAAAGAACAATGATATCAAAAGCTCCCCTCCTCAGTCTCTGACACCCCCCTCCTGCCACACAGGTTGTGAAGAGGACATCTGTCCTCCGTAAACTCACCAGGACGTCACTGTCAGAGGGTAGAATGCCTGGAATGTGCCCTTGTGGTCAGCAGGCCCATGAACCAGTCATTTGGCCGGTATTGCTTCCAGAAACAAAGGCGTCCTGGTCCACCTCTCACCTTTGTGGGGTTCTCCTTGGACCAGGCCTGAGGAATTTCTACCTCAGGAGTTATGATTTGGACCTCTGGGTCAGCCAGTTGGGGACCACCCTCGTCCAAACATATCAGCTCTCACATTGTCCGAGGGGTTCATATTTTGGTTCGTAACATCATATTGAGCATATTTTGTGATAGTGCGTTGACATCAGCCTCTAGGAATGTCTGTCAGTTCACTAATCTTTCCCACCCTGCTCAGTGCATAGCTCACCACTATAGCGTGTCATTAGCGTATGAAAGATTTGTGTTTTGAGAAGAAGAAGTGTGGGAGGTGTGTGTGTCTGTGTGTGTGTGTGTGTGTGTGTGTGTGTGTGTGTGTGTGTGTGTGTGTGTGTGCGTGTGTGTGTGTTACTGTCTTTGAAGTTGTCAGGTACTGAATGTCTTGGTGTGAATCGTTTCAGTGGTCAGAGGAGCAAGTTATGGCAGCTCCCTACTAATCACAGAATAATTGTTTTGTTATGCCTGGTAAGAGTTGGATTCTGAACAGTCATGGAAAAATGCAAGTGAATAATATTTTTGCTTTAAATTAATGGCATTGTTTTCTTTTTTCCCAGAGAATGCAAATCATCCCCTCAAAGATGTAAGTGCTCATAGCTTTAGCCTTATTCTTTATTTGTTAAAGCTTCCCGAATCAATATTTGTATATTAACAATGAATCAAATTATGATGTGTAATAAAGACAATGTTAATGACAAACTGGCAATGAATGTCAAATGTCAAGGAGATAAGAGAATATTGGGCTTAGAGGAATAGTTTGTGTTTGGGAAACACACTTATTGAGAGTTAGATGAGAAGACTGATATCATTTTTACATGTGACCTAAAAATTAAGCAACAGCCAGAAACCTGTTGACTTAGCCTAGCACAAAGACTAGAAACAGGGGGAAACAGCTAACCTGGCTTAGTCCAAAGACAAAAAAACCTGCCTGACAGCATCAATTAAGCACAAATGTCTGTATATGTATATGTAATATGGACATGTATAGTCCATACAAAAACCAAGTGTATAAAGGACAAATTCTGGTTTTATGTGCAGGGTTATGTGCCAGACCGTATCTTGGATGAACGCAGTAACTTCATTTTGTTATATTCACTGTCCAGACTTCAGAGTGGTATCAATTTTCCTGTCAAACTCTCTAGAAAGCTAATATGTCTATTTCCCAAAGTGTCAAACAATTCCTTTAACATTCTCTAGGTTGCCAGAAACACCAATCCAAATGAATGTGAATGTCTGCTGGGTGTTTGCTCTGTTTGCCAAAACAACTTTATATGATGATATTATGTTAGTATTTTACTTGTTCTTCTTCTCTCAAGCATAAAAAATAAAAAAACAAAAATCAATTAAAGCAGCTTCAAAGAACAACTAGAGCCCATTTGATATTTTAATCTGCATATTCTCAATGATGATCCTTCAATAATTCTTCCTTTTTTCCCCGTTTTTTGAATAAAACTTTTTGAATGAAATCTCTTATGTTCTTTCTTGTCTCCTTTTTGACCAGCCTTCCTTTTCCAAGTCTTTCAATTTTCTGGTTTTGTCAGCCATGTAACTCAACACTCCTCCACACATTGCCCCTTGTACTGCTCTTCAGCCATTCTGAACCCCCTAATATTCTTCATGTGGTCTAAGCAAAGAAACATCTTCCTTCTCCTGTTCTCTCCCCTTAGATACAATCCCTCCAGCTACTCAACATTTTTTTCATCATCAGCCGCCTTAAATGGATCTTCCTCCAACCGTCACTCTCTCCTCTTCTCATCTCCATCATTCCTTTCTCCTCCCTCACAAATTTTTCCTTTTAATTTTTCCCCAACCCCTACCCCCCCCTCGTTGCGTGCGACGAAGAGAGGTATACTCTTTCGTCAAGCCTGCACAAGTGAAGGGAGGAGGGGGTCAGAATTGAGGGGGAGGAGGTGGTGCTGCAGGGCTGCTGGGACAGATCCATTTTCAAAGCGCTATCTTTTCATTTGTTTTCCTTCAACATTTCACTGCAATTTAGGAGGAAGAAAAAAGGGAGAAAGAAAAAAAAAAGAATAAAGGACATATACTGCGAAATGGCCCAGATGGCCATCACTCATAAAGAGAATCTTTCAGGAACGACTCATCAGCCTATCCACCATGTTAAGACAAGACACCCCAACAGCCAACCCCCACCCCAACAAACCGCAGCTGCCAAAGGGAGATTTGTATCTTTGCCTGGGAGAAAAAGCACAGGGCTCCCATCCAAATGTCACCCTAAGTGAGCATCAAACGGCACTCACCTGTAGTCGCAGAGCGGTTGCTTTTATTTGAAACTCAACCCTTCCCAAAAGAACTTCCCCACCCCTCATCTTGGCAGGCAATACGGACCTTGATATCTTTCTAGGATGTTCCTCTTTTCTTAAATCAATCCAAGAAGCGTGTCTTCATCCCCCTGAGGCTGCTTTTAATCCCCTCATCACGAGAAGAACCGCAAAACCTCCTCATAGTTGTCTCCATTCCCACAAGCATGTTTTGGGACAAAAACACATTTTCATTTATCTGGTGGAATCGCTTGTCAGTGACATAGTATTGTAAAAGCTCATGAGGAGGGAGGGTTGGAAAAGAATAACCAAGGGTGGAAGGATGAGAGAGGAAGGGGAAAGGGTCACTGCTCTGAGAGCGATTACCTCAGTGGTTAGCACTTCATTACCTTGTGTCTCACGTTGTTTTATGTGCGCGGCAGTGTCTTAGGTGGGCTGTAATGGGATAGCAAATGTCAGGCCCCACATACTCCTGGGAAGTTTTTTTTCCTCCTCCTTTTAAAGAGAGACAACGGTAGATGGACCACCCTGACAGGGATTAATGTGGACTGGGGGGGGGGGGGGGGTCATTGGGTTTTACTACCAAGTTATCTGAATGTGGCAAAGGTTCAAAAGGGTCAGATAAACAAACCGTTCCTGGTGATATGTGGTCATATGTACAGTAGTTGTACTGAGCAGATTATCATAATGGATTGGGTGTACTTTTCCAAACAAGTTGCTGAAACATGAGACTGGGCAAATTTGATTATTCTCTAACAGGATAAATTGACTGGATGTGGAAAAAATTAACAGTCAAATCTGGTAATGATGAACTGAGATCTCATTTTAGGTTGGAATTCCTCGGATAAATGTGTGTTTGGCTGTTCTGGTCGTTCACAGATCCAGCCTCTGGACACAGTGCTGGAAGGAAAAAAAGGCTCCTACTCTGGATCCAGATTTGTCCAACATGCAAATGCACATATACCTGGATATGACGTGGTATTGTGTGTTTTGTCACTGCTTTGAACAACCAAAATCATTCATCTCACACACTTGGGAGTCTCATCAAGCCCCCCTCCGTGTGAAACAGCCACTTCTGGAGCGCAACGGAGGAAAAAGGAAGCAGGACAGGGAGTCCACACCCTTGCTCATATCAATCACTATAATGTCAGTTTGAGGATGGCCAGTCAGTTGGCATAGATGATAAGGCGATGTGTGTGTGGAGAGGCATTGTTAAAGGGTGGTAAACCGTGAGAAAGCGTGATAGTGATGTTATGATATATTGTGCTGATGCCACGCCGCTTCACACTGAGCACAGACAGCATAGTATGAACTTTCAAATTTATATATGAGCAGGAGAAAACAAAGGAGTTTTTTTTTCTGGAGAAGTGACTGTAGGACCAAACTGGATGGGAGTTTCCCTGGCCAATTTTTGGGGACTATTTAAATTCATATGAAAAAACAGACAGGCAAAAAAGGCAGAGAGGAAAATAGCTATGAATGGAAAGAGAGAGGAAAAGCAGAGGAAGAAGAAAAAGTAAAAGAAACTTTAATCACAGAAACACTGACCCATAAAAAAGGAGAAGCAGACACAAGTGGAAACCAGAGGAATGCAAGCCAGCTGGGGGATACATCCATCCATCCAGCTCTTTCTGCTGTATTTCTACTTAAAGCTATGAGTGAATTGGATTGGGTGAGGGGTGGGGGGGTTTGGTCAAAGAAAAAGTCTCTGAAACAAAAACCAAATTGAAGGATGAGCTAAAACCAGCAGTGCTAAAACCCTGCGGCCGTGAGATCGGGTCTCGCAGAAGCCAGGCCGCACATCTCTGAGCTTTAGCCAGAAACGATGCCGCTTCCCAGCCCTCTCCTCGGACTTTCACACTCTGGAGAGACACAGCTCCCATACAGAGCACTGAAGACTGTTTAATTACCTGACTGGCCAGTTAGTCGGACAGCTCAGCCACAGCGTCTGACAGGCTTCCTCCCAGTCTCCACTCTTCTCTCTCCACGGCCTAGACTCGGCCCCACTATTCTACAGCTAAACCCACATCCCCTTATTGGGAGCCAAGGCCAATTAGCTGCATCCATGCTCACAGTGCTGACTGTTCACTTTTCATACTTGCTTGTGTACATCCTAATGCTAACAAGAACAAGATGTTCTGTGGTGGGAATTCTTATCAGTAGCTCGAGGATCGCCAGGATGCGGAGTTCACTGATTCACAATGAAAGGGTTACATGCCATAGAAGCATTTCCTCCTCTCGGCTTCTGAAGAAGCAAAGGGTGCATGAAAACGTGTTTTAAAAGACTTGGCTGTCTCCCATCGTGTTATTTTTACACCCTCCTGTTCATGCCTTAATCGCTTGGCCTGGGGGAAAACCACTCCCTCACCGGATGAACTCTTAGGGCAGGGTTTATCTCATTAAATATGATGGAGACGTATGTAAAATACACCCTGTAGATTCCGATTGAAGCCCAGGGGAAAACATCTACTGAGCAATGATTTACTGGAATGACAAGCAGCAGTACTGTCCTAAGTAGATCTGTCGTTTCTGAATGTTTGGGTGACAGATAAAGAAACGTGAGGAGCACTGCCAACTGCATCTCTCCCATCATTTAGCAGTTCAGGCATGCCTATATAACATACTTATTGAATTGTAGTGCATCGTCTCTGCTTGGGTAATCTTGTGGAATGAATGGGCCTGCCAGATCCATTGATGTTCTTGAGTGGCATACTGCAGTATGTCTCTCGACAAGGCCCAGCTCAAGCGGATCTCTGCAATCATGAGCAACAGGTGGGCTTGGACGGCGTTCCCTCCACTGCAAACAATTTTGCTTTGAAACCCCTAAAGCCTGATCCAAGACAGGAAAAACTTCCCATTAGTGCTGCTTATTTTCTTTTCACGGACCACACACACAAGCACACACACACCATAACACACCAAAACATGCAAGCAAGGCGGCATTGCTTTGACTTTCATTCATTTCCTGGAGTCTTGACCAAATTTTAACCATAACCATGACATACCTAACCCCAACCATCACCTAAACCTTAACGGAATAGTTTTGGCATTTAGGGAAATGTGCTTATTGGCTTTCCGTCTGCAAGTTCTGGTGTAGAAGGTCGATAACATTCTCATGTCTGCCTGAAAAACATGAAGTTAAAGCCAACAGCTAGTTAGCTTATTTTAGCTGGAAACAAAGAGGAAAAGCTAGTCTGGCTCAGTCCAAAAGTAAGAAAATCCACCTCATCTGTAAAACTGACATAAAAGTGACAATTCTTCGGTTATATACTAGACTGTTTCTTGGCTGGAAGCATTAACTTCCTGGATTAAATAACTGCCGATTGCCTGGCAACTTGTCCCAACCAAGAAATAGTCAGAGACACAACAGCAAATAAGACATTGCATTGTTGTTTTTACACTTCAGGTGTTGTATGGATTAAACAAACAAGATAAAACAGGTTAATCAGAGATCTTAAGGTGCCAGTGGGCAGGTTTTGTCAGCTAACTAGTTTTCTACTAAGCTCACTAAACTAACTGGCTGCTGGCATTGGTCTAATGGATAGATATGAAAGTGGTATCAGTCTTCTCATCTAACTAGAAAGTAGAACAGAGTATTTCCCAAAATGTCAAACTATTATTTTAATCGAAAATCAAGTGTTTCATACGCTGTTTGTGTGAGACTGATTTTATGTGGACCCCAGGAAGATTAGCAACCACTGTAGCGGAAGTTAATGAGGATCCAAACAAAGAATAAAGAATAAAGAAAGTGTTGACCCTAAAATTAAACGTGTACCTTGTAGGAACCATCTTTTTGTTGAGGATAAATAACACATACATAGAAGTACCTTAGTGCTATAGATACTCCCCTCGCTCCAACTTTGTGTTTCTGCTGGAGGAAGAGCTACAGCTCCAGCTACAGCGGGCTCAAAGTTGTAATCAGAGCCCTGAGCCGTCCGCCCTGTGCTGGGACTCTGGAGTGGTTTGAGAGTGGGCCAGACATTCCTGAAGTGATCGCCGCCCAGACACCCAGCAGCAGCCAGTCAGCAACAAATTCCAGAATAGCAGCGCTGCCGCTAAAAATAGTCATCTGGACAGGAGAGCAATGGGGAGCTTGGTGCGTGGAGGGGGCCACTGGATGGAGGATGAATGATAGAGGAGTGGAAGCTAAGCAGGAAAAGAGGGTGGTTTATTCCATTCCATATCCAGTCACAATGTTATCACAGCAGCGCAGAGGAAAAGGAGTCCTGCAGGGATGTGAGTTAGGAACCTGTGTGAGTGCTTTCCGAGAGAGTGAGAAAGAAAGAAAGAGAACTTATAAAAATGTACACATGCGAGTGTGCTCATGGTTTTGTGTGTATGTGAATGTGCAAAAGCATGGAACGCGGCCTCTCAGACTGTTATTTCTAAAACAATGTGTCAGCTAACCGAGGGAACACACGCTCCACTGTACTCAGGACTTTCTTCAGGCCCGGCCCTCTGTTTATTTTTCCTGCAATGAACGGGCAGCTCGGTTTACAACAGCCACCCTAAACCTTCACTGTGGAACATCCTGCCTGCAACAGCAGCCAGATGCGCCAAGGCAGCACTAACCTCGCCAAATCCTCCGCCGCTTTTTGCTCAATTTGCAGAATATCCCCCTACTTTCTTCATATGAAGCCATTTTTTCTGAAGACAAAAGGAGTTGTAAACTGATTTGAAGCACATGTAAATTCTTCTACTTTCATGTCCCAAATCCCTCTGCGTGTGACGGTTTTTATCCGATGCAGCTCAAGAGGGATGCAAAGGGAGAGGCCCCTTTTCAAGTCTGCGCTTCAAGCTAAAAAAGAGAATAGCTTATATTCTCCAACATTATGCAGACTTCCATATCTGCAAGGCATAGAGTCGGGGTCATGCTAAAGGACCGGATGGGGTATTTGGGGAGGGGTCTGGGGAGGTTTGGCATTCTGAATGTGTAGTTGGGTATGCCGTCTCCATCAATAAACCCCCACCCTCCACCTCCAGGGGCAAACAGGCTCACCTTCTGCAGATGGAGGGAGGAGGGTAAAGGAGGGAACAGTTCAGAGGGTCTAGCAGCTGGACTTTATTTAAAGGTCAAAAAGTGAAACAGAAATTGTTCTGAGGACATAAAAAAATCCCTTTGAAACTCAGATCATATCAGTGTCAGGAGTTCAGCCATCGAAGTCTAAAAAGAAGTTTTCATTTTTTTCTCCGCAGCACCATCTGTATTGGCTTTCGCATATGACTGACAATTAATTACTGTAACCATTTCAATTGTTGCATAATTGCTCTTTGTCCCCAGCTTGTAGTATTATATCGCCTTTGACTTAGACAAGTGGAATTTGCATTAAAACAAAAAAGAGACCTGTGCTTGTTCCAAGGATAATTATCTTGCTCCTTTTGAGCAAACTTCCCAAAAGAAATAATGGCTTTAGACGATGATTGATGTAATTTTCTGTAGTTCACTGTCCGTGTGACAAAAATGAATATTGATGTATGAGGGATTTATAAATAGAAGGCTTAAATGCTGCTTTTATAGCTCAGACTAGCTTACAAAGGCCAATTTTAGACTTGGGATAACAGTTTCAATGTGTGATAGAGGAAACTTAAATCCTGGTCTGCACCATATTGTAGAAGTATTTGATGCTGTCTTCTTCCAAGGCCTGCAGACTGTGTCTGGCCAGCACGAGCTGGGGGTGCTGTCCTACTCATCAGTACCAAAGCCCCGAAAGACTGCAGAGCTTCCAGCCACCCACCCACTCCCCCTTGCAAAATGTGGATCAAATTAACCCAGCAGCAGCAGCGGCAGCAGCAGCAGCAGCAGCAGCAGCAATGTTCTCCCTCGACAATCAATTGACTCTCCAAGTCCTAAAAACAGACACTCTTGTTTCTTCCTCGAGCCAGACATGAACTGTGTTCTCTGCTCCATGTTGTCTGCTGCTGTTTGTTTGACTCTGTCAGTTTTCTAATGACAAAAAAATTGCTTTTCTCCAGAGAACAGGGGAGACTGTTCTTGTCTACATTTTTTTAGTAATTACCAGCAGGTGTGCTGGGTCCAAAAAAACAATACCATGCACTGAAGATGCAATATCAACACTTTTGTCACATAACTGCCCCGAGGATTTGTTTTAATATTTGCTCTATTTCCTGCTTTAGTCAGGTGAGCCACTACTTACCTGTTGGTTTTGGCATGTGTCACCTCATTAGGATTCAGAGTTATCCATCATGTAACTGGCAGCCCACTCCTGATTGGGATCGACCAATACTGTAGTTTCTTTTATTGGGACCGGCTGTCAATCAACCACTGAGTTTATTCCCAGAAAAACTGAGTCTGTCTATGTATGCATGAACACAGGCTCTTTTCTTGTATGAGTATGAAAGCGCATGTATTCTTTAGACTTAAATTTTTAGCTCTAAAAGGTTTGTAGTTTTATTCTTTATGGAGCAACTGAGGTCAGTTGAATTCATTTTGGTACAATGGGCCGCAGTAGTGACCAGTAGTGTTTTCATGCTGGAAAAAGGGTCACAATTTCCACAGTGTCACAGTCATATAGTTGACATTTGTCATATTGAATGGTTACCGAACACCAAGGAGGCAGGTTTTAGTCTGAGAGAGGAAAAGAGACAGAGGAGGAAAGAGACAGAAGAGCAAAGTTGTCAAGCTGTCATGTTAAGTATGTTGGTTCATTTTCTGTCTGTTTATGTTCTAACCTAAATCAAATGAAACCAACGCCAAGCAGTTGGCAATGCAAGAGGGCGCCGGGCCGTAAAAGAAATGTCTTCATTCCCATAATCCACTTTGCAGCTCAGCCATACGCTCAGTTTGTTTAAATTGTTATATTTTTTGCCACAGTATGACTGATTCCATCTCACTCCTCCCACATATGGCTCTGTCAAGCTCGCAAATAGATATTTGCATTAGCTTGCATGCATTTAAGACCTGGCTAAATCGTCCATAGGTTCATCCTGGTTCAGTTACCGGCTGGTCTGATTTCCTGAATCTGGCTTGTTTGTTGGTCTAATTCCTACATTTCTACTGCACTTTATTAGCATGTCACTCAAAAAATAGATAAAATGACAACCTTAAGACAACCAGTTCTCCTGACCAATGGAAGAGCAGGAGGTGAGCGCCTTTAATGTGTAGCCTACTAACCAGTGTGTGTGACCACTAATGAGCTTGACAGGATTGAATGTGAAGAATGAAATAAAAGTTGTGCCTCTAACCACATTTGGGCAGAAATATGATATGTTTGGAACATACCGAGCATAAGAAATGGACAGTGGAGAAGTGGATTATTCTGCAGAAGTGATTTGAAATCTTTCTATGGGTGTTTTGATTCATGTTTCCACTGTAAAAACTGGTTACTATTG
Source organism: Seriola dumerili (assembly GCF_002260705.1). Taxonomy (NCBI): domain Eukaryota; kingdom Metazoa; phylum Chordata; class Actinopteri; order Carangiformes; family Carangidae; genus Seriola; species Seriola dumerili. Next base: position 3,440,753 of record NW_019174497.1, on the reverse strand, counting down.
GAATTCATTGTAACCGACATGGATTCAAGCAGCCCAGAACCACTGCGAGGAACAATGCTATTTTAGATCCACCTCTCAAGCCCGCAGAGAATGACTTTTTAATGCGTAAAAAATAGATTTTGGGTGGAGTATCACTTTAACATCTATCGAGTTAATTTAACTTTAACTGCAGCAGCTGAGGCTGTGTGGAAACATTGGCTAATTCCAGTGCCCAAAACTGGATCTTTCTCATTGGTAGTTCTGTCTTGCACAGACTGGCTGCCTATTTTAAACAGAGCACAAGGTTTGAACAAATCCAAACTGACTCAAAATGACCTGCGCTCTTTTAGAGTGGCATTTTGACTCCAAACTTTTGCTCCAGTTAATTAATGTAATTGATTATGTTAGAGTTAAGACACCACCATTGCAATGTGGATCAGCACTGCTGGCCTCCTTTATGCATCCATGTAGGTTTTTGGGTCACACATTTTTAAAAAAGGAAAAGAAATCAGGACATCTCTCCAATTATAGTTTGTTTCAGACGTGTCCTACTGCAAGAAGAAGAGCAGTGGATAAAGTAGAAGAAGTTCTGTCCCAACCTCTGGGACTGTTTGTTTATCCAATTCAACCACTGGATCAAACCAGAAATAACTTGTCCAAATAATAAGATTCATAGAGTGAGCATCTTCCAAGTTTAAATCGACCACTGGAAGTTAAGATGGAAATAAACGAAAAGGGAAGTGGCCAGTAGCATGTGAGAGACAGCAATCTTGGCCTAGTGGCCTATTTTTTGTGTAGGATGGGTTGTATGTAATGTCATAAACTTCCAAAGTGATCTCCACTGAGACTCATTTATGCCTATACGTACGTGAGTTTTTTCCTTTCTCACTTCAAGGGAGTGTCCTAATTAAAGTTTACAGTCACTCAACTTACAGAACTTATGATGCTCTAGAGTAAAAGGACAAAACAAAACATGTTACACATGCAACTTTCAAGAACCATTTATTTGAGTTGATACAGTACTACAGAGGCATTGTGTTGAGTAGAAATACACCCAAACGGATGAATTAAGACATTTTATAAGATTTGAGGAACTCTTATTGATTTGTTACTCTTAAAGATACACACTTTGAGCACCGCCTTCACAATGAGATGATACCACTCTGTTTTGAATGAACTTACGTGATATTTTTGTGTGCGTTACGTTCTGAACACAACACACCGTCCAAAGCAGGCCAAAGCATGAACATGGAGCACTCTGACAACAAATTAAATGGCTTGATCACCAATAAATACAAGTATAAAAACACATTGATAATAATTTTCATTATCAAAAGAAAAAAAAAAAAAAGATACCAAAGGCACGCAACTTAATCCACCTTGGCAGTCCAGGATCACCAACAGATAAAAAAAATAAAACCAAAAACTGTGGCAACAAAAGCCAACCATAGTAATGAGCCATAACCAAAATAATACTTAAATAACATAATAATACTAATTTATTATTATTGTCATAACAATATCCAGTCAAGTTTTCCTATGATTAGACTTTCTGCTAACTAACAGATATGCACCAGTTATTTCCAGTTTGGCAGAGTTAAAGTTTCATCATCAGATTCTTTCCATTGCTTTATTTCCTTTTTCTCCTGATGTTATTCCAGCAATTTTGGACTTTTGGATCTCCCATACTTTGGTAGAGGTTGAAATTCAATTTTTATAGGATCAGCAGTTAATATATTAGTACATATGTTTGCATTTTTCCCTATTCCAATTAATATTTGAATCTATAAAAGTTAGTTTTTGCCATTTTTGCGAGGTTGTTAATGGGCTTCTTTAACCCACAGGGGAACCAAAACATGTGTGTGTGTGGGGGGGGGCAATGAAATTACACCAATTTCAGATCAGATTTGCCTGTTCTTGGAGAGAAAATTTAATACTTCGAGGAAGGAAGTATCTTCTGCCATAACATAAAGCAATATAAAGTTTCTTATATTTTGGAAAATCAAAAACAGAAGCATAATAAAACAAAATACTAACATAGTATAATTTTCTCACTGTAAATCCAGTTGACAATAAAATGCAATACAAAAAGGCAGTAAAATGCAATATAATACGCAGCGGGTCTTTCATTTGAATCAATACCCAGGACCTTTCCTTCACACGAGCGGACCACTGAAAACATTCAACATGTGATCTTTTTCCTCGGGGTTCATCTACTGCATGGTTTTCCATCCACATCATTTGATATTTTGGATGATGTCAGTCACCGTTTCCCCACATTTTTTGCTGCTGTTGAAGAGTGTAACACACTTTCTAAGGCCATACACAAGAACACACAAGTCACACACTGACCCTCAAGACAAGCTGTATCAACAGCCTCCAGCATCTCAAATAAAAACCCGCATGGAGAAAAAAAAAATAAAACAGACGTGAGTTAAAGCCAATGTGGGGATGATTTCATTCACCATTGGGGATTCCCACGTCAAAGAAAAATCTGAAGGGCTCTCATTAGACCCTGACCTATCCATTCCCCTGAATCATGTCAAAAGCTTCACCACATCTTTGGTATAAAACAAAAACTTTCCATCTACTCGTTCTACTCACTTTCTTTACTTTCGCTAATCTACATTACAATACCTTCCAAAAAAATAAATCTAACTCCTCGACCTTTCCTGTGTTTTACAGGGAAGTCCTCTCTAAATCTCAGCACCGCTCCGTGCATCACTCTTTCACACTCTTCTTTTCCCTCTAGCTATAAATCTCTACGCGCTGCCTCTCTCTCTCTCTCTCTCTCTCTCTCTCTCTGTCTGTCTGTCTGTCTCTCTCTCTCTCTCTCACTCACAAATGAAAACAATAGCTGGCTAATTGTGCTTGGTTGAAATAATGGAGTAGTATACACAGCTGGAGGGCTCAGCACGGACCGCAGATCCCACCTGTGCTGAGTCGGGCTGGGGTTGATAGAGATCTCTAGCACCAACACGTCTCCGGCCGCTGTCTGAGGAATTTGCTGTGTCATCAGCAGGCTAAAACAAACCACCTTACTTAGCTCTTTTGAAGAGCTTTGGGTAAAATATTAACCGGTCTGACAATGGAAAACACCTTACTTGTCTTTGGTTAAAAAACAAAAGAAAGAGCCTATTTGATCAGATAGCCCCGTAAATGTGAAACAACAAGGCTAAAAGAGCCAGGCACATTCCAGGACTGTGAGGTGGTGTCTGCGCCATCTCCCTTCACTAAATGTCCCACTAGGTGAGTCCCTCCAGACCTCTGGTGCTGCCAGCAAATCTGTGCTCAACCAAGCCACCTAAACTGCTGACAAACCAAACTCTGGGCTTAAACACTGACAAAAGAACACAGAGGAGTTTTTTTTTTTTTTTTTTTTTTGCGAGGCTGCCTGTAGATGTTGGCATATCTGTGTGTGATTCTACTTGTGGAAAGAACGGGGTGGGGAGGAGGGAGACGAGACTGTTTGATCTCAACTGTCTCAGATTGACCTTTGAACCCCAAAACAAGTAAGGCTAGACAGCTGTGTGCTGGAGGCCCTGGGTCTCTCCACATTCACAAACAACATTAAAAAAAAAAAGCACAACTGGTGACAGGTTGGCCTGGCTTTTCCCTCCACTTTAAGGAAATGACATACATAATTTTTATTATGAATCAAAAAAGGCACTTCCTACATATTCCCTAGTATCATACACATATATAGGACATACGCTTTTATGAAGGTATAATTGCCTGCATGTTTTACATGTGCAGACGTAGTTATATATGCTGAGTATATATATGTTTCTCATCACTGAGCAACATAATTATATATGTCAGTTCCACACAAAGAGTTGGAGACAGGGAGCTTTGGACTCTTCCAGTAACAGCCAGCATCCACCAGTTTTGCAATTAAAACTAAAAGCTACAAAAAAATATTAATAAATAATCAGCAATGTCAGTTATTTTTGGAACAAGACCCTGGTTTGTTTCTTTTCTAAAAGGAAGTAAAGATCACAAAAGCATGTGCTCTGTGTGAGTTTTAAGGTGCTTTTGTAAACTCAAACTCAAAATGGGTGGTGTACAAGGAGAGCCAACCAGTCTCTGGTTGCTGCGTTTGTGATTCTAACTTGCCTTCTTGCTGAATATGTAAACATGTTGAACACAGCAAAGTCTATGGGCGGGCCAAGAAAGCAGAGTGGGTGGCATTCTCTCGTGCCAGCTCCTTCTCTCTCCTGTTCACAAAACCTTAACTGAATTTCCTCTGGCCGGAGAAGTGCACCTAAGTGTGTACATTTGTGTGTGTGTGTGTGTGCGCGCGCGTGCGTGCGTGTGTGTGCACGTAGATATATATATTTTCCATCAAGACTTCAGTCCCATTTGAAAAGCCGCAACTCCCAAAAAGGTGTATCCCAGTAACACACTGGTCGTTAATGCCACCCATATACATCTGTGCGCACACACACACGCACACAAACACACACACACACAGTCAGGTTTCATTCCCTCTGCTTCTTCTCTCTCTGCTACCCATGTGTTAGGTGAGGTTGCTGCTGATGTCCAGGGCTTGCTGGTACACCTGAGTCATGTCCTCCAGGTCCCCCAGCAAGGAGAAGCTGCCATTGTCCCCCGGGGAGCCTTTCGTTTTGGAGCCGCGGCTGAACTTGGGTCCCTGGAGCGGCGGGGCTGCCTGGAAGCCCTTGAAGTTGGCGAGCTGTAGCAGGTTTTCAGCCGAGACACACGCCCTGATGTTTGGGCGGAGGTGGGGGGTGGAGGGATGCCACTCGGCCCCGCTGAGGGAGCTGGGCGACAGGGACAGGTTGGAGCTGTCCTCCCCTACTATACTGGAGGGCCGACTCTGACTGCGGGACAGACCAGAGTCGGTCGATGGAGGAGCCTCACCAAGAGCTCCGGCCACTGCCGCCGCTGAGGGAGGCCCGCTGTAGGTGGAGTACTTGCCGTTTCGCTTCAAGATGCCTTTTCTCCCCATCACTCTCTTGGGCGGGGAGGTGGCTAGTAGAGACATACTGGCACCCCCTAAAAGCTCGGAGGACTCGCTGCGCTCCGGGGAGGAGTAGTACCCTGATTCCCGCTGTTGGTTGTTCTTCAAGATGCCTTTCTTTGGCAGAGAGGGCACCATCTTAGCTGGCGAGCCTCCTCCCAGAGCCGGCTCCTCTTCCTCTCGATCTGGACTTGAGGCCTCCTCTCCCCCTTCAGCTTGTTGCGGCAGCGGTGCCTGGCCCAACTCCACTTCCTCCAGACTGGCAGACTGCTGCTCCCCCGTGACCCTGGTCTTCAGGATCCCCTTGGGTCTCTTCAGACCTGGCTTGTCCTCCGCTCCACAGTGGGTCTGTTCTGCCTCCACATTTTCCTTCTTGGACTTTTTGGGCCTCTGGCGCAGCAGCTGGGGCATGGCGGCAGCTTTGGCTCCAGAACCACGTGGCTCAGTGCGGTTCTGCCAGTCGATGAAGCGGGCCAGCATGGGCGAGCCTCCGTGGTCTCGTTGGGTCTCGCAGTCACACACACTGTTCTTCCAGCCCCAGTTTACCCACCAGTGATTGGCTATGTCCTCCACTGTGGCCCGGCGCTCAGGGTTCACCATCAGCATCCAGCGGATCAGTCCACGGGCATCTGGCAGGAAAACAAAAAACTATTTGTGACATGTCTCATACTACACACCACTCGACATAAAAATGCGATTTGATAAAAGTATACTGTATGAAATTACACAGTACTGAATGGAGAGGTGGAGTGTGAGTGTGACACTGTAAGCACAACCAAAAAATAATGCATCCTTGATTATATAACACAACAAATGGCAGTGACATGTCATTCAGAACTGACAATGGCTTGAAAAACAAAACCATTTTCCAGTCGCTCTGTTCTTCAGGAAAAATTAACTTTAAAGGTAATCTTTAAATTCCACTTTTTACAATACAGTTTGGTTCCTAGTGACCTGGTATCTAACCACTTAGACAATGATTCATCAACAATGAATGAATATGGTTAAAAAAAGGGAGCACAAAGACAGGTTTGTAGCTGTGGTGATACTGAGTTTCTTTTTAATGTCTTTTAAATGGCATTGAGCATCATACATAATGGATTGTGCAGATTCTAGTATGTGTGTACATTCAGTGCAGCCTGATCCATATTCCATCCAACAGTCTATGGACCAACATCTCGAGTATTTTCTGGAATTTACATGAAAAGATCTGTATCCAATTTATAGAAAGTCAGGGGTCCATGGTTCCTCGCTGACCTCATCTACAGTCCAGCTGAAGTCGATTTGCCGAGTATAGTTTATGATATTGTTTTGTAAAGGGCGGGTGTGTCTTCCTATCACGGCAAAAAACACAGAGGCAAAGGTTCCTGCAGTACCTGAGGACTGAGTGGGCTCCTTGTACTCGCCGTTGCTAATTTGGCGAATGAGGTTCTTGTGGTCTCCCCCATCGAATGGCATGGTCCCATAGACCAGGGTATACAACAGCACCCCCAGAGCCCAGCTGTCCACCTGGTGAAAATGAAAACCCGGTCATAAGCCAGTTCATTCAGTCATATGCAGAACACACACTTGCCACTTCATGAGATGTGTATATACATACAGCAAACAATACAAAAGGTCAGGTGTGTTAGATCTGGAGTTAAACAATAAAAATTCAGCATTCCCAGGCCTGTTTTGATTTGTGATAGACTGCATTAAAAGGACCTTTGAGTAATATCCTTGAGTTTACTTTGACATTAATAAGCACTCCAATCACTTTTTCACACTAACATCACACAACATCTCTGTTAAAGAGACAAATGACAAACGCCAGTACTCTGAAGGGAAATGGTCTGTTTCCACAAAGATAACCCCCGATGTGGCTTTCTAAGTAAGCTGTTACATAACACTTTGTGTCTGGGGCATAAGGAGGTGCAGAGCCACAGGGGAGAGTGGTGGGAGTGGAAGAGTGTAATGAGTCCAGCAGAGATGGCAGAGTCGTGATATCCTGAGCCCCTGAAGACTTACTGGAGACACGCTGCCAGTCAGTGATCTCCAGATGACCTGTGTGTGTGTGTGTGTGTGTGTGTGTGTGTGCATATGCAAGTGTGACAGAGAGGGAAATGTAATGTGCGTGTGTGTCTGTGTTGACTGTGGATAGGGGAGGATGAGATGTCCTGAGGAATGAGCTTCTGATGGTTGTAGCTGAAGCTTTGAGACAAAGTCTAGGAAGAGGAAATCCGATAGAACCAGTTTAGGAACTGGTGTACTTCCTCTACAGCTCTGGAACCCACATCAAGAATGTTTCACTCTCCTGTTGCCATTGGTCCATTCCCGAGGGCGAGACAGGGCACGCACTATTGTTGTGTTCTATTTTTGTTGCCTGTGTTTGCTGTAATTTGTGGCCTCACCCCATCTGGGGTTCTGTAATTTCGATTGCAATCGGACTGCTGTAGTTTTTAGCACTCTCAAGTAAATTATAGTGAATTACACTAAATTGAACGGTTGGACTTGAATATCTAAAAATGCAACTTTTTTTTCCCCCTCTGCTGCTTTGTTTTATGGAACTGATGCAGTTTTAGAGACAACGCCCTTCAGAGTGCCTCTGGAATTGCCAGATAAGTGGCTTTAGGGAGACATTTTCACTCTCTCCTTCACCAAAACTATTTGACTTTGACCATGAGCGGCTTTTTGAGGCTGTGGAGCTCATTCCTATCCCATTAAGCTGAAAAGAAAGTGAGCAGAAACTATCCTCCAGTTCCTCACTTCAAAGGACCCAGATACTGCAGGAAGGGGAGGACTGGGGAGGGATGCAGACAGTATCAGAGCTGACCTACTGTGGAGTTTCAAGAGAGACCTCCCTTTGACTGGAAACTAATAGTAATCCCATCAAAGAAGCAGAAAATAAAGCCTCCTCACTACTTTGTGTACGGCCTTATGCGAAGATGATAATCACAAGTGAGATAACAATGATAAAAGCTATATAAGGTGAGGTACAGGAAGGGTTATACCAAGATAACAACCAGAGAGGACAATACTGATGATGACTGATATAGAAAAAGGAAATCCTTTCCTGGAAATTAAATTCACACAAACAGCTGGGGTTTTAGTCATTGTCATTGTTTGGTTCACTGGTCCTCACCTCTGGGCCACGGTACGGTCTCCCATTGACGATTTCTGGTGAAGCGTAGAGCGGACTGCCACAGAAGGTTTGCAGCAGCTTGTCCTTGTGGTAGAGGTTTGACAGCCCGAAGTCAGCAATCTGTGGAAACAGGGGTACGTGTGAATTTTACACTAGCCACGTGATTGTTAATCTCTCGTACAAAGTTCATTTGAGGTAAGGTATTACAGTCGGATGGGTAACGCATCACAGATCAAGGAGCAAACTTACCTTAATATTACAGTTTTCATCCAGTAGCACATTTTCCAGTTTCAGATCCCTGTGCACCACTCCATTCTGAAAGACAGGGAAAAAAATTGAGTCATGACTGATCTATCTATCAATGTATTATTCATGCGAGATGGATCCAAGTAATAAACAGTCCTTTGTATTAACAGATGATTTACTCTGACAATGCTAGCTTGAGGCTCTCAGGGGAAATCAAGGCAGCCTGTTGGTCTAGTACTCTTTAATTGGTCTTGTCCCTTCTGGGCTCTCTATGCTGACATCTGCTGTGATTTTCTTTTTTAAATCGACTCACATGTGTCATATAAACATGAGCCTGTAATTACCACCGTGTATGAATGATGTTCTCACAACATCTTTGGATTAAAAAGAAAACTATGCTGTTAATGCCTGGGTTTGAAAAAAAAAAAACAACCTAGGAATTAACATGTGGTATGCAGACAGACAGAACCCCAGCTCAGATGTGGAGGAGTGACTTCACCCATCACTCACCCCCCACCCAGGGTTGCGCTCTGCGTGGCATCTCCTATTGGTTATTGCCTGGTAGGGAGCTCGTGTTCACATGACCCTGATTGGTGGATACAATGAAGAAATGGTTGCTTGCTTGTTGTGTCAGTGACTCACACCACCCCACCCGGCGGGAGGTTGTGCATGGCAGTGATGATTCATCACTCATGGCTGTCTGGGACTCTCCTATCTGAGGAGAATGACATCATCCCTATCTTCCAGCTGGGAAGAGTATGGCAAGGGGGGAGCCCATCCAAACAAGCCCCGGGACCTTGTGGGTTTTGATGGGAGTTAGTGAGGTGTGGAACAGGGGTTGACATGGGTGTGGCTGGAGATAAATCTCTGGGGAAAAGCTTTGGGGGTATCTTGGGACGTCAATTTGTGTGCCAACAGATGAGGCCAGAATTAAGGCTTGTATAATGCACTATAGTGCACATGAGAGCGTTAGCCTGAATTAAACTGGCCTGTGTTCCATCTTCACTCAGAAACAGATGACTCCTCAACACCAGCACGCCAAGAAAAGCATACTGTGTAGGGCCTGCAGATTAACTGGCTATATGGCTGACTGTGGAGGTGCATGGTTAATGTTACAATAAGCCTGGAAAACAAAGTCTGGATGTGCATGAGAGGAGCAAAGAGAGATCTAAGGTGACCAGAAAATGAGTGTGCGTGTTTTTCCTCTCTGTATGGTATGGTATGGCTTTTCTCACCTTGTGGCAGTGGTGCACGGCGGAGACTATCTGTCTGAAGAAGTGTCGCGTCTCTCGCTCGCTAAGGCGCCGGCGCTCGCTGATGTAGTCATACAGCTCGCCCTTGCTGGCGTACTCCATCACGATCACAATCTTGTCCTTGTTCTCAAACACTGAGAAATGATAAGAAAACAATTGGAGTCTGTTAATATCTGCTTGCAGGAAAATATATCTATATTAACAAGAGGAGAGGAGGGAGGACAACTTCTAAAATCAATCCAGGTTCATTTCATCATGTTAAAATCACAAATGGACATTGTTATGTAAAATGCAGAGTAAAGCCCCCCCCCCACTTCAGTTTTGGAGCAGGAATCCAAATTCCAGAGGAGCACATTACATCTCTACACTTCTCCCAGGGTTACATCACCCAAACCCCACCTCATGTGTCTGGCTCCCTCACAACATTGCCGGGAGGGGCTGTTAACTCAATCAAGCCCACTCCTCCGAGACCAGAGCGAGTGGAGAGCAGTGAAAACAGAGAAGAAGAAAAAAAAACATGAACCAGGACAAGAAGAGTTCCACCACAGCGTCAAGCAATGCCCTGGACACATCCCATTTTGACTTTGCATCATGTCACCATATTTCACAACACACTCCCACATTCCTAACCACCGTGTGTGAGCATCCATCTGATGGGGAAACTATCACATAAATTACAACAACACTTTATTGCGGCAACACGGTGGAACTCCCCCTCTTTGCAGTAGGATTGGGCTCATTATCACTCAGAAAAAATAACACATTACTCATTAGTAATGAGCTAAGAACAACTTTTTATTTCAAGATTATCACTAAAACTCTCACGTGTTTCTGTGTGTGACTGAAAATGGAAACCAGCTACCACTGTTTGCTCTCCATCTTGTCAAAGTAGCGACAAGCTAGCTAGCATCTAAGCTATCTTATACACCTGACAGGCATTGACCTTAGATAGATAGATAGACAGATTGATAGATAGATAGATAGATAGACAGATACTTTATTTATCCCCTCGGGGAAATTCATGACATTACATTACATTACATGACCAAAACAAATGAATGGACAACAATTCCAGATAATTTAGCTTCAATCTGGCTTTCAGAAGCAACAGCAGAATGGTGAAGATATTTTTGTGTATAACAGTATCACTTGAATGAAAACGGCGATTTGCTACACATCTGGTGACCAGGGGTAAAGCAATGTTATTACAGTTGTATTACTGTAATGCATTTCTATCCAACTGCAGCTCACCAAACATATCATTCTGTGTCAGTATTTAGCCTCCTGGTGTATAATTTCAGCTTGGCAACTTACTTCTCTCCCAGCGCCTTGGCATGTAGGGAATGAAAATGGTTAGGCAGAGAGAGAAAGAGAAAATGAGGGAGAAAAAGACCAAGGGAATACTGAGGAGATGACAACAACAGAGTCAGCCATGTTGCTCCGTATTGTGTGGGTTGATTTTCCCACACAGCAGGGTCACCGGGGTGAGGGCCTCTGCTTTCTGCACCCTTGAGTGAGCACCTTCATAGTTTGTCACACTACTTTCCTCACCCTCCCCTCTCTCCCTTACCAGGGTCCTTTTAAAGATATAATCCTCTACAAAAACACACAGTTGCTGAGTGATGGTAATGCTCCCTTATTGTGACTGTCTGGCCGCTCGGGAAGTAACAGACGGGACATAAGCCAAGCACCCGGGAGGGCAGAGTGGATCCAGCCCTCTGATTGGTGGACGGAGTGGTGACCTGGGGTGACATTCGCAGTGATCCGTGGTGGGGTTGTGCTTGGAGAGCCAATTCTCAGCTTGCACTCCCATTTACCTTTGACCCCTGGTGTTGAAGTAATTACCTGGCTTACATAACTTGGGTTTGTTACAACCCGTTGGGTACGCCAGCCACCGCTACAGCCTCGCTGTCACTCACTGGGCTTTGTTTGCAGGTCAGACCTTCACATCTGACTAATTAGCACCTATTGTCCTATTGCCTGCACTGATGATAGGCTGCTGTTAAAAGCTTGCTTAGGGGCAAGAAGCAGAGTATAATTACAAAGTGTAATACAGAAGATTAGTGGACTAGTACTGATGCAGACAATAAAAAGGCAAACATTCATAACTGCATAGTTTTGAGGTTTGATGTATTTTAATGCTTTATTAATAGTTTTTTAGTCCTGAACTGGACTTAACTACCATTAAAACAGATCCTCAGACATTAACTTACTATCTAGGTGTGTGTCACCCTTAGAGAATGCAGTATAATGAGTACAATAAAAGTTGTGGCTCTTTATTCACAGCAGGGTGGTTGGTTTTATGTCTGCTCTAACTTTATATGTCCTCCTCAGTTCCCTTTTCACTCCTAAAGGAATAATACAACATTTTAGGGGAACACTTATTTGGTTTCTTACCATGAAATTAGATGAAAAAAAACCTGATAAAAACAATACAAGTTCTGGTTTTATAGAGCGTCATATGTCAGATTCCAGAAAGTTACATAGTTCAGCTAAGCTAACCAGCTGCTTGTGTCATATTTACTATGAAGACATCTTCTCATCTAATTCTAACTCTTAATTATTCCTTTAACTTTTCTCTGACTTATCGGGCTTAGTTCTACTAATCCATCTGTCTCTACAAACATGGACATGCCAGTAACATTTATGAATTTGTGCATTTACAGCATTCTTCGAGGTTGACTCTTTGTTTTAAAAGGGGGGCACTAGAGTACATAGTTATGCCTGAGGAGCGAAGACCAAAATCTGCTTTTAAATGCTCCGCACAGCATGCTGATGGATGCAGAATGTGAGGGAGTGGTAAGAATCAATCCTCACACACACATCTGGTTCAGCTTTGCTTCACACAAGGCAGTAGGCAGGGGCTGTTGAAGAGGGTGTTGCCGGATACACAAATCTCTGGGCCTCCTATATATCTCTAAAGCAAGGCTGGGTGGAGGCCAGGCCACAACAGTAAACACTGGGTTTGAGGAGAAACACTAAAGAGTGAGAGCAATGAGTCTGGTTGAGTATGGTGGTGGAGTACGCTGCTTATAAAGGACGGCAGCACACACAGGAACACTGTACAGGCTCCTCGGAGTTCATAAAGCTGGGTGTACTTTTAATCATTCTCCTACAAAACACATAAAACCCAGCTGCACTTGAGCCCTCCAGCTGACTCCTGGCGCGTTCCCATGACAAATAGCGATGTTTGTCACATATACACATTGCTGATAACGACCTGGGGACTTTGAAACTGAACAAAGGACAGTGGGTAAGCCAGTTTGGGCAGTGGCACACAACCGGTTGCCATTGTGCTAGGGTAGCTATCCTGAAAAGGGCATTGAAACTGTTGCTTTGTTGACACAGGCATAAAAATAGTCACGAGTCACAAATCATATGAAACCGACTCACACTGCAACGCCTTGTGACTTTAATTACCTGCACATAGGTCCAGACTACGTTATGAGACATGATTAATTGCAAGCAATATGTTGAAAAAGTTCGGTGGGAATTGTTCAGCCTTTCCACTCTATGTTTTCTTCCAGAAAGGTTAAGGTCATTCAAAAGGGCTCATATCAAAAAAGGAGTAAGTATGTGCTGTTAAAGCCTGACTTGAAGGCTTTGATATTTAGAGAGTTGCTTCCTGGGGTAGATATATGTTGACGTGGCTCCAGGGAGGGCTTAAGGCCTTTCCTCCTTCTGCATAGCACTGGACTGTAGTCAGACAGGGTGCAAGCCTGGGTGACTGGGGTCAATCCAGTGTCTCCCTTGCTATGCACACACACACACACACACATACACACACACACACACACACACACACACTCACAGGCACATACATAGATACAAATATACAAGAAGTTATGCAGACACACATATCTCCAAATACACACACACACACACACACACAGACACATAGACACACAGACACGCATACACACGCACACACACACACACACACACACACACACACACACACACACACACACACACACACACACACACGCACGCACGCACACACACATACAAAAAAAGTCTGGTTTCCAGCTGCAGTTGTCTCTAAGTATCAGCAGATGTCTGGCCCTGAGATCAAGACCAGAGAAGACAAGGGATGAGACCTCTTAGATGTGGGAGAGGCAATCCCTTAGAATACCACCCCTCTTATACACACAAACCTACATATGCACACACACACATGCGCGCGCACACACACACACACACACACACACACACACACACACACACACACACACACACACACACGTGTATTCAAAGCCATCCAGACTTTTACTGGCCCAGGCGGCCAGACGGAGCAGAGAAGATGAATAACATCCCAGAGCTGTAGTCCAGGTCTTATTATGACATCTGCATGTCATAACATGACAATCCTGAAGCTCAGCCACGAGTGCTTGAATGAGCTGAGGGAGGGGTGCGTTTTGGACATGTGTGTTTTTGTTTTTGAGGGTTCCAGTCAAACAAATGTGTACGATTTGTCATGTGTGTGCGCGTAATGACAGACGTGCAGCAGACCCTCACCTTCATATATAGAGATGATGTGCGGGTGGCGGAGGGATGACATGATCTCAATCTCTCGGCGGATGTGAACCATGTCCTGCTCATCCTTGATCTTCTCCTTCCGAATGGACTTGATAGCCACCTGGAAACAGAAGAAGACACATGATCAGATGACTTAGAGCGAAATAAAATGCAGATTTCAAAGTAAGAGATACCTGCTTAAAACACAAAGTCCTTGTTTTCACTTAAACTGGTCACATACATATATCAATTTAATTTGTGAAGTTAAATGAGCACAAAAAAAACTGTTAAATGATACTAGAGGACAACATATATCACATACATTATCTTATCAGTGAACTTTAAAATGTACATAAAGGATACCTTGTGATGTCTGTCTGTGTCTGTGTCTATTGCTTCATCTCTTTCTCTAATAAACTCTGTGTACTTCGTTCAACCTCATTTACCTCCCCCCTCTCAGGGGTCCTATAGAGCCTGTATAGAAACCTTTGACCTCATCGCCAAGCCTCGCTGACATGACAGCCCAATGAGTCAAGCAAGTAGAGGTATCATCTTAGTCTCACAATGTGTAATTTACTCAGCCTCCTCCTTTCTGCATGAAGCAAAATGAGGGAGAGAAAAAAACAACCGAGACACATGGTGCCATAATGGAGGCTTGTTTTGTACTCTTTTAGGGCCAGAGCCTACATTTAACCAGGCATTAGTCAGTTAGTGTTTGGGCTGGACCTGTGATCTGAGCCCACCTTTCTCTCAACGAGAGATCAGATAGACAAATTCACACGGGGGGTTTCCATAGCAACTGTCTACCTGAGTGCAGCTATTGTTAGAAAACAAGACTATAATTCTGCAGCCACGCGAGCACACAGGTGCTTTGTGCTAAATGCTAATGTCAGCATGTTCAGCAGGTATTATGTTTACCATTAATGTCTGTACTACATTTCATGGCAATCCTTCCACATGTCATTCAGAACCAGAAAAGTGCATCTCACGGTGACACAAGAGGAAGTAGGCCTCATCTTCTGGACCACACGGATGACTATACAGGATTTCATGACAATCCATTCAAATAGATATTTGAAGAGATATTTCAGTCTGCACCAAAGTGGTGGATTGACTGAATGATAGGCCAACACTGCAATCCACTGAGCCAGTGAGGACCATGAGTATCATGAAAAAGAGGTGAGCAAGGTGTTAAATGTTCATGATTTCTGGAGGAAGGAGGGGAGGCCTCTGACCTCAGAATGCTCCTCCATAAATCAGATGTCAGTATTAACATACACAGCTGTGTTTCCTCTACTGTCAAAAAGTCCTTGAGAGGACACTAAATCACTGACTGCTCTCTTATTTTTAGTCATTCTGATTAAGAGCAGTTAATGGCCTACTTTTGAAATAGCCCGAAAATGTAGCCTGCTGGGAGTTTCATGGCGAAATCAGATCATGAGAATGAGCAGGGGTTGCGGAAGCGATTCAGTCTACTTGCCTTGAAACGGGTCTGCTGCAGGAGATTCAACAAATACACTTGATTTGACAATTTTTCACTGTCATGGCAATGCCACCGGGGTAAGAGTCAACCGCAACTGGATGCATTCAAACCTCTAGCCTATACACTCCTTAAATGAGAGGTTAGCGGCCTTCTCCAAATAAACCCATGGAGAGTACACAGTCTAGCACATGTCACTATAATTGTAGCCTAAACATTCTGGATTGAGTCCTGGTTTTGCTTTGATCCGGCCTGTATAGAGTCTGTTCGCTCTAAATTCTGTTAGTTTAAACTTTTGTCCTCTCCTAGCTAAGCTGTGTTTTCTGAGGAGCCCAGCTTTATTCCATGCAGCAGAAACCACAGGCAGTAGCGAGTGCCAAGCTAATTACCGTGTACATCAATAAAAATAACCCCAAACCGGAATAGTTCCCTTCCAGAGCAAGCCTTGATTACATAGAATTTAAAGAAATGATACCATAATAAACAAGCGGGGGTCCAGGGGGTCCGCATGCTGTGTTCCTAATTGGTAAAAGTTGTTTGTCTTAACACTGTTGTTTTCCTTTACCTCATCAGAATCATTAATCTTATTACCGATCCCCAAAATGTGAGTAACCTTTTTGACTTTGGTATTTATCAGTGAAGCAGAATGTGAGTTGTCCTGCTTTTAATGCAGGAGTTCATTAATTTTCAATTTAAGCTACAACAGAGAGATGATGAAGAAAAGTTACATGCAAAGGCAAGTCAAATACATCTGTGTGACTGCTGCCTAAAACCAAAATGATCTTTGCTCCTAAAAGGATAGTAATCAATCTTTAACAGCCACAAACCTAATTCCACACTGTATGCTAGCTCATTGACTGAGCCAGCTCTCCCACATTGGGCTTGAGACACAGCCAGGTATCTCTTGTGTATCTCCTCATGTTCCCTTGCCCCGACCCCGATGTGGATCATTAAACAGGACTGCAGATCAGCCACTTGCCAGCTGGCCGGGCCGGCTGACACAGCTACGCTTGTCCTTAAGTGGATCCCTATTACTGTCACTCACAGTAAACAGGCGCCGCACTACTGCCCGCGCTGGCCCCTGCCAGGTATGGGGCCGGTCTTGTCTGCCCGCCCCCACACCCACCCCACCCGTCCACATCCCCCACCCTCTTGTTCGCAACAGGGCTTGTTTGAAGTGAAAGTCCACGTTTCGCTTCAGTGGAGCCTGACATCTTCCTGCACTTTCTCAGGCCATTAAAATAGATGAAGTATTCATCACAAGCTCACCCGTCCCTGCGTTTTCTAAAGATCATGATCATCTGTTGTGTTGACTGTGTGCTTGAGTCAGAGTTAGAGGGTGTGTGGAGGGGGAGAAGGGATGAGAAGTTTTCCAGAGAACTATATTCTTAAACACAGCCAGGAATCATAATACCTCATCAATGGCACCACATATAGCAGAGGAACGTCAGTGTTTTCGCCTCTCGCGCACCTCTCCAGTGAATCCATTGTTGAGGAATGATGTAATCTGGTGCTTTAAGCTCATATTAATATGACTGTGCAGCCCCTTTAACTGAGGCCGTGCCTCTCTTGTTATAGTGGTGGGCTTCCCTGTGTCTCTATGCTAACTGTCCACCCCCTCCTGTCTGTGATGGATCCCCCACACAGGATATTAACCTTCCCCTGCAATCTCATTTCCTGCTGGGGATGGCCTTTCATGTGTCACTGCCCATTTTAGGCCTGGCTGTCACCACAACCTTTTCACTATAGTCATCTAGACAGCAAATAATACATTAAGACACACACTGTCTCTTTGTATCTCTCTCACAAGTGTACAAACATGAAACACATCTTCTGGAGGCATGAACAAACACATGGGTCTGTGCATGTGTCACATATCCCCACTATGATCTCTATGATCAATTGCACTTCATATAATGTTGGGTTTCCACAAGGCTGCCAAGCAGTATAACATACGGCTTAGCATATTAAGGCAGACAGTCACTCAGTTCCACTTTCGTTGACACACTGAATGTGTGTGTACATCTAATCAATCTTCCTCAAGTGCCTTGAGTTTATTCCACACATGTCCAAACACAGGCACACACAAAACTTCCTCAGCCTGCGTCCTCACCGAGCTGTATTTCTGCTCTTCTCATTTGGTTCGTGGAACAAACCTGTAATCGGGACAAGGAGTCGCGATGATTGCATAACAGCCTCACCGCACCGCTGTATCTGCCATATGGACACAAGGGACTTCCTCTGGGTCAGGGGTCAAGCAAACTCTAGCGATGCAGTGCCAGACACACGTGGCCCGTGAGGTGGCCGGCAGTCATGCTCTGCTGGTACTCCATGTGCAGAGGCGCTGCTTCTCCAAGGACTCCCCTAACAAACTCCCACATGAAACATAGTGATCTGAGGACGTCCTATACTTTACTGCCCTTTTATTTTAGGTCTGAGCACTATGCATGGAGGAGTACTGCAGATAACAGGAGAATGGAAGGCATTAGGCTACTGAGTGCTGACCTACACAGCAGTATTTGTGTGTCTCTATATTTTGGGTGTTTGGCTAAGAGATTACTTTTAAACATCAGTCTAACAAGGTATGCTTTATTGCATGGTTTTAGAAACATTACAAATGTAAGCAAATGTAGACCTTGTATCAAACTCCTTCAGAAAAAAGTATCCAATGAATCATCTACAGCCAACTATTTGAGCCAGCTGGAGTTATCTGAGGGAAACAGTATCTCACTCTCACTCATGTCAAAATGAAACACTTTGACCTGTCCAGCATGCATACATTGTGCAATTTTACAGTGCTAGTGAAAGTAAAATACTTCACATTAGAGTTGCTGCCATGGCGATAATGAATAGAGAAACATAATAAAGAAAGGACAAGGTGCCCAGTGGGACAGGCCAAGAGAGAGTAAACACCACCGGGTTTATGGTCCCGCTATCAAGCATGGATTTGCCAGGAGCTATGAAACCACTAGGGGACATTGTTGACCTATACTAAGCCACCCCCCCACCCCCACCCCCGGCATCCTCCACTGATGGAAAGATCCTCATGTCCTGCCAGGATGGACACAGGGGTCAAATTTTGCCACACGTGGAAACATTTTGGAAAGATGTGCAGAACTGCAAGGACATAGCAGCAGATGGTGGGTTCACTGAGGCAGAGTATGCCAGTAACTTGTTTTTCATAAAGAAACAGAAAGTGCTGGGCTGACCCATGACCACACTCACACCCTCTCTGTCAAACACAAACAAAACCGAAAAGACAAACTCCAGGTCTACAGCACTCAAGAAATAGTGAACACAACATGTGAGTGGGCCCTTAGCAGTATGTTAACTGGTTTTCATGATGCTCACTGGGGTCACTGGAGTCAAATCAGTCAGTCAGTAGCCGGATTTGCTCTCCAGCATCCGGTCGTGTGCCCCTGCTTAGGACAAGGCGTGCGCAGCCACAACTCCCCGGCCCCATGGGGCTTTTTGAGCATGGGGGGAATTCCCAGCAGGGGAAGGAGGTGCACACGCCTCTGTTGTGTGCGGTGGCTACTACAAAAGTATGCATATAGCCTTATTAGAAGCACCAAAGCATCATAACAGACGTTCACAGTCGTTTAAAGAGCGTCTCAGAAGTGGCTCACCTCTCTGCCGGAGTGCCGCTCAATGGCCTTCTTGACTTTGCCATAGGTGCCTCTTCCCAGCGTCTCCAGCAGCTCGTAGCGGTGTTTCAGGTTATGCTTGTGGTGGTGTTTCTTCACGCCCGAGTTTCTTCGTCCATCACTGCTTGCCGGGAACTCTTCGGCTGAGCTGCCGGCAGGTAGTGGTGGAGACGGAGGTGGACGTGAGAGGTCACCCCCCGCCGGTTCGCCCGCTGAGGTTTGGCCTTTCTTGGCCTCGGGACAGGTTGCCCCGCGGTGGGGCGATAAATAAGGGGTTTCCATCTCACTAGGGAAGTGTTTCAACAACCTTCCCACTGTTAAATATTTCAAACTACCTACTTAAAACAAATTGATAATATAATACTTATAGGCCTAATAATAGTAATAATAAATAAATAAATTACAAGGAATAACGCGTAGCTTGCTAGTCATATTATAACATGTGGAAACTAACATTTCCAGATTGTCTTGATTGATCAGTTGGCTTTGATCAAAGCGAACAGAGATTTCTCCTCCTACCTATTCATGTTATTATCGATATATAATCAATCTACTAACAGATTAAGCACAAAAAGTCTAAAAGGACATCATCGGTCTATAATAACCTGATACATAGTCCTGTATCGTATCACTGGATAACAATTAATTCTAGTGCCAATATTGTAATAAAAAATATGTGTTCAGATTTCGACAGCAGGCTGCATGTCGGAAGCTGAGCACGCTTTCGATTTAAAAATGATACACTGGCTATAATATGTGTGCAAGCTCTAGTCCAATAAAAGAAAAATGCCTAAATAAATTGGTCTGATCTCCTCACTCTTCAGTTGACTGGCATGATCTAGCGGTGGTTAATTCTGGCTCGTTCACATTATCTGTCATCCTAAACGCTGCCAACATCACCGACTCACATCTAAAAGGCGAGAAAGCTGCGACGAAACCGGCGTTTTGGATGAAGATGACCCTCATTTTGTCCACGGCCCAGGTGTCGCCCCTCATTCATCTGGACTCTGTCTATTGTGCGACTGCATGCTCCGTGCCGTGGTCGACGGTGGTAGAGGTGCGCTGTGATCGGACACTATCTCGAGCTGAGACGTTTTGGATATTGCCATGGTCGTTCTGCTGCTCCCCTTCTTCTTTTTTCTTCTTCTCCTTCTTCTTCGTGTGCCCTTCTTCTCGTTTCTCCCCTTTCTCTCTCTATCCTCAACGTGAGAGGCTGTGAATAAGGAATGCGAGAGGATCCGAGACCGGAGGCGGAGTTAACGCAGACCTCCTCCTTCCCTGTCTTCTCCCTTCTCCCCTTCCCTCTTTGTGCTCCCTTCCCCTCTCACATCTCTGATATGACTGACGCCGATCAGGGGCGTAGCCAGGAATCATGTGCGCAGGAGGTGACCCCCCCACCCCCCCCACCCCACCCCACACACACACACACTTCAATGTCTTATCCCTATTGTGTGTCATCCATCTTTCTCAAAAATGTTTTACCATTCATAACTCAAATACAGATACCTTCATGAGACATGTGGATATCTTTAATTGGGTGACATTTTAGAAAATATAATGAGAGATGAGAAGATCCATACCACTCTTCCTTTCGTCCAGTGAATATTAAACTACAGCCATTAGCAGATTATCTAAACATACGGACTGAAAACGGAGAAACAGCAAGCCTTGCTTTGTCTGAAGTAGGTGTGTTGTGATATAGCGGTATTGACGATAACCATCATATTCAAAAAATTCAATATTGATATTTTGTTAATATTAAACATATGATAATACCAGGATGGCAGATGTTAAGCCTTGTGCATCTTTTGTTTATCAGTTTATCTGGTTGCCTTTTCACTATCTATTAAGTGTAGGCCCAATAGATGCTCTCTCCACCTCCTACACCTGATTTGAGTCTAATTCATTTGCCAAAAAGAGACAAAACACACATAAACAAAGTTAAAGATGAATTTACTATAGATATGTCGATAATATCGCTATCATGTATTCTTTTGGCCACGTTAATCGTGCTGTGAAAATCTGATATTGTGGTAGCCCGAGTTTGAAGGCAGCAAAATCAGCCTATATCAGCACCTTCAAAGCTCACTAATTACCAAATTATCAAAAAGTGTAGTGTAAAAATGATGTGCTGGGCTAGTTCTTGGCTTGAACTCTATAGTCATCATTTGGGAACCAGACATTTAGTGTATCTCCCAAAATGTTAAACTATCCCTTAAATTCCTTGCAGGTGTCGGGTAGAGGCAATCTGCACTGAAAGACAAAAAAAGACCTACGTGCAGCTTGCTTGATCCCAAATGCGTAGACACAATTGCCAGTGTAAGCACACCTGTATACACAGACAATTTTGTGATGAAACATCACACCATGATCTACTGATTAGATAATTTATTAACTGACTGTTAACAAAGGTAATCAATGTCATTCATACTGTGATCGCTGCTTAATGTTTTTAATTTTTTGTCTACATTTTTTTTTATATATTTGTGGTGGAAAGTTAGATAACAGGAAATGCAGCAGTTTATTTTTGGTTTCAGTTCAGATATGGATCAGGATTAAAATGAATACAATGTTAACATTTTTTATTATCAAATAGAAGGATTGTTCAGCTCTGGTGGAGGTACAGTGTGTGCTCTCTGACTGGTCTAGTTGTCAATATAGGATTTGGTAATTATCATGACAGCACTAGCTGGATTGTTACAGGCACAGTTACAGTCCACTGATCTCAAACCATGGCTGTTGTATTCTCATTCTTCTTATTATTATAGTTTCAAGAAAGTTTGTCTGCAGTTTAGTCAGTTTCAACTACAGAAAAATTAAAGCACTGTGCACAAAAGTATGAAATATGTAAAAATATACAATTAATGATTATGAGAGGCATTTTAGGTATGTTATGTTACACAGTACAATGTTGAGCAATAATATGATTAATAACAGACACACACAAAAAAAAAACACTGGCTCTGTTTGCTATTGCAATGTTCCTACACTTCCCCTGTGTCTTCTATACATTCATCACGCCAAATGAATTCCTTTTTGCATCTGGTTTCCATACTGAAGGGGAATGGAGATGAATCTCAGAAGGGATTATCTAGTGATCTATTTTTTTCATGTGGGCTGCACTGTACATACATATGTGTATACACACGTGTTTGTTACCTGAATAAACAAAATGTGTGTTGACAGATCATTAACCAAAGAAAAAAGTGTAGAGTATAATAACTGATGCCTCTGAAACAGATCATTTTCCTCTCTGTACTTCTATGGGGATGTATTGTGCATCTGTGGGACTTAATTTTGAGCTTACATTGCCTTTTCTTCTCTTCAGGGCACTTGATAATTTAACATGTATCATGATGAAGAGGAATATTAATTGATTATAAGATAATGTAAAAATGCAGGACTAATATAACTTTGTGGGGAAACCAAGAATACATGTTGAATAAAGTAAGTGTGTTTCAAATTGTAGGGAAGTTTTCTCTAAAGACATCATGTTTTGGCAGCTCAAAACATTTTGAATATATGTCATCAACATGTAAATCTATGTTTATTTCATCAGTCTTGTATGATTTCAAACATGTCTGCAAACATTTTTAAGTTGACATGCTTATTCTTTGTAATACAGGCAGGGAGCCACTTCTTCTTTTAATGCCTGAAGGCACTCAGAGGAGATAACCTGTTGCAGCCAAACTCCTGTCTAACAGTCAGATTCTTAACTGTACTGGTGCTTGCTATGCTTGTGTATTTTAGCTGCTAATTACGTAGGGGAAGTTTAGGCCCTTGTCAAACACCATCTGATTAAGCAGGGAATCAGTTTTTCCCCTATGGTCCTCACAATAGCTGGCTTAATTTCTGAGCATTCGTGGCATTTGTTGCCATTAAACAGGGTTAGCAGACTGTCCAGCAATAGCAACACAGACTGAGATTAGAATCTGATCTGATTCCTTCCTTGGCCTCATTTGCACTCTGTGGCAAAGACTGTGGCTGTCTAGTGTACCAAAAGTGCAACCACTGCCCTCTTGTGGTGGAAGTAGGGTCATATCAAAGGGACACAGAATGAACACAACCAAATGGTATTAAGTCCTGGCGGTGCCTAACTATATGAAAACATTATCAGCTTCCTTAGATATGACGAAATCAAAAATTGGTTTGATCATTGAGCCACTGTAAACTGTTCTCATCCAGCACTCAGCAAACAGCTACATGTGCTTATGAAACAACTCTGGGCAGCACCTGTGGAAACTGTTGGAATGGTTCTAATGTAAACCCCTGATGTTAATGTCATATCAGTCTTTTAAAGTCACACAATTTTAAACCAACTACATAAAAATGCCTTTTGGCAACAGTTGTAAATCAACATAACGGCTCTGCCATCCAGACCATAACACTGTTTTTGCATGTTTTACTGCTTTCTGCGTGTCCATTAACTACAAATCATAAATACCTCACCTGACTGTTGAGCACTTTCCAAAGCAAAACATTTTTTTTTTCCTCATAAGATTTGGGATTTTTTCCCCCACTTTTTAAGGAAGAATTATGGCAGTGTGAAATCAACTTATTGCAAAAGTAACATCACCAGTTTAATAACACTGATGGACAGTGTGATTTGGATAAAACGCTCCAGAAAAGCTACTAAACGGACCTTGTGGTAAGACTGTTTTTTCAGCTCCTGTTTACCAGTTTAAAAATGAACATCAAAATTTCAATTTCTAAGCCAACAACAAGAAATCCTTTAAGCGCTCAGAGAGATTTCAACATCTGCAATACCACGACGACTTCATCTGCTGAGGAAGATTGTGTGATACAATTGAAAATTCTGATATTTCTTAGTCTTTAAATTTGAATCCTTTAAGCAAAAATCTAAATGAATTTGAGTTAAAGGGATTTAGTGTCCAGAGGAACCACATACCTGGTAGTGTAAAGGAACATTTCATAAAGTAGGACATAACACTTACACACAATGTAACTGAAAGGTTAAATTAATCAATTAAATGTGGAATTTTCTTCTTTTTTAATCATGAGGAAATTTTTCACAGAATTTTAGCTGGTTAGTCCAATAGGGGCCTATTTCTAAGGTGTGCGTGTCTAGTCTTTTATTCTTTAACATTTTTATAGTTTTAGCACTTCAATATTCTTTAAATCCTGGCTACAGCCCTGACAGTAAAAGTTAATTCAAAATATCTTAGAAAATATCTGGTATCAGTATCTGGTGGCAGTAATATAAAGTATGTGATCTGTACAGCACAGTACAGTATATGTTTTAACTGACACTAACAAATGCCAGAGGACAAAAGTCACAAGCCTGATGGAGAATGACAGAGATATGCTGAAACTGTATTCTTGGCTACATATCATTGTGTTCAATTATAGTAAGCTATGAAAGTTAATATAGGGACATGTTCAGAGTGCATGCCAAACATCACTGTCTCACATACTTATATACAACTTTTAGAAGACATAAGCTATAACAGCTCTTCACATCTACAGTAAAGCTGCCAGGAGAAAAAAAATATGAAAAGTTTACAGTCTGTGATAAATGTTGCACCCTCCTTGGCGGCACTGCCTGACATACATTTCTTAAGTCTTAAGTTGTGATGATTGAAATGATTATTCAGAAACTCTTGTTGCATTGGTATTACTATGAGTCTCTCAGAAACAACACCCACATATTTGACAACCCTGGTAGGCACACAGTGAGAATCAAAAATGACATATGGTTCTAATAGCCTATAAGAGAGTGATGGCTGGGGGGGGGATAATGACAGGGGAACATTTGCCACTTTGTCATTAGATCACATCAGCAGACTGGTGACTCATCAGTTCAGTTTGTCATTAATTT
This sequence comes from Seriola dumerili, assembly GCF_002260705.1. Taxonomy (NCBI): domain Eukaryota; kingdom Metazoa; phylum Chordata; class Actinopteri; order Carangiformes; family Carangidae; genus Seriola; species Seriola dumerili. The sequence goes on along the minus strand of NW_019174497.1, from coordinate 3,415,686 downwards.
AGGAAAGCAACAGAGGCACAGTTTTCAGCAGGCAGATCGCAGATGTGAATGTGATGGTACTGTGAAAACATGGCAGCAAGCCGTTGCTGAAAAAAGAGCACAGTAGGTATTTTCCTTCCAGGTATAAAATCTCTCAAAAAAAAGTGTTCCATCTGCTTTGAAGTGCCAAAAAAAAAGTCAATTTGCAAGAGGAGCGGGGCGAATGAGGCAGTTGGTGAGTAAACAGATGGTGCTTTAATGCTCAAATGTGTCTAAATTGCAAGCTGTATAGCTGTACTTTCAGATTAATTTCATACTGCATTGAATTTAGGAAATACAATGCAGTATGACTATCCATATCCATCCTCTGTATGAATATGGATTCACAGCTTGAGTCTTTATTCCTTTTGAAACAGAATTAGCCATTTGTTTGCAACTTACAAATATACATGGTTTATTTTATCTCACAGGATAAAATGTCAAACTGCATTTGCCAAACAACTAGAGTATGGCAAATGAGGAAATAACTCAACTTTTTTCAAGTATGGATTTGATTCATATAGATATTTCAAGAGCCCTGCACTGTTTGCCATGTTAGGACATTAACAGAGTGACTTGCCAACAGTTATTATCTAGTGACTCTGTCATCTCGGATGTGATGATTGTGATAGTGTCATTATCATCTGATGGCAAAAATGTTATTAATCAAGACCACCAAGCCTATTTATAGTTTAAATGTTTCAAATGTCAGAGATGAAAATGTCTTTACTGATACAATTTGCATCAGTTGATATTATATTTAAATTGGCTTAAAATTAAAATGCCTCCCAAGCAAGAGCTCCTTTTTAAAGAACCAAAGTGTAAGTAAAAGCTGAGGTCAACTAATAAAACTGTTCCTTAATCAATCCAAAACAGGTATCCTCTTTGAAATTGGTGGGAGATATATTTTCTTTAATGCCTCCCTCCCCCTCTCCATGAGTGGATGAAAAGCAGAGTTTTTACTGCATCCATTAAGACATGAACATTTTTATAAGGTAAATCAGCCACAGTCTGTCCAACTGATTCCTTTGTTAATGTAAGGCATCATTTTATTCTGAAAATCTTGTCAGCAGCAGCCTGAGCAACATAGACACAGACAGGTGAGCTGCTGGCTCTGATGTCCTAGTGAAAAATAATACAAATAAAAATAAAATAATACAAGAATAAGTTTTTTGACATAACTGAAAGATCAGTTTCAGCATTGCTGCGGCTTTATCATGAAACTCTTGAGTTGTGTTTCCCAATTCAACAAAATTAAAGATAGATTCTGAGGAAATGGAGACAAAACTTTTTTCTTTTGTACTCCACGCAGATGACATGGACCTTGCATATAACAACGACTACTTGAAATCATTGAGAAATGTGATTTTTATTCAGACAAACAGCAGCTCACTTGTTTCTTCACAGGCCAGTCCTGTATGGTCTAATATGACGGTGACGTTAACATTAGATCCAGCGGCCAATGGATGTCTACTTATATATGTCTATGGCTTTATGGCGGAATCGTGGCACTATCCACCCGCCATACCCACCATACAGGTTCACCAAATTTCGCATAACACCGCCCCTCGTCATAACCATGAACCGGCCCTCCCGCGCACGTACGTGTGCCCGTGAAGCGCTTCGTGTTCGGCCTGAAACTGCGGAAGAGGCCTCGGTTCTCACACGTGAACTGTAGTTTACTATTTTGTGTTGAGAACGGTCATTTTAAAACACCTTCACATATCATTTGTTCGGTAAATAATATTTTAATTACTTTCATCTACAGGCCGGACTTTGCTCGACAGCTAAGGTCACGTTTAGCTAACATTAGCTTTGAATTTGTAAAATAGCTTTCTTGCTAACCTGCAGCAAACCAGCGTTTGTTGGCAGACATATTTATTTGGATAAATTGGAATCTATTTTTTTTTTATTGGCTATTCTTTGGTTCCTCGACGTGTTAGCCAGCACAGTTTAACCTGCAGACAATTGCAGTCTAAGTGAAATTAGTTTGTGGCGTCAGTCCTGTATCCTGTTTTCATTGTGTGGATAGATACTTAAACTGCCATTTCGCAGAAATGCTTACTGCTGTGCGGTGTATGCTGTCCAAGCTGGTGTCTCCATTGTGGAGGACAGTGGACGTGGGTGGAGAAGACGTCCCCGTCACACCAGGTCAATACAATATTCCCAAGTATAGTCAGATAAAGTTCACTCAGTTGGCCTTGCCGTTCTGTATTGGAATACGCCTAAACCAAATACCAGCACACTAACACATTAATGACATGTCGTTTTTGGTGGTCAGGCATGGAGGATATTCGCCACCTACGGGGCAGTGTGGTGACCCAGCAGTGCCTTGACTATGGCATGATAGACGATGCCGTATACTTCACCAGTGGGGAGGTTTTGGGCGGGATGCTACTGAAAGAAGGAGACCTGGTGAACTGCATGGCAGTAAGAGATGGTGCACAAGGGGGATGGAGAGCTTTAAGGGTAAGTAATCTGTGCTTAGTTAAAGCATAAACAGTTATGTTTACTTAGCATCACTTAAATTGTGTTGTTATGATTGTGTTAAAAAAAAAACAAAAGACATACAATATTTTCTATATGTGCACCCTGTTTATCAAATGCAAGAATCCAAATGGTGATGTACTCATAATGTTTTCCTGTTACCAGACTAAGAGCTTACTCGCACAAGAGTTGACTGAGCTGTATGTGAATTTAACCTAGTGCTTGTTTACTGTTCCCACTACATGTGTTTCAGTTAGAAAAAAAACGGCATTCATGAGCTTTGTCAGACATGGACCATTTAATCCTGTCATTTAGGTGGAGAAGAGTGCAGATGCTTGGGAGGATGGAGGACAAACCTCCCTAGAAGCTGACAGTATGCAGCTGCGGCCTCTCATTGGCACAGTCACATCATTTGATGGAGATGGCGGCTACATAAACCAGACCACATACTTCCCACGCTATAGCCTTTGGGAAGGTACTGCTACTCACTGCACTTCACACACTAAAATTGTGAGCATGATCCTCTTAACCCCATGATGCTTTGCATAAACTTACTCTGTTGCATACACCCACAGTAGCCATAGACCCCCATACACCATGTTTTGTATGATTTAACATCAACCTATATTTTACAGTTGATGTTTGGTTATCTTACAGGCTAGGAATGAATTAGACAAACTCACAGCCCCACCAAAATTTACTACCACTTGGCTGAAGGCTCATGTTAACTTCTCTGCCTGCTGGCACACATTGTGTATTTTCTCTCCTTTCTCTTAGGTTATGAACCAATGAAAGGAGACTGGGTCCAAGCAAAATATTTTATCAATCCAACCCAGTGGACCACCCAGGCTCATTCTGTGGCCCCTTTGCGCTATTGCCGCCGAGACCAGGTAATTGCATCAATGAAAGTTTTGGGCTATACCCATTCATTAGACTTAAGTACTTTTTAGTGCTTCACTTGTAAAAGGTCTTGACTCTGAAGTGTTAATGCTTAAAAGGTCATTCATGTTGGTCTAATCCAAATGAGCAAGATTAAAATCTTGATTAGTTATCAATCTAATGACTTATTTCATTCTTTTCATCTCCTTTCAATGATCCTCTGTCCCCAGGTGTGCGTGACCAGCGTGTATGGCAACAATGGAGTGGTGGAGGACAGTGTGTTCTTCAGCCTGGACTCTCTGCTGCTGCCTGCCCACTACCAGCCTTTGCCAGGGCACCTGGTCAACCTAGTAATGGTAGAGAGCAGTCAATCCATCTACAGTTGGAGGGCACTGTGCATGGCGCCCTGTCAGAGGTATTGTGGTACCTTTTTTGGACTTGTATCTTTGCAGGGCTGGAAATAACAGTTCACACGCTATAGTTCATTATTAATTAATCTGCTGTTTTTTATTGATTAATCTTTTGGTCTATGAAATATCTAAAGTCACATGACTTCCTAAGGTGATGTCTTCAAATGGTATTCAGTTTACTATTTGTTCAAATTTTGATGTTCGTGACACAGATTAGTAATTTGAATGTCAATCTTGTTGCAGTGTGAATTCCTCTCCTAAACTTCTCCCAGAGACTGAACTTCAGAGCATCGTGGAAAACAAAGGAGAGCTGGATGTAACAGACTATGGACAGTTTGGGGATCTGATGATTGGGGAGAGGCGAGAGCTGGTGCTCTGGATACAGTGAGTGACCAAAGAAACGAGAACATATTCACATTCTGAGTGTAAAAGTAAAAAGATTTCTTTGCAACTTTCATTACAACTTATGGCAGCAAAGGTGTTTGGGTAGAAGTCTCGACTCTTGCTGTTGTCTAGCTGTTGCAGAGCAAATTAGTAGTACAATATACTGTTATGTATAATCTTCATATTTCTATTATAACAGAAATAAAGGTTCAGAGACCCACAGGTTGAAATACTGTAACTTTGCTGGCTGGGACTCTGAAGAACAGTTCAGCCTGGTTACTGTCAAAGGATCCACACAACTGAGACAGAAACAGCCTTTGCAAGTAAACAGCTCAGAATCTGGGTCTACTCTTGAGTCTTTTGAGAAACAAGTCTGTGATGCAAAGGAGGTAGACAAAGAAAACGGTGAAGTGCTGAAGGAGAATATCCATTCCCCTGGTGTAAGGAGGGAGGAAAGAGAGCTGGATATTCCACCAGGAGAGAGGCTGTCTGTTGTAGTAGCCTGCCAAGCAAAGTAAGTTACTTTTTTAAATTCTTGTAGTGGCAGTAGTATAAATAAGAGAAGCAGTTGTAGGGGGCAATGCATCAAAAAGATAAATGTAGAATTGAAAGTTTTTTGGCTTCATCTCTGTTGGGGCCTGCTGTCTTGCCATATAAAATGAGCTCTACTTATTGAGGTGTCAAGTGTATCTGTCAGGCTCTTGTTAGCATGTTGTCTGAACAGCTGAATTCCATGTGTGGGAAATATTCAGGAGCCTGGGAAGCTGTGCTGAGCTGCTGTTGCTGCACTTCTCCTCTTTCACCATCGGGAGGTGCCTGGAGGTCACAGTGGGAAGTGAAGAGGAGATTGTGCTGAAGCCCTCTGTGCCCTACACTCCCAGTGATCCTCGTCCAGTCCCACCAATACCCACTCATGTGATCACTGTCTCTACTCCAAAAGACAAACCAAGGTATCAAATCAGCTGATTTCACTGATGCGTGAGGAAGAGCACTGAGCTTGAAATGTGTTGAGCAGCTGTCTATATGTTTTGTGACAGATACTGATGTTAACTGTTTCCTTGTGTTAACTGATAGTTAAGATTAATATTCTCACTTTTTGAATGCAAGTTGTCTTTTTGCATTTGTCAGTATTCTCAAAAATTAGATGGTGAAATCATTTATCATTATAGATAAAATAAACAAATTGAACAGATTATACACAAACTTAACATTACATTGAATATCAGTATAACTTAGTTACTACAATCCCTGTTGCTGTTGCTTCATCTGCTATGAAGGTAGCTTTCTTTAGTTTGATTGTCTTCCGGGTGTCTCTGAAATAAAGGCTGTTATTTATACGAAATTAATGTATTATGTCACCTCTTGTGTGACACTTGCCTTTTCCACCTCTAGGATTATTAAGCGGCGGCTGCCAAACTTTCTACCGAACTACCCAGTGTCTCAGGCTCTAAGAGACTGTGTGGAGGCGCAAAGCGATGTGCTGGTGGTTCAGCCTTGCCTAGGAGAGGTGAGCATGCCCATGATGAAGTTTAGTGTGGTCAATTAGAATAACGTTATAAAAGTTTCAGATTAAGAGTTTGATTAGGGCTCTGAAAGAAAAAAATGTAATTTGCCTCCAGGGATCATTTCAAATATTACATTATCCTTCTGCTGTGTCTGTTTGCGCAGGTGCTGTCACCCTCCAACATGCATTCACGCTTCTCCACCCTTCTCTGGCTGGAGGAGCTGAATGCAGAGAGGGAACTGAGAGAATTCACAATCAATGGAGCCCTTCTCAGGAAGGGAGCTGTCTACCTGCACTTAGAGGTCCTTGGGTTGGCTGAAGGCAGGCCCAGTCTCAATATAGGTGAGGAGGCCTTAAGTGTCTTTCATCATTATTGCTGAACTATTGCAAACATTCATCTCTTTTGTGCAACACAAGAAGTCTTGACTAGCCTTCTCTACAGGTGACAAAATAATGTTGAAGAAACCACGGAGTAACGGTGTGGTAATGGAGTGTGTTAGTTATGTCACAGAGGTACAGACTTATTTAATACGCCGGAGCATCTTTTATGTTCTGCATAGTCAAACATAAATGTTCCTTGAATTGAAGATTTAATGTGATGCTCTGTTTTGACACAGATCAATGATGAGAATGTGAGTTTGAGAGTGAACTCAGAGTTTCAGCGCAGCTACCTCGGAGAGCCACTTGATGTTGAGTTCTCTTACAACAGGTGAGAAACAGGAGAGTCTCAATATCATCTTAGATTGCCTCAATGTTGCTTTTATTTTTCATCCAGACATAACATGTCATAGTTGATCTGATTCAATTTGCTGGTAATATGAATATTTTGACTGCTTTCATTTCCAGAATAACCATGAGGCGGTGTCATAATGCACTTGACCAGACGAAACAGTTTGGGGAGAGTAAGCTGAGGCTTTATTTGAATTGCTTTAAATCTTTACAGCATGTGTTCCCTGGCATTTTGGGGAGGACACTAATTGACACTGACACAAAATTGGCTCCAGAGGGTGCTGTTTGTATCTTACCTCCTCTTAAACTAGTATTGCTTCCACACATTTTACCGCTCCAGTAATATTTCCTTTTACAGATGCTTGGAATCATTTTGACATTGTAGCTCTATGGTTGTTTATAGACAAAATTTCCAATTAAATATTTACACGTTAAATAAGTGTGCCCATTCTTGGTTTACTTTTTAATCAGGGAATTACACTTATGGTTTTTATTCATACTGGAGAGCTTCACAGAAGTTTTAATGGCAGTCAACTTCAAAAGTAGTCCAGTTAGACTTATACTGCTGTAATTTTCCATTGTTGTGCAGTACTCTTCCCCTCTAGAGCGACTCCTCAGACCCCTCTGTGGACAGGAAAATGGATAGAGGAGCCAGACCAAAATAAAACAATAGAGGACAATGAGGTGAGAGAAAGAATAATAAAAGACATTGATGTCTGGTTAGTATAGTTTTTGATTAAGTGTAACTATCTGAAAACCAGGTTCCAGCCATGGAAAATGGAAAGGTGTCAAGCATTTCCATCGACATGAAGTCAAAGGCCACACAGACTAAAAGTACAGGTATTTGATTTTCCATTTGCAGCTTTGCCTTTACATATCAGATCACATGGCGAACATCGATAACAAATGTATGATTGCCTCTAGATGGTAGACTGCCATCTAAACCCAACCCCAGCGAAGGGCACTTCTTTAACCCCGACCTGAACCCCGCTCAGAGAGAGGCGGTGAAGAGGATCCTGGCAGGAGAGTGTCGGCCCATTCCTTATGTGCTGTTTGGACCTCCAGGCACTGGAAAGACAGTCACCCTCATAGAGGCCATACTACAGGTGCATACATGCAAGCACTATAGAATATACTTCCTAATCAAGGGCTATATACATTATAAGGCTAAGAGTAGCTCCTAACTCCTGGATTTAGAGGAAATCCCTTAAATTGGTGATAATGGGTTTCATAATAATAATAACAATAATAATAATAATGATAATATATCAGTCCTAACTATAGGACTATTGTGCTTTTGGTCAAAGATAATTAGACCAATAACACAATATGTTCTTAAACAAATACATAGATTTTCTTTATTTAAGTTTTAGTACCAAATTTTTGTTTTTCTATTTTATCCTTCAGTGTCAACATTTTCCACATCGAACAATAGTTTTTCACAAATACTATCTAAGTTGGTAAATCCAAAAAAGAAGGTCTCATGTTAGTGTGGACAAAGATAACTGAAAACAATCTGAAAATAGTGGGATTGAAGGAAAACATCTCAACAACGTATAAGGCTGATCAAATCTATCTTATCTTGTGAATATGTTTCTTCGCCTGTTTGAGTGACTTCATTAACTCTTTCATCTCCAGGTTTATCACTTTCTTCCCAGCAGTCGGATACTTGTCTGTACTCCTTCCAACAGTGCTGCTGACCTCATCTGCGTCCGCCTGCATCACAGTGGCTTCCTGCATGCTGCAAGTTTGGCCCGCGTCAATGCATCTTGTAGGCAGGACGAGGTACTGAACAACAGCAATAAAATTCCCTGCAGGTTTTTGGCTACAGGCACACAAGTGAGATTATGTATGATCAAAGGGAAAATATGCAAGTTCTGGTGTTCAGCAAGGTCTGTACAGATGCCATTGCCACCAGGTAGGGTGGTACAGTTGTTGGTAATCCTTTTTAAAATAATGAATGATGTTGTGGTAACATGCTCTGTCTGCATCTATCTTGCTTTATTTTCTAAAATTTACATGCCATGTTGATGTGACTGTGTCTCTCCCTAGTCAGTCCCTGAAGTGCTGAGACCCTACTCTAGGGCAGGAGAGGACATCCGTCATGCCTCTTTTCACAGGATTGTGGTCAGCACCTGCTCCAGTGCTGGCATGTTCCATAATATAGGACTACAGTAAGGCCTGGGCTGTTGTAGATGGTAGATAGAAGTTCACTCTTTATCTCCCACTTTAGATTCAGTTTACTAATGGAATTTGCTTTTGCTCAGAGTGGGACATTTCACCCATGTGTTCTTGGATGAGGCCGGCCAGGCCACTGAGCCAGAGTCCCTGATCCCCATGAGCCTTGTATCAGAGAGAGATGGACAGGTCAGCACCAATTATACACACACTCTGATCATATTCAGAGCTTAAAGTCCAGTATCCAGTGCCTTTGTCCTGTGTACAGTACAGCAGTCATGTCATATTTGTATTACAGATACTGTGTTTCTACTGTGGATGCATAGAAGAAACAACAACTCAGTTTAGCTTGTTTTCTTCATTAACTGTATTGATATTTCTTACCCTCTCATTTATTCATGAATTTCTTTTCACTGGCAGCCCATTCCTATCTAAACTGATCCACACATGTTTCTGTATACTTGGTGAATTTTAAGCAACTCTTTTTTAAAAATGTGTGGCTTTTTTCTATACCCTTGCCTGCTTAGATAGTTTTAGCCGGAGACCCCTGTCAGTTGGGTCCAATAGTGAAGTCGAAGCTGGCCGCTGCCTTTGGCCTGGGAGTGTCTTTGTTGGAGAGGCTGATGGCCAACCCACTGTACTCCAGACAGGACTGGGGATACAACCCTAAGCTGGTTGGTGCACAGCTTTCAAAAGTCTAATGTTTGATCAGCAATTTTAAAGTGTCCTTTGTAAGCAAGTATCACACTGACAGTCATGAGATAGTGAAAATGTTTCACATGCTATGCAGCTCCTGGCTATGTGGCGACTCATGTTGCATTTATCTTTATTTTTGGGCCATTGTACATTCTTTAACTCATTATAGAGGAATGTATTGGAGAATACAAGTGTGCACTGCATGCATAATGAACCCCTGCTTTTTTTTTATTACTACAGGTGACCAAGCTGATCTACAACTACCGCTCCCATGAGTCCTTGCTCATGCTGCCTTCCAAGCTCTTTTACCAGGGGGAACTGTGTTTTAAAGCCCCCAGGGCTGTAGTAGACTCCCTTTGCCAGTGGAAAAACCTGCCCAAAAAAGGCTTCCCTCTCCTCTTTCATGGTGTCAGGGTACTGAAGACATATAAATATATCTGCACTTCTACAAGTCTAATCTACTGTAGAATGAGGTCTATTCTTTATCATAGATTTAGTGTACATCCACACTCAGTTACCAGTTTAATAGTTACATCTGTATATTCTAATTGCATCTAATATTTTAGGATTATAATGATGCTTCATGTTACTGGGATATACACATTTATTTCTGTGGTTTTGCTCTGCTTTAGGGCACAGAAATGAGGGAAGGTAACAACCCATCATGGTTCAACCCAGGGGAGGCTGTACAGGTCATGCTCTACTGCTGCCAGCTGGCCAAGAAGCTCTACAACCCTGTGGATGTCTCTGACATTGGCATCATTGCCCCCTACAAGAAACAAGTAAGACCACACAGTGTAGCTTTCAAGTAACTTTCTTTTTCCATCTTTAGAGGAATAAAAAAAAAAAAAAAAGGCCTTGAAACTTGTCAGCATTGCATACTATACACCCTGAAATGTCCTTGTTTTCATATCACTCTTCAGTGTGAGAAGATTCGAGTGCTGCTGGGTAAAGTTGGCCTGTCTGACATCAAAGTGGGGTCTGTGGAGGAGTTCCAAGGACAAGAGTTCCTGGTCATCATCATGTCTACGGTAGGCAGAAACAGAATTTGGATCATTCTGAAGTGATAAACATCAGAATGTGCTTTCTTTTGAATGAGAGGTCCTTTTTTTATTTAAATGGCATTTACTCAAATCAAGTTCAGGTTCTGTACAGGAATACAGCACATCTGTGCATCAAAATTACTTCTAATTAAATTAAAGATGTTTTGTGAGCAAACGCGTGTACTTCAAAAAATGTTTCTAGTACAGTGAAGAAGTTATTGACCAAAACTTTTGAATTATTTTATCGCCACCATGTGGTCAGTTAGTGTAGTTGTTTGGTTAAATGTTAAACTTTTATCTGCTGAGTTTGGTTGATGTAGATGTGGTTTTTGTGATGCTGATGAATTTAGGGCAGAGGAGTAATCCCATCAGCATGGAAGGTGCTTGAACTCAAAAAGTAGCAGTTTTTATATACAGTATGAACTTTTGTAAAAAGCAGCACACTTTGCACTACACCAAAAGCATACAGGAAAAATTGGAAGTTTACTATTTACCACTTTCATAATGATGGAGAGAAGGCCTAACCTAACACAAACCTTACCAGACATTGTCTTTCTTTAGCTTAAGCGTAGACTCTTTAAACAACTTTGCTTTTCAACTTGTGAGTGTTTAGGATGTGCTTTGTGTTGCTTTTTTGTCTTTTGCATTGATCTAAGGTATACTGATAATACTGTGGCATTTTTACAATAATGTGTTCAACAATAACATCTTTTAATAGCTCAATAATCATAAAATTACACTTTAAGCCTGTAATAAAGAAATAAAACATGAAACTTTTCCTACAATCAAGTCATCACATTATCCATTAGCCTCCATTTCAAATGAGGAAAAAGAGACTGTGGAGCAAAAACGTCATTCATAACCTTTCCATAGTTTATTTGTATACTTTATTCGTTCTCCTATAATATAGGTGCGATCTAATGAATTGGTACAAAGTGATGATTTGCAGAGTGTGCTCGGCTTTCTGGCCAACCCTAAACGCTTCAACGTGGCCGTCACTCGTCCCAAAGCCCTGCTCTTAATTGTTGGAAACCCCCACATTCTAATCAAGGTAAGTGACAAATCACTTAATTTGATATTTCTGAAGTGTGTTTTTGTTGATTTAGGTGTGTTATACAGTATGTCCTGCCTTTCAAGTACTTTAAATCTCATCATTTCTTTCCAGGATTCATGCTTCAGGGCCCTACTGCAGTACTGTTTCATCAACGGGGCATATCTGGGCTGTGACCCCCCTCCCTACCTAAGAGACTCTCAGATGTATGCAAACTGATCAGCTACAGGGTCTTTATTCGTAATGAAGATTTACACTCAGAACTGTTCTGCCTTAAAGTTAACCCTTATGATGCCTATATTATTTATTTATTCATTCATTCATTCATTCATTTATTCAATTTCATAGGGGTCATACTTGATGGTGGTCTTGCACTTGTCTAATATTCTCCCCGCCTCATGTATGGACATTTGGGGAGACAAAAAATGATTAACACCTCTCAGTATAATGTAATATAGTACAACACCACCTTTAAGTATTAGTTTCAGTAATAAACATTTAATTTACACATTTTTGAGAATGTAACCAAAACTAAATGTTATAGCCTTTGTAAAAGAATTTATAGCAGAGCTGTTGTATTGAATTGTAGTAGATTGTACAGGTGTAATTAAATGGCCACTGAGTGTATTATTGTCATTATAGGGCCATACAGAATAGGCATGAGTAATCAAAGTAATCTGGATCGAAAATTGAATATGTGACGGATAGCAATTGTAAATATATATATATATATATATATATATATATATGTTATTGAAAAAAAAAGTATATATTTTATTTATTATTTTTTATGGTAAAAATGTTAATATTGTGTTATTTTTATGCAAAGTAGAAGAAATGTCCATGTCTAGCTTTTATTTAACATACTTTATGTGACTGAAAATACACAAGCTAAAAATGACTACCAACAACATTAACTGCCTCAGTTTGAGTTTGTTTTTTGCCAGTAATCAACCCACCACTTTTTTTTCTCCCACAGAGTTGCAGAGGAGCAAAGGAGTACATAAGAGGATGATGTAATCATGGATGGTGTACCTCAGCTCCATCAACCTGACTCTTAAGTTTTTTTTCCCTTTACATTTCCTTGGCTTCTGTTGACAGTTTGCAAAGTGAAGTGAGAAATTTCTTGTTTCTGTGAAAGCCAAACTCAGTTCCACTCGGGGGTAGAAATAAAGATGATGTATGTGTACACTGCACAATTATTTTTCTGTTCTGTGATTATTAAGATGATGTGCTTGACTGTGCATAAGATTTTTCAATGAAACTCTCACAAATGAGTGGTAAATTATTGTGAATTGCGTCATAGGAGATACACCAAGTTCATCTGCCAAGACTGTACAATAATACTTGTAAAATGATTTGATTGGTGTTGGCCTGATTTTAAAAGCAGAATTTCCAGTGGTTTAATGTTCGACCTTTTGTTGAGAAAAGGAAATTATACACAAGACAATGCTTCAACTTTTTGAATGTGGAGTGCATTGTTTTGGTTTAGCATACTGAGTCGATCCACAGATGTCTGCGGTTTTCAGGGGCGAGTTGTCTGCACACCTCGGCGTGGCAGTGTCTGCCCACAAGGCCCGGAGACTGGATGTGACAATTGAGTGCTACTGACAGTCCCTGTGCAGACTGTCAGTCCCACTGGAGCCCAGCAGGATGGGGGAGAGGGGGGTGTGGGGGGTGGAGGAATGGGAAAGAAAAAAGAGGCAAATGGGGGTTAATTCTCTTAAGTTAATGAGTCTCTTATGTGTAGGGAGGAGACAGCTTTTATCTGAGTTCACTGTGCTGCAAGGGAGCCCAGCTCAGACACCCAGTACCCCCCCCCCTTTCCTTCCCAATCACTCCTCTCTTTGATGTATGTCTCAGGTGTTTGTTCTGCTGTCCCTTTCTGCCAGTGGAGACTGTAGTCTAGAGAATAAACATGCAATATACATGGGTGTATGCTACTCAAATAATTTTTAACTATAACGTCAGCATCTACATCTATTGCAGCATCAAGACTTGAGTTGATAATGTCCTCAGGTGATGTGTTTTAAAATTGGTCTATTAGCAGTACTGTTGTGACTACTGCACTACTGTGCTCATAGAATATTTGCGAAATCCCTCTCAAAATTCATATCTGTGAACCAGAAGTCAACTCCATATCCCTGCCATGGTGTGCTGACATAGTGATGAGTTGTTCCATTATTCAACATTTTTATGCAGCCAAGATTTGTCTAAATGATGGAAAGGTACAGTCTTGCCTCTCTGCTGGTTTAGAGAAGACTTTTTAAAATTCACAATTTGATAGAAATAACATGAATTGTTGTAGAGTAGAATTTCCCCTTCAAGAATAACTAGCTGAGTAGTAAACTTGTACATAGCAATCATATAGAAAATAATAATAATAATAGTAATTTTGCCTGCAGTCACCTCAAAAGCTGCTTCAGTTCTACAGCCAGTGACTGGAGCAAGTGGAAGGACCTCTTTTATGAAATATCAGTATATACAAGAATGGCGATATACTAAGACAGGTCACCAGTGGAACATTATATGCTCAGTACAAAATCAGGTTGATGAATTGATTTGTGAGTTGTAGTTTGGAGCTTTAATGATTGGTGTTTTCCATTTATTCTGTTTTCAGTTTTGAGTGGCTTTTGTATTGTGACTTTGCCAGAACTGCAGCTCTGAACCACAATTGGGAGACCTCTGGTTTTACTCTCACAGATCCCCTGCAAGTTGTCTTAAACAATTTTCTATCTTCCAAGAGAAGCATTGCAAGATAGTTGTGTTATAAACGATAAATTCTAACTTGGTGTAGTCATTTATTTTTGTGTTTTTCATGTGCCTTTTAAAACCAAATACTACCATGGCCAGATCATCTATGGGAGGTGTGTATGACAGACAGGTGCCCAACCACTGAAAGCTCATACTTTATCACCAGCTAAAGATGAGATTTTTTTTATGTCAGAACTCAAAACTCAGCCATGCTTTATGGTAGATATAACATGAATTGTATTTTAGGGTGGATTTTTCATTTAGATTCCAGTGAAACATCCGGCAGAGCTGAATCAGATTTTCTTAATTGCAAAGTATAGAGATTATGAAGGTTACTGTGTTTTTTTTTTGTGGCACAAAGACCCACAGTGTTGTGATTTTAATGGTGGCACATTTGACCATAGCCATGCGAATTGGAGCAGGACGTCATGCGCTAGCAAAGAAGCCAGTGCCTAGCTGTAAGATACAGTAAATATGTTATCTATTTTAAAGGAAAAATATTGACTTTGTTTGGGAAACTGTTTTTTGTTTTCATAGATTTTTATGCTCCTTTTGAAATGCCAAGTATTAGTTTGGCTAGATTTTCTACTGGACGTTTGTTTGACAGACAGGTGCCCAACCATTCAGCTCATACTCTATCACCTTCTCATTAACTGAGGCAGGGGTAGGCAACACATTACCAAGACAGACACTGTGTCTACAGGGCAGCCATTAGGCCCAACAACAAACCCCTGCTGGGCTCCTGGCAGGGGGAGCTTGTTAAATGTGTGGACCTATTGTTCTCCCAAATTGGTCTGTGACTCTAATTGCCCAGTTAGTCCCCTCTTACGGGCTACACTCGTCTACCCGAACTGGAACCAGCCTCCACTCATCAGATTAGGCTGTAAAAATTGGCTAAGCTGGGACTGATTGAGGATTCTGGCTGGCTGCAAGAGCGTAGTCCTTGCTGCAGACTAGGCTGGTGTACAGGCACAGAAATGGAAGTGGGGCCAATCAGGAAGGGCATTACTATGGCATGTCTTAAGCTACAATGCTTGTGTCAGGCTGGGTGGGATAGAGACCTCTGATTCATGAGGGAAAATTTTCAAAGGGCCCAGAGGCATCAACCCCAGATATACATCTAAATCTGGAGACAGACGACATCCAAACAAATACGAGGATTCAGTAATGCAGTTCTGTTGTTGGATTATGAGGTGTAAATACATGAGACAGAGAAACAAGACAAATTAGCACTTGTGTCTGTGCCCCTAGTTTGTATCTCAGTACAAGATCTCTGCTCTCTTGAATGGGATGTTGGCAAGTTTGGACTGAGCATGCGGATGTTGCATGTTGCTCTGATTATATATGGTATTATATTAAGTACCTTTTAAATAAAACACATTGAATACTTGAATATTTACTCAAAGTAAATATTTGTTCAGTTCATTGGACAGATCATCAAAACCTGTCTAATGGAATGTTTGTATATATCCTTAGGAAAATGTCTGCAGCAACATGTTGAAACTGCATAATAAGTGTTTCCATGTGAGTGTCATGTACAGTAAATAGCTGCTGCTGAAATTTCTTTGCTACTGCTGCAGAAAAAACATAAGCAAAAGTGGTGGGCTAATGGTATTTTGAATGTAGATCTGAGTTTGTGTTATTGGCAGATCAAAGCCAGGTGAGCAGAGGAGACGCTGCTTTGCTAATGGGAACTTGGTGGCTCTGCCAATGAAACCCTCCAATTAGGAAGCAGGAACACATGAAAGAGACTAGCAATATGAAGGAGACTGTCTGTCTACAAACACTTCTGATTTCTTTTCTAAAGGAACTTTCAGAGATGGATTTGGTTGTTTTTACGTTATCAGCCAATGAAAAACAAGTGGCATTTTTGACAAAATAACAAACACATCATTCATTTTTGATGTAACTGAGTCACTATTGCAAACATAGCAAATATTGCATGCCAAGTAGCATTACTTGTCAGCAATATATTGACCAAAAGTTGTAGTTTTCAACTTCTTTTCCATGAGGCGTTATTTTTCATTATTTTTCCAACCTCCTGGACTATAAAAGCTAGTGAAGATTGAACCCTCTGTAACTAGGCTTCACTCAGAGAAAGCTGGGCTATTATTGCCCATTGTCCCCCCTCCCTACTCCCCCCTCACACACACCCTCCATCTGCTTACTGCCCCCTCTCTGTCTGCAGTCATCACAAAACAAGCCGTTGTCTCCAAACACATCGTCTCTGTGTCTTTGATAGGTAGTTGATAACAGACTTACAGACTGATGGGGCTGGCTTACCTTGCTGTATATAAAGCAAGCAGCAGCACTTATAAAGCCATTCAAAGACAGCATAGTCTACTGACAACAAGCAACCTCGGCAAAAGCTCACGTATCTATCTCGTGGATTCTCCGGAATTTGTGAACTCGTCAGTATGGCCGTATTCTTCACTGTGGCTCTCCTGGCTATGGCATCTCCTTTAATGGCATTTGACATGGGTCAGTCCACTCGTTGCGTTGCCATCCCCAACCAGATGAAAGTCTGCAAAGATGTAGGGTACTCAGAGATGCGACTGCCCAACTTCCTGGGCCACAGCAACCTAGAAGGCGAGGTGGTGCCACGTTCAGAGGACTGGAGGCCCTTGTTGCAGACAGGCTGCCACCCTCAAGCCCAGGCCTTCCTCTGCTCCCTCATTGCTCCTGTCTGTCTTGACACGTAAGGATATTTTACAATTGTTTGTTTGTTTACTATTTCTGAAATACATACCCTTTCACAAATTTGTTAAACGTTCATTTTATTTTTTTAATTGTGTGTTCATTATTGCGTTCATTTTGGGTTCATTGTTTGACATTTTGTCTTTCGTTCCCTCAGATTTATCCAGCCTTGCCGTAGTCTGTGTGTGGCAGTGAGGGACAGCTGCGCCCCAGTGCTCGCCTGCCAGGGTCACCCATGGCCTGAGGCTCTTGACTGTGACCGCTTCCCTACTGAAGAGGACATGTGCCTTTCTCCCCATGCAAAATTTAGTCACTTTGCCAAAGGTAAGGGTTACAGACTGATTATTCAAATGCTATTTTACTCAATTCTTTGTCATCCCATCAGCAGAATAGAGTACCATGTGCTTGCTCTTTTAGGTTGCCTGTAATTACTGCACACAGCCTATAGTTATATTAAATTATGTCTACTCTTTTATCACAGACTTACCCAAACCTGCTTGCCAAAATTGTCCCTCTGTGGAAGAGGCTCCTGCAATGAAAACAGTCCTGGATGCTTTTTGCCAGCATGACTTTGGTAAGTATCAATATTCTCTCAGAAAGCTTTGGTTTGTGGATGTGTAATGATGTTTGTTTCATTTTCATCCAATTGTGTTTAATTTTCAAACCTACATGATTAATTTCTTTTCTCTCTTCTTCATAGCTGTAACTGCCAAACTTCATCGTTGTCGCCTACCCATGGGAGAACCTGAATTTGAGGTGGAGGGCCGGGTTGAGTTTATCCGTCAGGGACCTCTGCTGCCCTATGATACCCAGCACCTAATTCAGCAGTGGCTCCTTATCAACCTTCAGTGTGCCAATGTCCTTGTGCGCCCTGGACGGTCACAGTTCTATGTGCTGACTGGTTCTGTGCAGCCCGATGGCACTCTTGCTCTGACTCGTCTCTTCCCTTGGCACAAAAAGGACACAAACATTGCAGTGGCCACTCGCAAGTGGAAGCACCACAGATGTTGAATGGACTGATACTTGCATTTAAAAATTAGAGCTCTGAATTGGTGTTTGAAGTGTAGAATCTCTTAAGATCTTATATGATTCCACACGTAGCACGCACATGATTTAAGACAGTCAAGGAAGAATTTTGAGATGGAGAGTTTCTTAGCATTGGGTGTTAAAGAGAATTTGTAAAGTAAGATAAATGGATATAGGAACAGAGCTGGACTCAGCTGGACATCAACACCTTTTGCTTCCCTCAGTAGCTCAATATCTCATCTCTGCTCTTAAAGCACATAGTAATGGAATGCACTCAAACCTGTACATAGTATTAATGCATGTAAATTGATTGTAGATTCTATTTTCTATAAGGATATTGGTGTATTTATGACATCTTTTTTATTTGTATGTTTTGTGGAAAAAGACAATAAAATATTTGCTTTGTGAAATGATACTTGCTGGGTATTTATGATGTTTAGTCACCAAATCTTTTGACCGTATTGCTTTAGACATCTGGCCCTTTAGGCTCCTGTGGCAAACACACGAAGGGCAAGAGTCATGAGTAGGTCATTTATATCTTTTGCCTTATGTGCTCATCACTCATTTCACCACAAGGTGGCACACTAAAGGAGAACTGGTTTACTCGTGTGGTGCCATGTCCCAATTTACAAATTGGTCAATCCATAATGTGGAAAGAGGCTGTGTATAAGCGGTCAAGCTCTTTAGAATGACTCATGACTGTGGTCACAGTAAGATGCATGTGGCATTGATTGAACTGTGTAGCACTAATGAGATCACTCACTTTACATTTGAATAGTGTTGTTTTTACTACCAGGCTGAATAGTTCTAGTTAGGGTGTAGTAATGGCTTATTCAGTACTATTTTCACAATACTGTTCATTTTCATGTTTCATGACAGATAATGAGCTGTCTTGTTAGTCTTCCTTCTGGGGACAGATGAGTAGCAGTGAGTAGCAGTGAAGTCATAGCGTCATTAGTCCACATTTTCCAAATGTTAACATCACACTTTTGATTGTACTGCTAAAGCAAGAGAAATATATTGAGACTTTAATAAGGATAAATTGTTTCAATCCAAGGTTGTGTGTGGACAGATAGACAGCCTGCATCTGATTTTGTTATCTTCATTTCTTATTACAGTAAAGGGAAACAAAATTAAAAGTTTTTATTCATCCCACACTCTAATGTTTGTTACTGTAATTGCCAAATTGCCTAAGCCAGTCTACAGTGTGTAGGACCTTATCCGCCTGGATTAGTTTTGTCTGCTATCGGCTGAGCAGATAACTAAGCGAAGCGTATGACGTGCAAAGAAAAAAAAAATCACGTTTTTGTCCTCTTTAAAGCAATTTGTCCCATCAGTAGCGTCATCATTGTATGAGTTAGCCTCCGCAAGAGTAACTCTGGCAGCAAAAGAACTCTGCTCATCATCTGGAGCTCCACCATAAGAAAGGAACCATGAAAAAAGGTAAGTTGGCAAGATGAAACATCAAATAGAAAACTTGTTTTAAACTAGTGTCATGTTTTTTGGTGATCCAAATCATTATCTTTTTCCTCAGTTTGGTTTGCTGCCCTTACACTGGTGTACCTGGAGCTTTCCATGAGGGTTGGCACTGCCCCACTCTGTCCCTATGGACAGGCTGGGTGCCATGTCCTTTCCCTTGCAGACCTCTTTGACAGGGTCATACAACAGTCTTCAAGAATGCATGGCATCTCCAGTGATCTGCACTCTGAATTTGTGAGTTCTTTTTTTTTTAATGCCGATATTGACATCACCATCCATCATGCTTCATTCAGTCCCCATTCCTTCATCATCAATCATTCTTCTTAGAGCTGTCTATTTTTCAAGCTCTACTATCGCTCTTTGTGATATGTGTTTCTGTCTGCGCAGGAGCAATATTTCTTTCCCAGCAAGAACCTGATAGGAAAACGGAAATGCCACACATATGGCATATTAACACCAGACGACAAAGAAAATGCACAAAGACTAGGAGTGAGTGTTCATATTGTTAATTTACATATGGCCAAGGCTAATACATGCACATAAGTGATGTCACTGCATTGCATAAGAGTTAATAACAAGCTAATTTTTGCATGTTTTTTCTGGAATTAAGTTGTACTTTACCACCAAGATATTTAAGCAATTGTCCTATGTGCAGCGAGAACAACTGACAGAAGTGATCCTGAGGCTTCTGGAGGCCTGGGGCAACCCCCTGTCACAACTCTACCAGAGCATGTCTCAGGAACAGAATCAAGATTTCAACCACTACAGCACAGAAAAGGCACTGGAGATCAGTGATATGGTGCATGACCTGAGGGATGGAGTGGCAAAAATGGCTGACAAGGTAAGGAAGAAATAAAAAATAGAATTACATCAAATCTTCATGTTTATCATGTTTATGAAGTGTTTTTAGATTGGTATTTCTGTGACATACTATGTGTGACTTCATGCTTTCCTTAAGGAATTAATTATGTCTTTAATTTTTCTTCTGTCCACCTCAGATGAAGGTATTGGGAGTGCTTGGTAACACTGTGGGTTACATCTCTCCTGAGAGTTTGGTCCCCTCTTCTGCCTTTTCCTTCTACAAACGTGGGGATCTCAACTTAATGGATCATCATGACCTCCTCTACTGCTTCCGCAGAGACTCCAACAAGGTCAAAAATTATCTCCGTATCCTGAAATGCACCATCCTTCCTGGACTGGATTGCTAATAGTGATAGCAAAGCAGTGGAGTGTAGTATCCTCAAATTATGACTAACTAGAAAACAGTCTTTGTTTCTCATTTGCTTTTAACTACACATCCTTCTCTCAGTGTATGTGCTTATATCCATTGTAATGCATTTCATATGTGCATTTACCATTGAGGATTGTGTATGCCTCTTGTAGTATTATTGTTATAGGTAATTAAACAATTTTGCTTCTGAATATTAAATGGTAAAAAAAAAATAAAAGTTAAGTAACCATCATTATTGTTTTTGGTCATCTTATTAATGGAGAGCACAAGTTCTACATATTTAAATGGTAATGTAGTCAAGTTTTCATTAATATGTAAGGGTTTTGCTCCACAGAGCCCAACACAGCAGCAATAAGCAGTGTAGAGATCTGGATTCATTTAAACACTTTATTTACAGCTGATCTATGCATTCAAGATCATGAAAAAAATATTTACAAAACACACCAAGAGAAATTTGACTTCAAAAGGGATTTGGATTATGAGAATAACAGAGTATTAGTTTAAAGCTTACCAAAACAGGAAATATGGGAAAAAGTCTGATTTGTAAATGCAATAAATGAAGTGACTCATTTTTGCCTTTAACTGATTGCAATTACAATCGGAGAGTGGGACTCTTTCCTGGAAAGATATGTCAGTGAAATAACCATGAAATTGCTTACTGAAGCCAGTGAAATGCAATAAGATGATTGACCATGCAGTTGAACCTAATTACATTTATGATGCAACAAAACAGTTACATGCATTGAAAGACAAGTTAATATTATCAATGTTAGTTTTCACAGACAGTATATTCCATCCACACATTTTTAAGCGCACCCCAGTACTGTAGCCTTTTTTTGAGGCTTTTGTGGAAGTGAGAAAGTCCCTGGATTACTTTCGCCTCATTACAGCCCTTCATGTGTCCTTAACACTCTTCTGCGGTGTTGATCTTTCTGTTTTTGCAACATTGTGATTCTGTGATGGTTCTTCCTCTTCCTGAGCGAGACCTCGGGCCATGAGCTCATCCATTGGGGACCGAGTATTATGAACCTCCTTCTCCTTACAGTTTCTCCACTTCATTCGGCGGTTCTGGAACCAGATCTTCACCTAAAGCAGCAGGAGAGTGGAAGAGGCATTTTAGTTCAATTCGGGTTGTCCATTCATTTTTAGCCAGCTCTAGGGATAGCAATGTCTGTTGTATGTCCACCACTTGGGTCCTGACAGAAACATCCTCTACTGTTGGATGGATTGCCATGAAATTTTGTTCAGACATTTATGGTGCCCGGAGGAAGAATCGTACTGACTTTAATGATCCCTTTCCAGGCCCACTATGAAGTTCCCATTTATGGTTTTGAATGAAATGTCTCAACAACTTATATGATGAAATTTGGTATAGACATTCATGTCCCGTTCAGAGTAAGTTATAATAACTTTAGTGATCCTGACTTTCCATATAGCCCCATCATCAGGTCAACATTTCAGTTTGTCTAATGACATTCTCAACAGCCTGAGCCATACTTTGAGTTCAATGCTAATACAACTAATTATCAAACATTAGCATGATAACATGGTAAACTAAGACGGTGAAAATTATAAGCATTATGTCTGGTTAGCATCAGTAGATTAGCATTGTCATGCAAGCATGCTCATGTTAGCATTTAGCTAAGAGAACCCCTGTCCCCAGTGGCATTGCTGTAGACTCCTATTCACGTTAAAGCCAATAATTAATTAATTAATTTGTGTTTTGCTGACTTTCATAATATTCCTGCCACTTCACATTTAATGAATACAGTCTTCGATTGTTGGTCACTGAGTGGGATTTTGCTGAACCTTCCCTTGCACTCCTGCTCAACTTTGATCTGTAAAATGTGATATGGCTGTCATGTGCCTCATAAATACACATTTTTTTTTTTAAATTTATTTTATTTTTTTAGATAATTTCTTTTAAAATTAGAGGAATTAAATTGGCAAATGTTTAGGTAATTCATATTGGACTACCTGTGACTCCTTGAGACTGAGATCAGCTGCCAGTTTGTTCCGGTCTGTCTTGCTGATATACTTCTGTCTCCGAAAAGTTCTCTCCAGCTCCTTCCGTTGTTCTTCAGAAAACACAGCCCTCCTAAGGATCCCTCTGCGTGATTTAGGGCTTATGTCAGCAGACCACATTCGAATATTTGCTCCCTCTGAAAGATAAATGGAAAAAACAAAAATAGATGTGTTGACCCATACTGATATACTGACATCATGACTTTTGTATGGGTCATTGGTTTTTAATTGTCATTGGTGGATTGTGTGTCTCTGGGCCATGTGCAGGTTGTCACAATCCTAAAATAAAGTGTAGCTCCATATGCAAATGGGTATAGAGGGTACAAGTAGCAGCCTGTTGAATATAGAAGTGTGGGGAATTGTGATCAAACAGCTAAATTAATGGTTAAATTGCCCAGATAATTTATGGTTCATTTATTCATGATTTTGATTATTTTGGTTTAAAGGTACACAATCTGATTCTATCCACAATCGGTTTGTACATTTTACCAACCATTACCGCATTCCCTACCTTTTCAAACCAAGCTGATGGCTGTTTTTGTCACACTCACTTTATCACTCACTTTCAATTCCTCTCTTTCTATTTGCCAAATTTAACAAACTGAGGGTGACTAAAGAGAATAGAAAACCATTTCAACTGAGAAAAAAGGGATTTGGTGACCTGTGAGGAGCAATCCCACGCTGCTTCACTCACAGGTGCACACACAACAAAAGTCAAGTGGAACAATTTATCCAATCCATTCAACATTGCCTTTTTAATCTGTACGACAAATCTGCACATAGACCACCTCTAGGGAGCACATAAGAGGTTTGGACATGCTTCTCACTTCTCTATTGGGACTCAATGGCTTTCACTTAAATAGCTGATTACCAGGTCATTCCTGGGCAACGTGTGTGTCTACCCTAGTGGGCCAGCTATAGAGCCCTGTGGGACACCAACAATAGAGCCGTTCAATGGAAATGCCATTACTCGATGGCTCAGTGGCCCAACACTAAATCTTTTCACTTGCAGGTATGAAGCCAGTTTGTATGTGAAGATGAGCTCGAATAAGTCTATAAAAGTCACTTTCATTGAATGCTTTATGTCCTAGTCAAGAGGTCTCCAATGGGCAGGAATGAGAGTTGAAGGACAGGAGAAAGGAGGGGGGTCAACGAACCAAGCTCTTTAGCCACACAATGGCCGGGGGATGTTCCTGGTCCAGCCCTCTTCAGCAGAGAAATGGGCAAGTTTTTTGTGCTTGGCGGAGTTCATTGCTGCAGTGAAAAATTGCAGTGAGGTCGCGTGTGGATGGTGGAGTGAATGTGCCAATTGGTCACGGCCAGACTTGGCATTGTTGTGTTGCTGGGCACTGTGGGAAAGTGTCAACCTACTAAGAGGACTCCAGGGACCTGTGGGATGAGGGCTTTCTGATTTCTGTTCTTTTCCACAATTCTTGACAGGCATCATAGGATGCAGCAACTAATAACTTCCAGTTGCTTTCTGACAATACAAAAATAAGACAGCTGCTAGTCTTAATGAATACTACCAGTGTAGGCTACAATATAGTACAAGTAACCTACTCAACACAAGTCTTAAATAATATACGGTGGAACATTTCAAGCACAATTCAGTGGAAAATCGAAACATTTCAGATGCAATTACAGCTTTCCTGGATGTTTTCAAATTTCTTGCAGCCAGAAAATTAAACTTTAAACTGCTGGGGTTCACCACCAAACTTATTAATGTGCTTAAGGAGTACTGAGTGTTGAAACAATCTGCCTTGCTCAGAAGTAACAATTGGCACCTGGTAATTGTAATCTTAATATGACAGAAGACAAGATGTTTATTAGCTCTGCATATTTGCGCTAGTAAAAGTCTGTATTTGCAAGTACAAAATAGGGGGCCCCTGGGACTCTTAAAAGCCTTGCAACCCACCCCCCTTCCCCATCCTGAACAGCCGTGAATGGTTATGAATAGAGCTGTGCAGAGTTGAGCGGAGAATTAGCTCTTTGGCATTGCATCAGTAATTAGCTGTGGAGAGCATGGGAGACCCTGCTGCTAATGCTTAGAGAGTAGCTGAGGCATTGCTGATGAGGCATAAAACACTCACTGGAGAAGACAGGAGGGGGGCTGGACCCACCGCAGCATGCCAACAAATACTGCGGGCTCCGCAGGAAAACACTGCTCAGCACACCTGCAAATATAGATAGGGACAGTCAGATATGTGACATGTATAATCCTCAAGGGGCTCTACCTGGATCATTGCCAATTTCTGAGGGCATTTGGAGTCCCACCTTTCACATTTCAACAGTTGTTTTCTTTTTATCTACATTTTTAAGACAGTGCTATGGTTTAGCTGATGTGTACTGATGGAACCCTGAACTTTTTTTTTTTTGATAATTAAATGCTTTTATTGGAAAATTCTATTTGAAAACTAAAACTAAATCTAGACATGGACAGAAATGTACTAATCCAGTCTCAACATTGATTGCTTATATAGTATAGGCAATAATAATGAACATGCTGGAATCTGAAGGCTCACATATTTCTTGAGTTTGAATATGTTTTTAGTATTCTAATTGAAAAAATTTAATTTGCTTTTGCAAAATATTTGCAGTCATTGTTATTCCTGACCAAGGTTGAGATTATTGGAATTGTTTGTGGATAAAAGTGTTTATGTTAATTTGTTACTTTTATATTTCAAATTGAATTTTAGTTAAATGTTATAACACTTAGAACGCATACCCAATAGTTTAAAAAGATCACAAACTCTCTACTTCAGTGTGGATACTGCCGCTTATACCAACCTTTATTAACACTGAAAATATAAATCGGAATTTATGTTACAAAAAGGACTTATTTTCTTTACTTTGGTAGTGTACAATATTTGGTGGGAAATTCTGTGCTCTCAAAGCAGGGAAACTGCTCGTTTAAAAGTAATTGCCTATTAAATAACCTTATACATCTATACATACATACAAAAATCTGTTTTAATGGAAAAATGTAAATGACTCATGCCACGCTAATTTGTGATATCTCTTACAACATCTCTCAAAGATGCATATAATCTACTTAATTTAAAATGAAGATTTATTAATCATTTCCAGCCTAAAAATTGAAAATGTTTAAAACATGACAAGTTACACAACATTTATCATTTTTATAGTTTGAATATAACAGTTAAGAAGGAAGAAATAAAATATTTCTAGACAGAAAAAAAAATGCTGTCATTGTGTTAACATTGTAGCCTCTCGCAATAAAAACATAATCCAAACATGTTAAATTTAGTTTGTTCTGCTTCGATGAAAAGAAAAAACTGTTTACCTGAATGTGGCAGAAGTGGTCCTCCTAAGTCTTTCACCTGCTGGGGACCCTGAGCCTGACTTTGGTAGGCTCCAAGCTCCAGGCCCCAGGTTCTCCTTGGATGTTCACATGCTGCTCGTCTCAGGTGTCCACCTGTTGTTCCTTCTGAATGGGCTGAAGATGTCTGCAGCAGATTGTCAATGAGAAAACTCTTTCCAGAGCTCCCGAAGCCCGGTAAAGCAGGAGGAGATCCAGCCATATTCCTCCTGGTACAGCTATGAACTGAGACCATCCTGTTCACACAGTGACCCGAACACTTGAGTTCCCTCTTCAACAGTCACAGCTCAGTGACACTAAATTCGCCTTTAATCCCTTCTTGAGTGACCAGGCCAACTTCATTAAACTCTGAAGAAAACAAAAGTTCTCTGCTCTTCCTCTTTCGGGCCTGCACTTTGCTACAGAGCTGTGCTGTGATTGGCTGAGAGGCTCTAATGTGCTTCTCAATTCAGATAAGGCTGGGGTCCTTTCTGGAGTGGCAGAAGGTGGGTCTGG
Source organism: Seriola dumerili (assembly GCF_002260705.1). Lineage (NCBI taxonomy): Eukaryota > Metazoa > Chordata > Actinopteri > Carangiformes > Carangidae > Seriola > Seriola dumerili. The sequence goes on along the minus strand of NW_019174497.1, from coordinate 3,389,260 downwards.
CTCATTCATTATGTCAACTAGCCTATTAAATGATAGACACCAGAGACAATGAACTGCTGGCCAAAGTTTAACATGCACCAAACAGTCTTCTCTAGTAGTAAATAGTTTTCTCTTTTCTCTAGACTCCCTCACAGCTCCATTGTGCCTCATACAAACCCCACAGCAGTTCTTTTGCAATGTGCTTTTTTTCTGTTTCATTTCAGAAACATTTCTCTGTGAGGGTTTTCTTGATTGCAAAATGATCCAGAAACAGACCACATTAGTTTGGATAAATAATAATAAATAATAAATAATAAAATTTTCTCCTCAAAGATCAGAGAAAAAGTGCAAGAATCTAATGAAAATATATATTTTTTTCTAAAAGCACAACACCATTAATGTCACTTTACATTGCCTGACTAGATGACCTGATGTTTTTTCATTTGTATGCAATTATACAAATATATAAAATATTTCAAATGAAACTCATGAAAATGAAACTTTTTGCATGAAAATGCAAATGTTGAAATGTTTCTTTGGATGAAAAGTTTTGCATAAGTCTAGTGCATAATACTCAGAGACTGATAGCATGGCAGCATTATTATATATTGTAAGTCCTACATGTCATTAACATGTCAGATTTCCTAACCATTACTGTTTCAGTTTTGGTAAAATTTGGGCTAGTTTAGCCAATAGGTTAAAACTTTTATTTTACCTATACTGAGTTGTTTAAGTCCTGGTAGGATTCAGTTTTAGGTCAGCCTTGAGAAATCCATGTGGCCCACCAGGCAGCAGACTAATTATTTATTTAGAGCCAGTCTTTAGTGCAATGGGGGCATATGCTGAATATTTGAAGGTTGCAACTGTACAATAAAAATGGTCACAAAAACACACACACATATGCATGTAGTGATGTTTTGGTACAAACGCATCCAAGAAGAGGCTTGTGTAACCTTTCACACTGCAACTAATGATCCTCAACATCATAATGGAAAATCCAACAAGAGGGGCGACAGACCCGGAGTTTAGGCACAGTAAACAGGCATATCCACACTGGTCGGGGGGTGTTGGGGGTGGCAGGGAGCTGCAGTCTGCGCGTGTAGATACCTCATGCTGAGCATGGAAATTGGCCCAGACAGCTCAGCCTATTGTGTGATGGCCAGGGAGCCAAAGGTTGCTTGTAATCAAATTTGAGGTTTTATTCCTCAGACTGGTGGAGAAGGCATAGAACTCTGTCACATGATGAGTGTCAGCAAGTCTGTGTGCACTATCTACTTTTGTGTAGTGAGTGTGTGTTAACATGCTCCACATAGACCAGTGACTGTGGTAGTCCCCCAAGGCTTTTTGTTTGGTGGAGTCATTTGTTTATATGACACAGAAAACAGGAGGGAACCCCAGACTGCCCTCCAGTGTTACTATTAACTGTATTTGTTTAGAATTTGAAAAAATCCAGATAGTGCTCGAGGTATGTGATAACACTGAGGATATTTGTGCATTTTATTCATACAGTCACACTTTTTCTCCCCTTCAATTAGCCTCTGAGCAATAAATGAGAATCTGTGGCAAGTTCAAAAGTTGTTTCGTGCACCTCAAAACTAACAACCCTCCTTACAACACTGTGTGTTCCTGTTAAAATCATATATTTCATTGACATTTTAGGTAGAACAAATCTCACACGACTTTGTGCACATTTTAAAAGGCGTCGCTAAGAGCGTATCATCATTAAGATTCACCACTTCGTAATTAGCCAGATTCCAATAGAGCTCTCCAGGAGAGGGAGGTATAATTAAGCTATTCTTAAACGGTAGGTCTTGGAAACACCCTGAAGCAAGTTCATGTGAATTTATTTGATGTCCATCTCTTTTTAGAAATGGAGGGAAAAAAACGGGGGTCCCTTCATTCAGAATCCTCACAATGGCCCTGTTGAAAGCTAGCACTCTGCAGACTGGCTGAGATCCCTTTTCTCTCTTTTTTAACCCCACTAAAGCCCTTAAAAAGATACCGGCCCATTGCACACGCAATTGATATTCCACCACTCGAACTTAATATCGTGAATGGAGGGCCAGGCTCTATGAATCAGGAAGACAATGAGCTTAGCTTAGCAGCAAACTGGCACTTTGTGTGCAGTGTCTGTGCCCCAGAGGAGGAAGTTTCTAATGTGAGCCTCACAATTGTGTGTCTATAGAGTTCTAATGAGCTTCTGTATGCTGAGTGAATGGTTGCAGGCCATTCACCATGAGGGCCCAATGAGCCAGCTCACTGAACACATTCACAATAGGATCCAGGGAGAATGGGAGTGGCTGTGTGGAGCAACCGCACTGCATGGACAGTCTATAAAAGATCAACATACGTATAACCGTGTTTCGATTAAGAGTACGACCATATTAAGCTGGTCACATTTAAAAATACAGCTTTTTTTTTTTTTTTTTATCTTTGTTTCAGCCCTCTGCTGGTGGGTTTTTTTCACCCGTAAAAATGGAGCCTTTCCACAATCTTCTTGAGATATATCATGAAAAGCCCACAAAATCCTGCAACATTAGGTGACTTGTGTTTCACCCTTTACTCTGATTTGTCACCCATTCCTAGACAAAATATTATTATTATAAGCACCATCAATAATTATCTCCCTAAACTGTTTGTTGTAATATGTGTTAGATATGTGATGGGCAGTCTTGAGTATTGTAGAGAGCACCAGTGTGCACTGCTTGAAATCTTGAGCAATGAATCAGGTGCATGATCGTAGCAATCGGAACGGACAAACAAAATAGCGCACAGATAAATAATCTCTTATGTTTTCTGGGGTTTTTTCCCCCCACCAATAAACCCTATTTGTCTGTGACTGGCTGTATTTTGTTTGTCAGTCCTGAGAATTACCATCTCTCGGTAAGTCTTTTCAATGTCCAAAGAATTCTTCAGGGGCAGCTACACTCGATGCTACGCACAGCTCCAGTTTTATAGTCTTGTATTCCCAACAAATAATTCCACTGTACTACTGAACAAATGATTACCATCAGGATACAGGCAAACCTTTAACAATAAACAGGTCTAAACCTTTAAAATCTGAAGGAGGTCGTGGAGTACATAGTCTTTTCTTTTCACTTTTTGTTTACACTTTACCTTGTTCTTGCAGCAACTTTGTGCTGCCTATATAACAACTCATCAAGTATTTAATTCTGGGATGGTCAAAGGGTGACACTGTCTGTCTGACCTCAGTACTGCCACACTCTGATACTGTAGTTGCAGTTCACACCCATGAACACAAGATGGCACTGAGAGAATGCGAACTGTCTGTATTTCAGTGGATTAATTAATGATTTCTTTTATGATTTTTTTATATCTACCTTTAAATCTAGGCTTTGTTTAACATTGTATCTGGAAAATGAATAGTTTTTTTTTCTTTTTAAAAACTTGATTTTATTTATTTATTTTTGTTGATCACTTATTTGAAGTACATATATATATATATATGATTTTGCACTTGTTTCTATTGATGCCTTGTCAATTTGTCAAACTAATAATTTTATCTTTTTTGTGGTGTAGAAGTTCTTGTGAGTCCCCTTATTAGAATAGGAGCATTAAATGCCTGAACATACAAATTAATAGTGACTTTGCAGTGAAATCATTCATACTAAAAGATGAATCAAAATGTATACAAATGTGAAAACTCTTTGTTGTCAGTTTCACTGAAGTCATATTTTTCCTTATATTTAAATCCATCATATAATGTCAAAGTAGTGCTAATGAATATGAAACACTTTATTTAGCAGATGAATGTAATAGATCTTTAGAGCATACAGTTTTCAATATGACTAATGAATGTCAGATTTGAAAGACAGACAAGGTCAATACAACATGAAATAATGCAAAAAATTAATCCTGGCAGACCCCTGTGGGAACAATGGGGCCAGTTTCTTTTCTGCAGTTCATTCAAATCCTGGCAGAGCTACTGTAAGCGATATCCATTTGGTCTCTGGCATTAATATGTCTGTATGGTGCAGTTGTGGCCCTAAGTGAATAACCTCCTGAGAGATTTGTAATGCATCTCCCATCTGGATCTTTTCGAGAAGAACGAAAGGACCACTGTCCCTCTGTCCTTGCCCTGAGTGTGTGTGTGGGTGTGTCACTGTGTGTGTGCGTGTCTGTATGTATAAGTGTGTGTGTGTGTGTGTGTGTGTGTGTGTGCGCACGTGCACAGCAAGTGTGTCTTGGCACTATGTGCGTTTATTACTTTTCATTCTTGGCTGGGCACATGCTTTAATGACTCTTATTTTCCTGATGGCACTTTAGGAAATGACAACTTGTGGGCAATACAAAGCAATTACATTTCCTGTGTCTGGACCCAGAAAAAATCTAGTATTATTAATAATGAATAGAGGGTTGGAGGCCTTCTCACACAGCAGATGTGACGCTCTACCACTGCATGGAGAGCCATTGCCTGCCTTTGTTTTATTAACAATAGGCACCCATTAGTTACACACTGTGGACCTATGAACAAGCTATCTGAATTGGAGACAGATAAGAACCTTTTTGTCAAAGTATATCCACTTTGTATGAATCATAATTAAAACAAAACATGTTTTGGCATTAAGGAAATCTGTATCGAAGGGGAGGCAGATTGATATGACAAATATATTGGTGTTAATCTGGGGTACTCAGTAAGGAACTGTGCACCACACAAGATCTGGAATTTTCCCTATAATCATATCTGCTGGCCTTGACTTGTCAGCCTACTTCAACACACCACCAAAGCCAACAAAAGACTTTCCCTGCGATCCAGGGATTGGCTGGAGTTTGTTGAGGATGTGTGATCGCCTCTGAACAAGCCTTTACGAAAATGCTTCGATTCATGTCCATCTGGCAGGAAATTTTATTAGGACTCAGGAAAAATGTGACTGTATATTATCCCTTAAAAAAAATCATCACTAGCATAGCATGGCTGCTGATAAAACAGTTATGTTTCAAAAATGATAATTGCTTCCGTGGATGAAGAAGATGCAAGATGAATAAAAAAACATTCAAAGCACAAAGCATCTGTGCTCTTTAAAAAGGCAGTATAAAAAAGCAAGGCTGAGTCACACAGGCAGCCAAGCATTCCATTTTAATTCATTTTCATACCACCTGCCGAAAAGCAAAACTTTAACTTTACTGAATGACTTAACTAATTGAAGAAATGAAACTGTATGCTTACAGGAGGTCATTGCTCTGATCATAGAACAATCAAAGCATTTATGACACACTGGTAAATGTAAGGCTTTGAGACAGTTGGTATTTTCTCTATCGACCTCTATTCACAAGAGGACAGAGAAGACAGATGGTTTGAAAGAGGAATAAAGGAGGCCATCCACTTCAAACTGGAACAACCATTCCTGAACAGAAAATAGAGGGCTTACTCATCAGCTGCTCACAATGCCACCCAGACATCCCTTCCCAGGCAGTTTCACCCAAATTTACAGTTTTGTTCATTATACTCTAGACTCCCATGATTGCTGTATGACTTTGACAACTTCTGTGACCTTATGTAACATCAATGTGAACCTGCCAGAGAGTTTTAAATGCTTGGGGACTCTCCACCTGTCAGTAGAACAGATGAAGCTTCCTAGATGAGTGCCGGAACATCTTCAGGACTAAGAAACAACAAATCTAGATGCATTTGGCTTCGTACTTCTAAGACCACTTTATGTCTGCTGACTTTTTGTAGCAACCAGGAATTTAGCACTGTCGATTGCACTAAGGATGAATTAAGAATGATTGGGACTGCTTTTCCTCACTGTCACAACAACCCCCCGTTGTTCCACTCCCTCCCTTAATTCTCCCTTAATTTCAATGAACACATTTAATTGAGGTAAAACAAAAATGCTTGAGGTCAAAAACAAATTTAACACATTTAATTGAGGTATAAAAAAAAAAAAACGATTGAAGTCCAAAATTCAAAGAATATATTTAACTGAATTAAAAAATGCTTCAGGTCCAAAATTCATTAAAAACTGTCTCCCACCCCCTCAAAGTGTTTGAGGAACACATCATTTGATTCAGGCAAAAATCAATGACCCCACTATCTTCACATGACTCACCAAACCACCACTGAGAGATTACACATGAGATCCGGTCCTCTGCCTTCTTCTGGCTCCTCTGTGTCCCCATATTGCTGCAAATGAACCACACACAATTCTTACCTTTTGGTTTTTTGGAATGTTTGTTTTCCTTTTTCCTTTGAGATCTAGTGGGTAGATCCTGCTGACCCTGATTCCTGCTTGTACATGCACGCAAGCACACAACTTGCACGTTGTTGTCTCTCATGAGAGTAAGAAACTCGTGGCTGCTGTGCTTGTCAAGAAGCACATGTGGATGTGGGTATTCTTTGGGCAGGTGGGCTATGAACTGCTTTCCCCAGTCCAAAGGCACCCCAGTGTTGATCTGTCCACTCTTTGATATTCTTACAAGGGTGTTGTTTGGTGCCCCAAAACACCAGTCAGCCTGGATATGTTTGCCTTTGAATATACTCTCCTGCTGAGACATGATATCAGCGTTGTCGTTTCTCCCCTCTCGTTTGCATTGATTTCAAAGCAGGGTGATTCTGCTTCAACCTAAACTCTTGTAGACAGGAAGTGGTCCTGTCAACCTGTTTCATTGCAGTTCTCAATGTGTCCTGGATCCCGAGCTCAATAATGATATTGCTGCAAGAAGTGAACTACTTCAGGCTGGCCTGGGTTTCTCTTTGGTAATCATTGAAAACAATGGTGGCCATGCCTTTTTGTGTGAAAGGCCTTTTATTCCATTGACTTCTACAAAGTGAGCGACAAGAACTTATATCTCTGGTTTTCTCATAAGCTGGGCCTCATCTTGGGGAACACAGGACTTATTCCCAGCAATGCGCTATAGCCTTTTCGACTGCCGTCACTTGCCTCTGCAGAGTTGATTGTGGCATGTTCCAGGCCCTGGCCAAGAACCTTAACTTGGGTGTGTCTCCCTGTCTCCACTATCCCTCTGTACTCCTCAATGGCTCCCTTCATCCTCTCCTTGCTCCACTAGTTGTATTTTTTTCCTTGCTGTTTGTTTGTTCTTTCTCTTTGCTCGTCCTCTTGCTGTCTTCCTGCATCTCTCTTCCTGTCTCACTGTTGCCATTCCACTCTGCAAAAGATTAATCAGGATTAGTTAGGCACGGGCTAAGAAACTAAACTTAGTGTTAGGTTTGGCTTGGTTAGTGTATTAGGGTAACTTTCTAACTGGCAAGTCCTGCTAGCAAAACAGCTCCATGTGGAGGCTATTAAATTGAAAGAACTATTCAATTCTGAGCCATTCTGAAATTAATATTTTTAATATGAATGTGCACTGTGGACATTTTCTTTTCTTGGCAATAGGCGTGGTTGCAATCAATACCAGTGGATTTATTTTTGAATCCATCAAGGTTATTCTCGTCTCGGGCCACAAGGGGGCTTCATCGTCCCTCTTTCTCTCTTTCCTCTCTCACTCCTCGACAGGTTTCTCTGCTCTCCCCTCCTCTCTCCACTCCTCCTTCAGCGGCCGCAGCTCTCATTCACGCTGCTGTAGGAGCGTCTGTGGAGCTGGTGAGGCAGCGGCAGCTTCGCTTTGTGCATCCTCTGTTGCCCACCTGTGCCGCGGATGGTGCTGATGGAGCAGACCTTGCGTTACATGGAATAATTTGCACACTGTTACATTTTTCTTCTCTCCGGATTTGCTTTTTGCATCACTGGGCATCTAAAGTTGTGATGATGCCCCCGCTCAACATTTGGGATTGGTAATAGCCTTCTGCGCGAGGGTGATAACATCATTCGCATGTGATTGAACAATACTGTATCTCGGAAGTGGACAAAACATGGACTAATTTTTTTTTTATACATTCACCATGGGATTATTACAGCTATTTCTGGTTCTCAGCATATTTTGCGCCTCCTCAGGTAGGACACAGGGCTGTCACTGATTATACAGTAACCATCTCTTGCAACATGTAGCTTATAAGATGAGGTACACAATTACATGATGTGTTGTTTTGGACAATTTGCCACTAAGGCTTGTCAAAGATAATCACACCTACCTGATTAATCAGCTTGTACATTGTACACAGTACACTAACCTCCCATGTCTTCCCCCTGACGCCAGCAGTTTTTTTTTATTTTTTATACCATCACAGGTAACCTTGCCTACTGTTAAAACAATGACAATAATGTTTCTGTGTTTTGCAAATTAGTTGTAGGTTTTGGGGTTGACCCTGCCCTGCGCATCAGCGTGTTTGATGAACTAACACTTGGAGAAGGCTTTGATGGAGTTACTCAGGTCCAGGGCTTCCACAGCGAGTCTAGAGCTTTCCACTTCCAAGGTACAGTAACACACACTCCTTGTGTTTTTGTTCATGAATGGGAGATAAAATGTCTCCGGATGAGTTGCTCTATATGTGAAGCAATGTTGACCAAACTGCTTCTAATGACAACTGACTGTCACGAACATTGCTGTGCTTTTTATATTTTGTTTTAACAACTTGCAAGACTAACAGGGTGCAGTGCTGTAATCCATGGATCTGCTCTCCTAGTGAGATGCCCAGTACAGAGCTTTTTCTGAAAATGTCAGATCTGATAATACTGTAGCCTGTATGCCTGTATATGTTTCTTACTGTCCATAGCACAACTGTGTGAGAGACTGTTGGGGGCAACGCACAGTGGATTTTCAGTTCTCCATAACAGGACTGAGCTCGGGGGGCCCTCAGACTGCCACCTGCCTGAACAATAGGCAATGTTAGGTCCTCTTGAAAAAGTGGGGTGAGCAGGGCGAGCAGAGGGGGAGAGATGGGTGAATCATTCAAAGAATCTGAGCATAATCAGATTAGGCAGGGACAAAACCTTGCGTTCACGGAGATGTATGATGTGAGTCTGGAGGGTGAATGGGTCCCCTGCTAGAATATACCCCATGGTGATCCTCTGGAGTGTGTAACCAGTTTGAGCATTTTTCCCTACCCAAAATATGAATGGGTAGAAAAGTGAGTCAGATGTTCTTGTTGTCAGTTGTAAGGCAGTGATTAGGCTAAATATGTTATCTATGGCATTTAGCTAATGGCACTGTGCAAAATGGAGTTGTCAAATCTGCGGCCGTGCTTGACTTCTATACGCTCTGTTTTGCCAGTGTTACATCTTTGTCATTTGATGTCAGACACTTATTACAGTCCAAATGAGACTGTTAACAGTCCCATCACAGGGATGGAGATGTCTATCATAACCCAGCCAAAAGTAGCAACAGAGGAAATTGCTTTTGGCTTCCAGATCAGTGGCAATACCAAAGACGTAGCATCATTCAGATCTTCACAAGGAGGATCTCAACATGGATCACATAATATACCAAAGTGACAATGTTGTTTTGGAACAGAGAAACGCCGCAATAATTTGTCGACATTTCCCTGCTTTCCCTCCTCCTTGCTGATATCTTCTAATCTCCCTGCACAGCCGCTGAGACAGCAGCACTTCTGCATGGAGCAGCAACTCCAGCATCTCTGTGAATGCAGGCCATTTGATGTCCTCTGTGTAGACAACACTCAGAAGTGCTTTACCCAGGCAGGTAGTGAGAGGGAGGGAGGGAGGGAGGGAGAGAGACCACAAGGAAGAGTTGGAGGAAGGGAGAGAGAGAGAGAGAATGGGAGCAACAAAGACAGTTATAGAAAGAAGCTCCCACAGCTTTTATCATGAAATGAAAAACATGACGGTTCGGCGACTGGCACCTCTCCGTCATTACTCCCTGTTATTTCTCTGCATTACCTTTGCTAAGTACATTCAGTTACCCAGGCGGAGCAGGCGGCATGTTATTTATGGCAGTGCTCGCCTCCATCCTTCATTTGGGATGTCTATGTTAAGTCAATGATGTTGGTTGAGGGGGAGGCAGGGAGAGGCGTACCGGCAAAGCAGACCTGGGCCTCTGCTTGTTTGTGATCAGAAATAGACGGGGAGAGGCACATACAGTACTGTGGAGATGCACAGAGAGTGAGGGAGAGAAGCTGAGATAGGAAGAAAATGAGAAAGAGAGGAAGGAGGAGAAAGAAATAGGGAGCAGAGCTGTCTGCCAGCTGTTTGATAGACTGCGCTGATTCCACATGTGTGGATGCTTGGCTGGCTGGGACCAGCAGACAGGCCCACGGTGACATTCCGACGCTCATTAGATAGCAGGCAGAACATATCCATGGCTGTCCCCTCCACTGCCTGCCTGCCTGCCCGCCCGCCCGAAGGGATGGTTGTTATCGCTGGGTGCTGGGTGGAGGCAGGAGGAGGGGTAGCTGCTGAGAGCTCAAAGAGAAGGAGCAGGAGGAGAGTGTAATTCACATTATAGGAATGTGTATATGTGCATGTGCGTGGATAAGCAATTGTGATGTGCACATTGCTATTCGCTATATCTGCCAAAACATGTTGTTTTTGTGTCTGAGAAAGAGAAGAGCAGGAAGCAGGGGAGGGATTGCTGTTTAGCGCACCCCTGCTGATGCTTTTGAAGGTAGCTGTCAATGCTACATTGCATGGCATTAGGAGAGGTGGACCTCAGGCACAGGCATAATGGAGAGGGAGAAAAGCCTCGGGGCTACGCTCCTCTTATGTCCTGATGGCAGGTGATGCTCAGCCACGCCACAGAATCATCACATCATTAGCACTTCCCCCACACTTTTTAATATCGAGACATTTAGATATCTATCTGTCTCTGCTGTATAAACAAGCACAGGGGCCACACCCAGAAGCACTCCCTTCCCCCAACACACATGCACCCACACTCTCTCCCTCTCTGGCTACAAGCGTAAGGACCAAACTCATTCGAAGTGCAAACAACACAATTGATAGAAGCATCCTTTCAACTGCAGCGCCAGACTCCCCTGTAATTGTATCTCTGTGTGTATGTGAGTGTGTATGTGTGAATCCAGTCTGTCTCAGAGGCATGTTCTTGCTCAGGCTGTTTGAACACTGCCAGTAAGGTGTTTCTCTGTATGTTGTGGTGATTATGTCCCAGACTGCAGCGACACTTAAGTGTAACAGGATGGAAGAGACTCATTTATAATACAGCAAAGCCTTGTGTGTGTCTTCTTGTGTAAGTGTGTGGAGGGGGAAAAAAGGAAGACAGACTACGTGTGAATGTTAGTTATCCTGCAGTAATGTCTGTGTAGACAGAAGAGTTTGTATAGGAATGGCCGTTGTGTGTTTCCAGTTACTTGTAGCTATAATACACAGGAGTACTGCGCTATACTGTACAAGGATGTAATGCAATGGGTGGGAGGGCAGCTTAGTCTTTCAACAGTAGAGCCCAGATTCAAGCTGCTGTATCGGTGAGCACCTTCTGCACTCTCTGCTGAATTGTATAGAGCAGGTTCAGAGGGTGCCATTCTGTAGCCAACCCCACACTTAAAGGAAGGACAAGAAAGCAAAATGGAAATTTACCAGGGATCAATAAGGTAATTAACACTGACAATAGAGGTTAGTGTAACACTCATTCTAAACTTCTATGCCTTCTTTATGCTGTAAGGTGCTGTGGATAATAGCCATGAGCAAAAATTATATTTTGCGGTTTGTTTCATTGCAGTTCCTATTGCATAATGCAGTGCAAATCTCCCATAATAGACAGAATCATTCATACTAAAAAGAGTAGAGAGAAATTCTACCAATGAGGAAAAAATGGAAAAAAAAAATTGTTTTTTTTTAAGTAGCACAGAAATTTAGCCCTTCACCCTGACCATAAACTATTGAAAAGACTTAAAAGAGTACTTTAATGATTAAGTTTTACACCTCCATAAAATTAGGCGATTTGTGAGAGAGAAATGAATGTTGAAAATCGATGCAGCAAAGACTGCTGTATCCTGGCCTTTAGTGCTTAGGATCCAAAAAAAGCTGGGTCTGCTTCCCATAATGCTACCTGCCTGGAGAAGCCCACTGCTTTCAATTTCCTAACCACCAGTTTGTCACAAAGGTTTTCTCTAGACTTCTCCCTCCCTGTGTCGTGTTCTACATAATGTGTAAATTGACCTGAAATTGGTCCAGATTAACCATTTTTGTAGTTAGATATGAGCAATGTCAAAAAATTCAAATTAAAGGTGCACAAAACTATTTTTCCTTCAGTTCAACGTGGTTTGGGAGTTCATATTTTATACCCTGATGTTGAAGAGCTTAAAGGATAGGCTCACATTTTATCATTTGAAAACAATACTGTAAGGGGCAAATGTATGTTAAAAGCATCATTGGTTTGTCCTTTCCATACCGGCTACAAAGAGCTTCCACTTCCTTCCTAGAGTGATTTCAAGGTAATAGATAGGAAACAAAATCCACAGCCCTCCATGTGTGTAAAAATGCACTCCAAAGTTTATCACAAGCTAATATGGGGCTTTTGCAGTCTGAGTCAGACAAATCAGTTGGGCTTTATTCCAAACTTTTTAGTCTTAATGCATCTACATACGGTGTTTTATTTGCTGAACCGCAGCAGCAGGATAGTAAGACAAAGTGGGAATTTGGTACTAATAAGATTGTAATTTTCAAAAATACCAGACTGATTTGTCCAACTCAAACTGCAGAAGTCTCACATTAGTTTAGAACAGTAAACTAATGTTCTGTTTGCACAGAACAAGCACTGCAGATTTTGTCCCCCATCACTTGCATTAAAATTGCATTATTACAGTGACCGACAAGTTTTTCAATGTACATAAAGGCATGTGTGTGCTGTATTAGGATATACTTGAAAAAAATGGAACCAGACCAGGAGGCTATAATGTGTGCAAATTGCCTAGAATCTTTTCCTTGGCAATATACAACAATCTGCCTCATTCAGTCTTGTTTCTAAAAACCTAATTCCAGAAAATGTCTGTCAATTTATATGTTGAAATAATTGTACAGTGTGACACATCCTTTCAGTTGTTATGCCTCCGTGCCGGTGACAGCCATGGCCTGAGGCATCGGTGGTCTATCCGTCTGTCCCATTCTAATGAACACGATATCTTAGTAGCACCTCAAATTTGAACTCAGGGATGAACTGATTAGATTTTGGTGGTCAGCGGTCAAAGGTCACGGTCACTGTGATCTCACTAAACACATTTTTGGCCTCTTGAAAGTGATATTTCGAGACCATCTTGAAAGAATCTCTTCAGTTTTGGCACAAACATTCACTTGGACTCAAAGATGTACCGATCAGATTGTGGTGGGCAAAAGTCAAGGTCATGGTGACCTCACGTTCTTGTGAATGCGATGTATCAGGAACCCAAGGGAATTTGATCTGGCACAAACATTCACCTCGTCTCGGTTGAATTGATACCAAACAGAATACCCTAATTCATACCCTAATTATGACACAATTTAACATAAATGTTGTGTGATGAGGTGATGACCTTTTATGTCCAGATGGTCAAGGTCAAGTTCACTGTGACATCATAATGTGACCATATTTCCTGCAACTTGGCTGGTTGGCGGAGGGATACAACCGCAAGATGATAATTCTAGTTTTAGAAGAGTAAGACTTTTAGGACTCAATGACAGACAGAATAACTCGAAGGAATGCGTCTGTGTGGGCTTGTTATGACATCACTTTTTTGTGTTTTAACAACCTGAACAAGGATGAAATGTCAGATCAAGACAAGGCAGGTGACATTTACCCGAATTAATTAGCACTAGGTAATCCAGTTCACCTTGATTTTATATCTAAATATAAGATTATCCCACTTCTGCTGCATTCTGTCGCATTGCCCAAAAGTTCCCCTTCCTTTTCCAAACTGTTGACTGACATTATCCCCAGCCCCATGTGGTCAACGTCTGTTTTGCTTGCTGCCTTCTGAGGCGAGGCTGATCCCACGTTCCACACAGGAGCACCGGTGACCATGGAGAGAGAGAGATATTTCTGTCCCCCTGGGGCAGTTATACAGTTGGGCGGCTGGAAGGCTGTCATTAGCTCTGTGTATGTGTGAATGTCAGACAGGCGGTCACTGAGGAGGAGATCTGAGAATTGGGGGAGAAATTGCTGGCCAAAGCAGTCCTGGAGGTGCCCTTGGCTCAGTTTAGTATTTGTTCCAGGAGAGTGGAGACACAGTGGGGGGAGATGGGGCGCCGAATGCAGATTGACTGAGCGCGGCGGAATATTCAGGAGCTGTAAAGACCAGCTTTTGGGGGTCGGTCTGTGTGTCAGTGTGTGTGTGTGTGTGTGTGTGTGTGAGCGTATGTGTATGCATACATCTTTGTGGTAGCCCATGTCTATGCATATCTCTGCAGCCGTCTCCCTCTTTATATTGACTCAGTGTTTGGAGCTGTGGGCTGGCCAAAATGTCTGTTATAGAGTCTGTGTATGTTTGTACGTGCAGTCATCCACACCTTTTTGTGTATGTGAATATATTCACAAACTCATGTGTGTGTGTGTGTGTGTGTGTGTGTGTGTGTGTGTGTGTGTGTGTGTATTGACTGTAATGAAAGGTTTTGAGTTTGCTGCCAGTGGAGAGTTTATCATTACTCTAATCCCCCTTGAGAGATATTCTCTTGCCTGTCCCTCCCACATGTGTTCCTCTCTGCTCAGGCCAGCAGATAAAATGTGTTTTTTGAAATATGTGCTGTCATTTTTTAAAATAGAAAACATTGTGCAACAAGAAAATTGTATATTTTTACTTGGTATATTGTAATATTGTGTTCCTTCCTCTGCTGATTGGATCACAGTGTTTATTCTGACCTCTCTTGGCTCTTTGTGTTTACTGTATCTCATGGCTTGCTCGCTCTTCACTGGTGGAAAGATAGCTTTACTTATTTGCAAAATGTTGTTGAAGAGTTTTTGCAAAGACGTAGGAGGTGTTATTTTGTTCTGGCAAGTCACTAGAGACCAAAGAAAGTCCTGATTATTCACATACAAAAGTAGCTATGATCTTCCCATCTAGTATCAGTAATACTGTTTTTAGTCACAGTTTCCTCTGGGAAATTATTAAATTAGAAGCCAAACATGTAATGAGCAGAAAAATATACTTCAGTCTGTTCCTTCTGCTTCAAAATGGGGGAAATTATCTCTTTCTAGTACAAAAACTTCCATTCTGTAAATACAGGCAGAAGTGAAAGCGGTGTGTGAGAAAAGGATTGTGTCAAAGCTGGGTGTATCTGGACTCTCAAGCTTTGCTGCAGGGCACCTGCTCTAAATGCTAAATGTGTGAGCAAGTGACTGGTGCAGCACTGCCTATACACCTCCATGAGAACGCAGTGATGGGCGAGTGTGTGTGTGTGTGTGTGGGGGGGGGGGGATTACAGCAGTGTTTGTACTAAGGGTCAGACAAAATAAGACCACATTAGACAGTTTAAGATTAGAAGTGAAGCTGTGGGATGGAAATCGTGGCCGGAGTGTAACCATTAAAGCACAATGTATCCAGAAGATAAGATTAGGCTGTAGCCCAAAGCTGTGCTTCCTAGGCATGCTGTTGAGCCTGAGGCTTTTGAAGAGCTTTAGTCAGCTGATAAAACTTTGTATGTCTCAAAAACACACTTTTCTCACAATCAGCCGGTGCTCATATCCTGTAAACAACTTGGATAGACGACAAGAGCCGTGTTATTGGGCTGAAAAATGTGCAGTTTAGAATTTTATGCTAAGTCATCATTTCCAAGCTATTTTGTGTCAGTGTCTCACATCAGAGTGGTCGTTAGGAGCAGGTGGTGGCTGCCCCATCCAGGCGCCTGCCAATAGATAATCGACCAAAGGCCCTCTCAGCAGGGCCACATTGATTTGGCAGGGAGGAAAACTGGCCTCCTCCTTACAGCACAAACTAGTCTACTGCTCTTTCATGTATGTTTTAGGAACGCAGAGATGTTACTGCTATAGCTGTCTCAATCTTGGTTTGAGTGGCTGTTAAAGAGTGTGAAGATCATCACGTCTTTCATACAGGCAACCGATCTCATCACTCCATCCAAACGAGAAGATGCCTCTGCCCTCCAATCCCCCACAGTCCCATTTGAAGCAGCCCCTTCCCCTCAGAGCATAAAGACTGGTGATGAGAGTCATCCACTCATAGATCAAAGGCTCATGGCTGCCAGGCTGTGGAGCAGCCCAGTGGTAGTGGTTCCTCAATCCTCCACCATCCCCCCCGCCTCATCAACCTTCTCTCAGTGTGGACCCCGCCCTGACACCTGCTCCCACTGCGCTCATTTTGTCCATGATTGAAATGTCAGCGTAGTCTCTGTTCAACACATGGCATGGCAATAGACTGACCAGCGCTTATTTTCATAGAAATCATAAATCCTGTGGAAAATGAAAAACGGCACAAGTTTTGTCTAAAAATAAATGAATAAATATGTATACATCAAACTTACTCAAGAACTCTAGCTTTAATTGCACTTCAGTAATTTTGATCTAAAACTAAAATTTCCTGTAGTTTCTGAGGTTACTGTCGACAGTGGTCATTTGGATTTGGTTATTAAGGGGGATCTGTTGATGACAGCAGATTACTGCAAGGCAGAGCTCCTGTTGCAGTCATTGGACCATCTGTCCCATCTCAGCCAATGACACTGGAATGATACTGCACTGCCAATGCAAAATGCATGAGACCGTGCCCTGTGCCTCTCTTCTGGTGAGCAACAAATCGAGTGAGCAATTTTGTTTAGACAGAAATGACTCAAAATATGTCCCTGATGGGCTTAAAAGCCTACACCAGGAGGAGGCTAATGCTAGCGTGTAAGTGCTCGCTGAAAGTTTAAGAAGAGAAGTATGAACAGGTCTCTGTTTTCAGCGTGATGTCATTGTGTCATATATAAGGATGAGTTCATCAGTCTTCGTCATGGTGTTGCCTGCTGTTTCATGTTGCATTGTGTTAATTGGCTTCTTCCACCAGCTGGAAGTAATGTTAATACACTGTGGAAAAGCCACCACGCTAGCTTCCTGGAGCGCTTAAATGTGCCAGGGCATCTTGCATGCATCCCATAGCTGGAAGTGAACTCTTTGATGTGATTGCTTCTGAGAAACGTCATCATTTATTGATGCTTCCATTAAAGTAGCATAGATGTCTGTGTAGAGTTGGAGAGGAGGAAGGGGGCACACCGGTGGGAACAGGAGCTTACGAACTAACTACACAGAAAATGCCCCTCCCATCCACACCAGCACCATTAGCCTCTCACTTCTTCTCCCCAAATACACAGGTTCATATCTCTAGTCCTGCGCTAAGCCAAGAAGAAATTGGTTGATCCATTGATGTGATAGTTTTGTTTTAGGGTGAATGACCTGACCTTATCTTGAAAGCACCGAATCTTCAAAATAGCTGCTGGCTAGTTTCCTAATGCCTTAATCTGACAGACCACCCCATCATCATCTTGAGGGGACAGAAACGTTTATCACAAGACATTTTACATCAACATAAACACAGCACTAAACATAAAATTTTTGTTTGACTTGCACCTGCCTAAGGTGTGAGTGAAATGGCAACACAGCTGTAAGCACTGTGAAATATGTTGGTATAGAGCCATGAAACATTTTTACAGGAAATATGAAACATTTTCTTTAAATTATTTTCATGCCAGTAAGTGTGTTTAGTGGGTTTAGTGTTGATTTTACATTTATGAATTCAAATTCGTCCAGAGAGTGAATACATGAAATATTTACAGCATATGCCCTGTGAAATCCCATCCGAATGTTCTGTAGTTTTGTACAGCAAATTTTCCTGTTTAATGACTTGTATCCCTAAAATATCAGTTGTGCATTTCATTTCAGCTACAGCATATTTTAACATCACTCAGTTAAATTGTAGTATATAATTAAGATTATTATAGCTTCCCTCATCTCGTCAGTGTTTACATTTCCAGACATCTATTGCTTAAATAAAGCAAGACCGCTGGTACACATTTACTAAAACAAGGAAATGATTAAGGTTGACGAAAAAAGATCTAGATTTTGATAAAGAAATTTTTTTTTTTTAACGTATCCACATAAATGTGTAATGTGTTTAAATATTGCTTTCACATGCAACTACAACTGCTTTTCAGCGGTGGCATCAATATATTCAGCAAAAGTCTTTGTAAGATGAATGAAATGTAAATATTAAAGACACATTGTTAGTTCTATTTTTTTTTTTTATAACACACAGTTTAAAGGCAATCTCCACGAGAAAGGTGGCTTTTAATGCTGAAAATGATGATGCCATGTTTATGTGTTCATTCAGGGTCCTCCAGGGAAGTGAAGGCTCCTTTTGAGGTCTCCGAGCAAATGGTGCAGAAGCTGAGAGGCAAGAATGAGTTTACTGTGCTGGTGACCCTTAAACAGGATCATCTCAACTCGGGGGTCATCCTCTCCATCCATCAGTCTGAACACAGGTATGATCAGTTCACTCTATAATATATTTAAAATATGTTTTATAATAGCTACACAAAGCTACACAACAGAAATGCATACAGATAAAAAAAAAATCAATGTTATATAGAATATGTGAAAGTACATTTTAAAACAAGTTTTTGGAAACATATATTGTAAAGTTAATTTGAGATGCATATTTTAGCAGTGTCATATGGAGTGCAGTAAAGCTGCTAAACCATAATTGAAGTTGTTTTACTTTTAATTTAGTACTGCTGCCTATTTTGTCATATCAGCAGTCTGTGATATGTTGATTGAAACCAGAATATTTGTATTTGATGAGCATTTTGGATGCTTTACACGCGAGCAAACAAAGCAAATCACCCTGTATGCCAATGTATTATTCACAGTCCATCAACGATCCAAACATTGAGTCTGTAATCGTGGATCGAAAACTAATGACACACTATCTGCAGTTAGCATGCTAATGTTTTCCATTAGTTTGTGGTAGCTGAGCCGTTGGATGATCAGAACAGCAATCTGAATTCCACATAATGCGTTGATTGAACAGTTTGTACATTAAAGTCAGTCCTGAGAAGAGAGCTCACAGGGTTGTTAATGGCTTTCCCCGCTGCTGATTAGCTTTCCCAGCCATTCAAATGCAACTAAGCAGCGCTGCATGGTTTCATTCGGAGACATGGCGAGGACTAATTCGGCGTCAGAAGTGTTAGGAGGTGCATTTATGGAGCCGGGATGAATGTGCATGCATGGCTGGGGGAGAGTAAATCTATTAGATGTGGTTTGCAGATAAGTCAGTTCCATTGCCTTGCTAGCACGAGTGTGTATTTTTCTTTTGAATATTTTTTCCAGCAAATGACTCGAGTTTAAATAAGTATGTCTTTAAAGGCAGAGGTGATGAGTGTGTATCAGCAGCTCTTTCCATTAGTGTCACTATGCTGGTTGAATCTCAGTGGTGTGGAGAAGAGGATTCTCCTAGAATACTAATACTCCAATGTAAAGAGCTGAACCTCTACATGTGGACCATTGTGGTGTGTTGCTGATGCTGCACTTAAAAGCCATATAGTGCCATTATGCTTGACTACCGATGTGATTAAATTCTAAATGGTGTTGCAAACCTGAGGAGATGTGAGTGCACTGCTTGGAAATGAGTGACGCGTTTACCTCTCAGCACTGTGCCGAGAGGAGCCCCGAGTTCAGACACTTTGGTGATGCATGCAGGTTTTTGTGCGAAGAGAAATTTTCCAGGATTCACTTCTAGTAATGAGACTTTAATGCAACAAGACATACTATACAATGCAGGGAATTCAAATTCTCAGAGAACCTGTCACTGTGTGGCTGTTACTAGAAGCAGGTTTTGCTGCTACTTTTATTCTGCAGGTTCCTGGAGCTGGAGAGCAGCGGCCAGCGCAGCGAGGTGCGTCTTCACTACCGTACCAAAGGCCAACAGGCCCACACCGAGGTGTTCCCTTACAGCCTGGCTGATGACCAGTGGCACAAGGTCTCTGTGGCCGTCAGTGCCTCTCATGTCATACTACATGTTGACTGCAACAGGTAAGATTCTGGGAATTTGCTGCATAAGTACTAAAAGTGAAAATGAAGTTGAAGAGGAACACAACCAATTTTACACATCAAAGTCTGTTTTACAGGTCTTGAGGAGAAATTCTGCATATGTGAAAGAAGTTTAATAAAGCCTTTTGGGGCTCCAAGTGGAGCTGTGTGAGTTCTGATAATCTGCCTCAAGTGATGTCACTTGAGTCAGTGTCCTCTGGGGCTGAAGACTACAAGTTTGAAAACGGAAAAAAAAAAATGTGGGAGTGTGGAGTACGGGAGAAATGAGGTTACCAGACATCTGTGGCTGCCCCTCATCTCTGTTTGAGGCTAACGGCTCCAGGCTACTATATGTGCTATTAGCATAACATACCTGAATCTCTGACCAAACTGTCAGTGGACACGATGCATTCTGGGTAATGTAGGTGCCAGGTTTTGATAAGGAAGAAGAATGTGTGGAATAAAAGAGAGTATATCTCTTGTTCTGCTCCGCTGTATATGCTGCAGTTTGGGAAAATAGCGGCTCTCCAGTTTCATATCTGATTAAAACTGAGAAAAGAGATATGATTTACTCCTGTGTTTCAAAAAATAACTGTTAATCAGGGACGCACCATTCCAATACATCAGATTGGTATCAGCCATGACATGACTGATCCACATTAAATTCAGTTTCAGTCAATATTATAAAATTCACTGTCTCCACTATCAGTTACATTAATTTAGTCATGGCAACCCTCCAACTCTGTGTGACAGCAATGCCTCCCCTTATGTTACCTTACATAAAAATGATTCCAATCTCACACATTTTAAATTTGGGCAAAAGAGAGCATTAGTATTGGATCGGTGCTCTTTACAGGCGGATGCACTGAGTTGAGGTACTGAAATCATCATCGCAAGAGAAACAATTGGATCGATGCATTCCTAGTTTAACTTGTCAAATGCAGTTGTCATATAACTTCTCTTTTCATGATACTATCCTTAGTCAACAAGTCAATCAAGTTGTAAATGGAAAAGAAACACTTTTACAGCTTTATATGAGAACTTGAATGCAACAGTACCGCTGTTTTGCTTGACCACAAAACACACCTTTCACAGTTAACCACAGAGAACAAAAATGTGAAATTATTTCTGGCAACTTTCAATTTTTTGTCAGTGTTTTCTGGTGGGAAGCTCTTTAGGGATCACAGCCTCGTCTCTTAGACCACACTCAGACGGGCAGTCTATCAGAATGGGTCAACAACACGCGTCAGCCGACCCTCTTTCACTACCCTCCTCTCAGTCAGAGTTTAATGAGGGTTGGAGGCTCTCCGCCTTTGGTGAACTGGCCTTTCCTTCAGAGATGGAAAAATAATTTCATGATATCACAGCTGAAACATCATCTAACTAACTCCTCAAGAGCAGAGAGCCAGAGAGAGAGAGAGAGAGAGAGAGAGAGAGAGAAAAGAGGCGAGAAACAACATGTGAGCACATGTGGGCAAGCGAGAGAACATTTGTGTGGACTGAAAAACGAAACTTAATTTGGTAATTACTCTGTGTAATTTAGTGTATTGCTGTTGTTTAGCAGTTAAGTGCACGGAACGACACTGCAGACTGCGGTCTCTGCTGACGGCAACATGGGTCAGTACACCCGCGTTATACATGCATCTGCTCTGCTGTATGACAGGGGTGTTACTGTTCATGTGTTAGGATTCCTTCCTTGGCACGATAAAAGAGGCAGACGGTGACACCATGTGTATCGCAGAGAGCATGTGGCTATCCATACCCTCCTCAGAGAAAGAGTTAACAGGAGGATTTAACAGGGCAAGTCCTGCAGTGTGAGGGAGGGGAGGGGGGGGGACGGGGGGGGTGGGGGGGGGGGGGGGGGGGGGGGGGGGGGGGGGGGGGTCATCTGAAATTGAGATTAAAAAAGTGAATATGACTTGCATGGATTCCTATAACTACTCTTTGCGTTTGTTGCAGGATCTATGAGCGGGTTGTGGAAGCGCCCTACATGGACATACCTGAGGATGCTTCCTTCTGGCTAGGACAGAGAAATGCTGCTCATGGCTTCTTCAAGGTTAGCATGGCCGTACAAACTGTGATCTGTGATATTACTGAGCAGCAAATGAATCCGAATGGCAAGAACAAGTCATTCATCTGAGCTGTTGCGCCAGCTTTTTTGCTCCACACTCAGTCTTGGTTTAAACTGTATCTTCTGCCCCTTTGCTTGGCTTGTTTAGCTTTATTTATTATAGCTGCTGGATTTAATTGCGTGCATTTCTCAAGGCTTACCATTTTAATTTGAGTGTTGCTCTGCCTATCCTAGGAATTGACTTTTTTTTTGTCATTGTTGCTTCCTTTCCCTTAGTCTGCAGCTAAGCCCAGTGCAATTATCTCAGCAACCCCCACAACGCTGATTTGGGAGAAATCATTAAATAGCCTCTGGACTATGCTCATTAAGCTTAGTCTATAGCTTTGTTTATCAGACAGGGAGACATATATCGCCTCTCTCAGACTGAACCGAACTCCAAAAATTTCCCACCTGGGGAGACATGTTGGGGCAAAATGTCAGCTTACCAGCAGCTATAACTATTTTAATCAGTCTGGCTCTGTGTTTGATGGTGTGGTGATGTTTGTGTATGTGTGTACCTGCATTTGTGTGTGTGTGTGTGTGTGTGTGTGTGTGCGTGTGTGCATGTGTGTGGGGGAGGCTGTTAATGCTCTACACATTGTATCGCGGCTGTTGAATTTCCTCTGTGTTAATTGGTAGATGAAAGAAGCCTCGGAGGTCACCCACTAATCTTGTCACGTAGCAGCATCTCTCCCCGCGACTCTGTGAAGCCTTGATTAGTGGCTAGCAAGGCACGTCTCCTTTTCAAACACACTGCTTCATTAGTACACATGCGCTCCCACACACACACACACACACACACACACACACACACACACACACACACACACACACACACAGAAACAGTCCATGTATGTACGTGTACATGGGTGTCAGCTGAAAATCACAGCCGTAGAAGTAATAGTATAGACGTTAATCAGAATAAGTGTATCTGCACCTGTGTTTCACTACTGTTTCAATATCGTCTTTATAGTCTACACACATTGTACGATAGCTAAACTTATCTAGTGACACCATTTTTGAATTTAATATGCTATTTGTAGCTGATTTGTATGATAATGTAGCAATTGTTGCAACTTAAAAGGCTGGAAATAATTTAGTGTTATTTCAAGCAATCCCAAATGCAACAAGAAACAGCAGCTGTTGAAACATGCAAATCAGGTTTTACTGCACAGTCAGATTTCATTCTTTTTTTTTTAGCCTGGCAGGATATACGTATATCTTCTGATGATTGTTTGCATCTTGTAGATAATTAATATATAACTGCATCTAAAGCTGTTTTTCACAAATTCACGTTTCCCGTACGGATGTGACAATCATCCCACGTGTTACGGTATGCATGCTGCAGTAAACAGAGTCCCTGACACAGAAGAATCAGTTTGGAAAATTGTCTCTTCGTTTTTTTTTTTTTCACTCGCCAGAAGGTGCAAAGCAAAGTCTGGCAACCGGTTGTTTAGATAGTGCTGCTTTACGACACCGGCTCTGCTTAA
This sequence comes from Seriola dumerili, assembly GCF_002260705.1. Taxonomy (NCBI): domain Eukaryota; kingdom Metazoa; phylum Chordata; class Actinopteri; order Carangiformes; family Carangidae; genus Seriola; species Seriola dumerili. The sequence continues at coordinate 3,365,866 of NW_019174497.1, read as the reverse complement.
AGACACTGCAATAAAGAATACATTTTTCCATTTCTAATCCTGTATCTTTGTTAATTGTTCAGTTCAATCCTTCAAGTTTTGTCTTGAATTGTCAAAAAAAAAATGTTTTTGACTTTTGACTATTGTTTTTTCTTCTTTTGAGGATTCTTCTTCATGTGTACATACATGTATCCAATGAAATGTGAATTGGGGCAACTAACTATCCTCACCCATCATATAAATCTACACTTGACCATAAGATAGTGGATTATAGGATATCATAAGAGGTGGGTTTGTGGATGTCATTTGGTAAATATATAAGTGGGCTGGGGTCTAATTCATAAATGAGATAATTGACAGCTCTCTATCTCCCTTGAGCTCTGTATCACGCCATGGTTGCTAAGCCATGCCCACTTCTAAATGATCCAATCACAGCTAATGGATTTTATTTAAATCCCTTATGTAGCTAGACCTCACCAATATATTCCATTTCACTCTGAAATATGTGACATTACTGAAAATAAAGAACTATTCCTGTTGACTGTTTCAATGAATTTAATCACATTTACTTAAAAAAAAAGCATAGAAAGTAATAACACAGTAATAGTTACAGTATAGATAAAGTTTGCTGGAGAGGCATGATGGGAAAAGTGTGCAATGGCTGCGGATATGTGTATAGTTTTATGGTTCCGTTACAAGTTTGATAGACACAACTCTATCTGCCTCCATTTCAGCACGTTGCCGTGAAAAATCAGCACATCATTACCGCAGGATTTTGAATTTATGGCCGGTAAATTGAAGTGGCAGGACAATTTAAAAAACAATTTCTCCTAAGTTGCACCGCTCCACTTCTGTAAGGGAAATAATGCACTCAAGGAATGAAATGGGCCAGGTTACCATGGCGACAGAGCATCCGTGTGCATGTGTATACACGTGTGTGTATGTGTTTGGGGTGTGGACACAGGACGAACGGGTACCAATTGGGACTTATGAATCAAATTGAATCTGTATCTCCTGTTTATGCTTATCAGAGGAGATTGGAAGAATAAATAGAAATTCCATCTACCTACTAAAACCCCCACATCAGTAGTTCACTTAACTTCCTGCTGGTGCCCAGTTATGAGATGATTCATCAGAGCAACAACCTCTGAGATGTATTACCTCAGAACTAACTTGTCTGTCTCTCGCTCCGTCCTTTGAAAAATAAATTTGCGCTCGTTCCCAGACGAACTGTGTTCAGTTTTATGATTGCAGCAGTAACTGAGGTTCTCATGAACAGGGCTGTTGGTTTTGTGTTTGCATGTCCCGGGTATGCTTGGGTTTCATGTTATCTCACGTGGAAAATGCACTGCGAGCACACTCAGACACCACCGCCCCTCTGGGTCCTCACCCACTTACTACGCGTTAACATGCTTCATGTCATTTCTGCTTTCTGTAAGGTGTTTCTCTCTTCTTGAAGTTTGTTGTGTGTCTGTGTGCTCAGGGAGTGATGCAGGACGTGGAGATTGTGGTGATGCCACAGGGTTACATCTCACAGTGTCCAGACCTGAACAGAAGTGAGTGCAATCTTCCTTAACAGTTCAAAGAAGCATTTCACCGAGTGTTTAGTTAGATTTAAATGAAAACTCTGACACTTGATTGCACTGATTTGTTTTGTATTTAAATTCTTGAAAGACTCTATACTCACTGGAGTAAAACAGCTTTTCCTTCATTGAAACCTTTGGTAATAAAATGTTTTGAGAATGGTCAATAAATCAGTAAAAGACCTTGACTAAATACAACTTGATAGAGTTTCTTTTGAATTCACAAGTGAAGGTGCAAAACAAACTCTGACATCAGTGTGCAAGTTCTATTTCATCTGTGTAAATATAATAATGTGTGGCTTTATGAGGAACATCACACACATTAAAGAAATGATTTACGTACCTCAGTTAATTAAGTTATATCTCAGACTTAAAGTGGTAATCTGTGAGACTCTTCAGTTTACTTTACGCTATTGCTATTTTTACAATTCAGTTACTTGCCAATGTGGTGATATATATTTTCTTGGATTTTATGATGATAAGTTATTGTAGGTGGTGCTCTTTCCAGCTAACATATATTTTTAATTGTTGGTTATATCACAGTTTCTTGAAAGAATGATGTGTACTAAAGTGAAGTGTATTGTGTCTCGTATCTCAGCATGCCCAACCTGCAATGATTTCCACGGACTTGTGCAGAAAATCATGGAGCTTCAGGACATTCTTGCTAAAACATCCAGCAAGGTAATGTAGTGTGATATAATCTGTCTTACTTTGACATTTAAGTCTCAATTTGTGCATTATCCTTAAAAAAATACATTTGTTAACATCCATTGCAACAGGCGGTCAGGGGCGTGTTGATATTAGACATCAGCTGTTGTTGAAATGATGCAGAGACTGTGTGTATGTGTGTGTGTGTGTGTGTGTGTGTGTGTGTGTGTGTGTGTGTGTGTGTGTGTGTGTGTGTGTGTGTGTGTGTGTGTGTAAAAGGTGTTAATGGTGTCTAATGACCGACTTTTCTGCTGCCACTGGTTTGCTTACATGTGAATATAGACTCAACAAGGCTCACTCTCGTCTTCTCCTCGTCTTGCCTTTTGTTTCTTTGGGGGGGGTGGGGGGGTGTGAGCAGCTGTCCAGGGCGGAGGAGAAGATGAATGGGCTGGATGGCTGCTATTGTGAGAGAACCTGCAGCGTCAAGGGGGTCGTCTACAGGGAGGACGAGGGTTGGACAGATGGCTGCAGGAACTGCACATGCACGGTGGGGCTTCACACACGGGTGTGCGACTGTGTGTATGTCTGTGTGTGTCTGCACATTAGGTACGAGTGTGCATGTTAGAGTAATAAAGACCAAGGGAGGGTATTCCGTTTTAATTAAGTGTGTGTGTGTGTGTGTGTGTGTGTGTGTGTGTGTGTGTGTGTGTGTGTGTGTGTGTGAACATTCTGAATCTGGAATTATGTTCTTGTCATACTGGATGTGTTTGTGTTATTGTATGTCTACAGGCATGTGAATGTGTCATAAAATAAATAGATGTGTATGTTAGTGTCTGTGTGTGAAAATATGAATGTGTGTATATGTGTGTGTACATGTTTTTGTTTGTGTGTATGTCTTTGTGTGTGTGTGTGTGTGTTTATGTGTGTGTGTGTGTGTGTGTGTGTGTGTGTGTGTGTGTGTGTGTGTGTGTTAGAGAAAGAGAAGGGAGAAAATCCATTTTTCATCATGTCTGTATCGCAGTGTGTTCACATTTGTCTCCACGCCTCGGTTTGTGTGTGTGCATGTGACTGTCTACATTTACACACACGTTCATTGCTCCCATTGTAAGTCTTGGCTTTTTGTGTTCATCAAGTGTGTGAAGGCGGGGGTCTGTGGGTGGGTGTGTTTGGGTGGGGTGGAGGTGCAGAGTGGAGGGGCTCCATTGTCGACAGCTTGTATTCTCATTATTTCCTTGCATTAGAAGAGGGTTGCCCCAGTTATCCGAGAACAGATACTGTATTGAAAACCTTCACAGTACTCAGGATTAGACACATCAGCAACAGTGGTTAGTGATGCTCGATTCTCTCAAGGATCTACTTTGTGCTACATAAACTGTGAATAATTGCCAAAAAGAGAATTAGAAGCAATTGGCGATCTGGAGCTTGTACCACATCAGCAAACAGATTTCACCCCCTGTCAGTCTACTCAGTTTTGGAACATGAAACTCATTCGCTGCTACTGAAGCTCTCCAACCAGCCAATGAGATGCCATCGTGCACCACTAGCCAACATGCAAAAAAAAAGAAAAAAAAAGTAAATCACATATCTCTCAGTGCACCGCACCTAATTGCTCTTGACAGATGATAATTATCATCAGGGATTTGTTCTGCCCACTCATCCTATGAAATCGCTGCATTCCCCGGGAACAGTGTGTTGCCATTCCTGGGATGCAATTAAGGAATTAGATGGGATATGTTCCTTACCGTATGGGTGGCAATTAGCCATGACCTTTAAAATTCAAAGGTCATGCATTAAGATGTTATCAATTATGTGTATCAGGTTCATAGATGTTGCTGTCACAGAGCTTTCATCCATGGAAGCAATGTTAATTACAGGCACAGCTGGGGAAAAGGAGATAGCATTTAAATATATTGCGTATAGGGGTTACTGTTGAAATCTACTGCAGGTGATGAGAAGATTTACAGTGGCTTTTGTCGTTTAGTTAACATAACCTCGATTTCTCCCAGAGTCCTCCCTCTCAGCATATTTAAAAAGTGCAGTTGACGAGTGGCAGATAGGCAGGGGGCAAATGTTTGTATATGGGAGGGAGGTGGGGGGGTTGTTGTCATTTAAAATGGAAATTTTCAGACTTAAATTAGTTGTCGAGCCCCATTGAATTTGCTGGAGAATAAATGGCTCCACAGAAGAGATATGGCTTGGAGGCTGAGACAGTAGTCAGTACTGGTATGAATCAATAAACTGTTACTTATTATCCAGTTAGTAGTTGAGAGGTGATTGCTTAACGGACAATACACTACTGTACTGTGTGTCACCAGCTCAATTTCACCACCTACATATATCAAGGACTCACAATAAACCTTGCCGATAGACTTACTGAGGACAACAAAAACGGCGGAGGGACAACAGCCGCTCGAAATTTTAAATGCCACAAATATCTAAAACCGTAGATTGTAACTCACTGTTAAATTGTCCTGCTCAAAATCTGATCCCTCAGTGCCTACAGTTTGAAAACAAGAGTAGGATCATGTGCCTATAAAATCACTGACCACGCCTTTACCACTGTGTGTGATGTCACTGTGTGATCATTGTTGTACATACAATCATCCCTGATGAAAACCCTCTGCTCATCTCCTTCGTTGCATTGCATTAAAATCTTGACTCAAGGTCCAATTACTTGCTTTTTCTGGGTCTTTCACCAGCATCTTGCGGTCTTCCTTTTGATTGTTTAAATTTTGGTGGTTGTTTTTTTGTTTATCTGTAAAGATGAATAATAAATAGAGGTTTTCTACTCAAAAAAACAGACACATCACACAGCAGACAAATCAGTATTAATGTTGGCCAGTACATAACAAAACACTGAAGTACAGAAATGCCAAAGATACAGAGTCTCCATTACAGACTTTGTTAACCAACTGTTAACTTTGATTTTTTAACTGTAAAATGTCTAATTGTATATTATTTTCACAATTTTGTAAGAATATTCCGCAATAATATAGAATATCCGCAATAATATAGTCAGATATTGGTGTAATACCTATCAGTAGCAGCCTGAGTAATCCAGCATCGGTAGGCCCCTGGTAGTTACTCTTTAAACAACTTATGTTTCTCTCTCTCCACCAGAATGGCACGGTGCAATGTGAGGCCATCTCCTGCCCTCCCCCTCAGTGCCCAGTGGGCACAGCGCCTGCCTACGTAAAGGGTGCCTGCTGCAAGGAGTGCCAGCGTGAGTGGAGTACCCTTAACCTCATCACCCTCCTACACTCATACAATCACGGACACAATTGTACACAAACACGTACATGCCGCAGCAAAACAACCTCCACCACCACCAGATTTAGAGCACACATCACGCCTCCACAAGGGCTGTCTAACAATTGACCAGGGCTCTGCTGTGTTGCTAAGCTACCTCCTAACATGCCTCTTGAGATGGGTCTGTCCTTTTGCATATACATGGACCAATCAATTATTCACTAGCTGGCTTCAAAACACAGATGGCCACCAGTCACACAGACATGAGCCAGTAAATCTGCGATGGCTGCATGTGATGTAAAGCTGTTCCTATTTATGACGAACATGGCTGTGGGAAAAGTGAAGAGAAAAAAAAGAGATGTGTGATGTCTGAAACGATGCACATGCTCACTGACGAGTGTCTTCTTAAATGTCCATTTTAAACTTTTGAGTTCTGGCTGGATAAATAATGCTGTTTCATCACGTATCTACACAGAGGGTCTGTTATTTATTTATTTTTTTTCTTTTTCAAAAAGAGTCTGAGTTCAGCAATGGACTCTTATTAGCCTCCTCACAGCAGCGCTCCGCATCTCATATTCTCTCAATTTCCCTCTCAATAAAAATGGATTTCAGAGGACATTAGCTTTTCTCACCCCAACATTCTCCTGATATTAACCCAAATGAGATGTGATGTATGCTTTTAAAATGCAGAAAGAGTTGCCTGTCGGTGTTTAGAACAAAATCTCGCATGTGCATTAAGTAGGGGGATTTATTATCTTAGCTCAGTGTTTTTAATAGCTGGTGTTCTCAACCTTACAGAGGGTTACGCACCATATGAATGATAAAAAATGTAGCAGACTTTACGTTCGTATAGTATTTCTTTGCAGATTTGACTCCACATCTTGTGTGCAAGCTGACTCCACTTGAGAACTTTCTCACCACACACTCCCACACACTGCTGCCGTTGCTCCTGCTTCCCGTGCGAAGCAAATAATAGACGAGATTTAACTCTTTATCAGTAGGAAACCATTAGTCTTGGATTCTAATCAGCTTGAGTCGGCATCATTTCCACTGACCCAAGGGTCAGGGATGCAACACAGGGGTTTAGGAATGTGCTGCTGTGTTACACAAATATAAACACGTAGCAGGTAATCCCCTTAAACTCAACACCCCCGTGCTCACTTATCTCAACGAGGTAGACAAACACACAGCTAATTACGCATGCTCCGGCTTTGGAGAGAAGAGTGCTGCAAGTTTCCCCACTACAAAGACATGATTCGCTCTCCAAATTAAAGCCTTATCTTGCAGCACAGGGCCTAGCGGGGAGGAGTTCCGAGTCTGTTTTTTTTGATGGTCTGTCAAGTAGAACGTCAAATGGCTGTTTCTGAAGTCCTTTGCTTTCATGATGCGCTTGCTTTGTGATAGGGCCCGAGCTGCGGTGTCAATCATCACTCCTTCTCGTATCAGTCTGAATCTGCCTGACCCCAACTGCTCATCAAACACTCACTTTCTGCCCACATGATTATTTTTGCGCCCACCTACCCTCCCCTACAGTTATATAAAACAGGGTCTATGCTTGCTCTCTTTACATGTTAATTATTCCATCACTTCCTCAGTAGCATTGCTTAATTGGGTTTGATATGCTTGATTTGGTTTGACTCAATTTACCTGAGGACTAAAAAAAAAAAGCTATAAAAAAGCTGAAAATAATAAGGACAGATTGTATCATACAAGTACAACAGGACTGTTATATAAGACCCCTGGTGTTCTGCCAGTCTTTATGTCCACAACCGGCGAGTGGTGGGATTGAAATATATGGGTTGATTTTTAGAATGATAAGTTCATTTACAAATAGTTAGAGAAAAGTGTGTTCTTGATAAATGCAAATCAGTTGTTTTGTGATTAATTGGGTCAGAAATTTAATTATTTGCTTGCTCTTCTTTATTTCTGATTGTTTGTTAATTGAATACATTTGGGTTCAAGAACATCACAAGCTGAACAATAGATTGAGAATTTTGCTGAAAGCCTTTAGGAGATTAATGTTTTTTTCTGTAACACCAGAAATTGAAACATTTTCTCTGCTATTTCCATTCTAATAAAAGTCATTACAAAGTTGTAATTTTTAGAGACCAGTAAATAGTGGTATGATACAGTGGGAATTTGTCCAGCAACAGATCAAACTTATCTTTTACGAATCTGAAAAGTCTTACAGCAACATATATTTTCAGACATGCTCACAATCATTTATTCAGGGGTAATGCATTAAATATAAGCCACAATCATTACAGAAAACAGACACACAGATTATTATCTGGAGTATGATTCAGAAGAAATACGGTCTTCAGTGTGTTTTTATGTGTATATCCGTTGTTTATGTGTGTGTGTGTAATGTTTCTGCGTTTGCTACCAGCTGTCTGCCTGTTTGGTGGAAGAGAGCTGGTGGAGGGGGATCAGAAGGCTGTGCGCGACTCCTCTGGCAGGTGCCTGCTGTTTGAATGTAGGGTAAGTCATGTCAACACACACAGACACAGACACCGACACAGACACAGACACACACACACACACACACACACACACACACACACACACACACACACACACACAGCCTTTAAATACACTTAAACATATTTATTCAAAAGAATTTTTTATCAGCTTCCCCTCCAGAAAGAGACACCACAATAAGTCATGTAACCAAGCGCTTCAGCTCTATTAATTTCCATGTTGTGTTGCAGTGCATGACAGTTCACTAAACACTGCTACCTCGGCCCACCCTGAGAGGATAAATCAAGCCCCCATGAGCCAGAGTGCGAGCTTGTCCACTTCAGCTGAATTTCATTGGTCTGACTTGTCATTGTTTTCTTTGTTATTTAAATAAATCGGCTGAATCCTGCTAATTAACTTTACATTTGGAGGCCTGGGGCAGATCACTCGTCAATCACAGGATGCCACGGCCATTCTTCAGTACCAATCATCAGATACCACACTGGTCCCAAATCAGATTCATTTCCCAATTATTCAGAGTATTTGCTTTTGTCTGCCTGGCGCACCAGATGGGTGGGTCGCTCACTTTTGGGAGTAATTCACTTGATGACATTATGCCAGGCAGGCCCAATCAATCACAGAAAAGTGATTTGAAGTTTTAATCACCCAACTCTATCATATCAACCGGCTCCTCCATGAATTCTGCAAAGCTCCATTAGAATCTGCAGTTTCAGACAGCTGTCTGGCTTGCTTGCCCACACCTGGCCCATCTGTAGTCCCAGTTTACTGACTGGCAGTCCCAGGCAGATCAAAGAAATGGGGACGCGGAGTTCTGTCAGTCAGCCCACTGCTGCACACTCCTGCAGGCTTCCCCTGACAGCTGCTTGTCACGCCTCTGATCTTCTGTCTGCCTGCTGGCTGCAGGGGGGTGGGGGGCATTTTGGGTGGTGGGTGGTAAGAAGTCAATGGTGAGGCTTGTTTGGAAAGTTGTTTGGGGAGTTTGTGGAAGTTTTTTCCATGATTTCCAACAAGCACGCTCAGCCTGTGTACGAGTAGAGGTCATGACACCTCGGGCAGATGTCAGGTTTAAAATTATCCACCAGTAAAATATTCGTGCTGACAAATAGATGGAGAAGGTCTATTGTTTTTTGTCCAACTGTGTCTGGTGTTAATGACTCTAAATTAGCATCAGTCAGAGGGACTCAGATGAGATCATTAGAGAGACCTGCCAAAGGCATGCTGGGGAAAGGAACCCCCTAATCAGGTTTTACACTCTGACTAAACACACATGCAGGGATAATCCAGAAGATTGATTCACTGTTTGTATAATAAAGCTGCGTCATGAATCACAATGTAAATGATTGTGGAGAACAGGACAAAAGAAGAAAAAGAAAGCTCCTTTTCCGCTTCCACAAGTAGTTTGGAAAAAAAAAACAAAAAACTTTTGACCAAATGAGTAATTGGTTTGTAATGAACACACAGGGAGGAGGGAAAGTCGGGGAGTGACAGAGGAAACACAATAGATGAATAATTACCTTCATAATTACATCCAAACCCTTAGCAAATGAAGGGGTGGGAGGGGGGTGAGTGGACCTAGAGAGTAGCTCATGAGCATTTTGTCTTTACTCATCACAGGACAGGACTATGCATCGAGTGGTTCCCACTGAGCCCTGTCCTGAGCTCAACTGTCCAGAGTCGGAGCAGATCACCTTGACTGACAGATGCTGTAAAGTCTGCAGAGGTATGGAGGAAACATTGTCCTACAATACTATATTACTACTATCCTTATTTTACCAGATTTGTGTTTATACAGACAGATACAGGAGGAATAATATTTGCAAGGAAAAATATAAAGACATGTACAGTGAGAAATCGCTACTGGCAAAAGAAGTCAGAGATTTCATTATTGATAATAGTTTTTTCAAAATCACATGTTCTTGCACTGACTTCCCACCCTCCAGGCTGCGGCTATGAAAATCAACTTGCAGTTGTGTTGTAGCGATTGTTTTGTAAGCATTTCGTTCTCTAGAGCTTTCGAGAGAACAGAGCCAGGAATTCAGAATCAGCACACAATCGGCGACCTTTTCATGCTACTAAAACTACCAGATTCACACCATCCCTTTCATAGTATGTTTATATGCTCAATTTTTTTGCTCAGTACATTTGCATCTCAACCGGCTGGACAAAGCAGCATTGTGTTCGTTTTGATCGATTACCATCGCAAACAAATTTTACCCTGCAAGTTAATATTGCTGGTATATGTTATTGTGCAGGCAAGAACTGAAATCAATGGCTGCCTGTAAGGTAGAAAATCAGTCTCAAAATGGAATTATACAAAGTACGAGGGATTTTTAAGAAGTGGGCTAAAACTTAGTATTATTTTCCTTGAAATTTAGCTTCCTCATTTGTAGTTATTTGTACTTTTAGCAATATCAGCATATGTTTGTTTTTATGAAGTCAGATGTGACAGTGAGAAATCAGAGTAAATGAATGTTATTTTGCCCTAATATACCTGGGAAAGAAGCCGCAGTAAAAGGATACTGTGAGAAAAGGTCGTGGTACTATGACATAACCTTTCCACCGCACCTCCATCACTGCTCTCCTCTTCGCTCCTCTGGGTGTCAACCTTTTCCTCCCTGTGCCTCCTGCAGGTCATGACTTCTGCTCAGAGGGCCATGGCTGCGTGGAGCACTCAGACTGTGTGAACCTGGAGGCAGGAGACTGCTGTGTTTGTAAGGATGGCTTCCGCCCACTTCGAGACGATAATGCCTACTGTGAAGGTAAGGCATGGCTCTGAATAACAAACCCTGACTTTTAGCTGAAGTTTGTTTGCCCTCCAAGAGTGGATGTGTGGTTGTTTCTTGCGAATGTGCCTGGGCTGCATCGGATGGGTCACGAGAGGAAGCTGGCCTTTGCTTTTTTGGAGGGCATGGTTTTAATTCAGTGTAATTTTTTTTTTTTACTGAGAAGAAGAATTTAGAGTTGTTTGGGCGCTCTGACTGTGTGGACTCAGCCCTGATGTGAGTCGGTTTTGTGAAATGAACACACGGATAACATGTGTCAGGGAAGTGAATGACTCTCTACACTGATCTTGAACTCACTAGTAAGTGATTTCTTTATGTTTTTTTTTTTTTTTCTTCTGCTATTCCTGCCATGGTCACCTTACAGTCAGCACAGTTAATATTTATTTCCCACCTTTCAAAACACAGTATCTACTGATTTTTATTCCAGTTATTATTATTCCATTCCAACAGTATTAAAAACAACTGGCACAGACCTGCCGCAATAAATACAAGACATGAGATCAGTGCTTCACAATACTGGTTGTATTTCTTTGTTCCTCTGTTTTTATTTTAATGTTTGATGAAGACGCGATGTTGCTCTCTGCTGACCTGACACTTGGAAGAATTTCCTTCAAACATTTTGGCTTACAAACTTATTTGTCATTTAAGTGCCATGTTTTTATATATATATGGACTGTTTTTGTTAGTTTGTCTGAATTTGTTAAACACAGACCACGCATTGCAAAATAATGTCGACATTTGCTAAATAACCATCACAACACTTTGCTGCATTCATGCTTTTATCACATAATCCTTTTGTGATGGGAGACTGTAATCCTCTCATTATTCGGGTCCACGATATATAATAACTGCTTTTCAGAATGCACTTTGAGAGACTAATGTTTCTCTTTTCTGTCAGCTGATTAATTTGTGATATAAAAACATGCTGATGGTCTTTATGTTGGCATGCATTCAGCGTCACTCTGCTGCGGCAGCGATTAAAGACATGCCATCTATCATCAGCGAGGTCATTCATTACTGATTGCATGCTAAGGCTCAGATGTCTCCATCCATGTTAAACTTACAAGCAAAACACAATGCAATTTATTATACCAGCACTGCTCTCCTATAAAAACAGACCATGTTTTACTTGATTGCCTTTTGAATGTTCCACATTACATGATGGGAAAACATGCTCTATATCTCACTGAGCAGGTCATTTCAGGCTGATGGTGAAGAGATCTCAGAGTTCATACTCACTTAACGGATGGTGCTTCAACTGAATTCCTCATCTCACATCTTGGCTGAATTTTTACCAGATGCATCATTAAAAAATGATGACTTTATCATCTCCAATGCTATCCTGTAGTAAAATATGTAGTAAACATCATGTCATAACTGCCACGCCTGTGCAGCTCTGGTATTAATGAGCAAACATGGCATCAAAGTTATTCAGATCCTTTCTGCATATGACCTTGACAGCTGCTCTGTCAATATACAGCCTTCTTGATCTTCCCTTTTCATTGTGTGTATGCAGTTTTAGAGCATGTGTTTGTGAGTACGTGCCTCGGCCTGTTTCGTTTTTATCTACAGTCCACACGCTCCCTGTAATATATTTTCTGTCACCTTCATCGAGATGGGGCGAAAGTGTCAGTCGAGCGGCAGAGCTTTTTGTTACTGTAACCAGGTTGCTAAATGAAAGAGTAAAAGTTCACAACTTCTGCAGATCTCACATTAATTTACACATGTGAGCAGTTGTCCAGGTAATTAGTCTCAGGGAATCTGTATAATTAAAGATGCTATCTGTGCTAAATTAATGGGAAACGATGCGGTGGGTTGTAGGTGATCCAGTGGACAATAACAGTGTGTAACCATGGTGTCTTTGAAAACATAATTCAGGCACTGGTGGAAAGCGATTAACGTTTACTCAAGCGCAGTGCTAAAGTAAAATTTGATGGCAGTTGTACTGAGGTATTTCTACTCATACTCCACCACATTTCAGATGCTGTTTTTTTTTTGTTTTTTTTTACAGTTACTTTGCATATTAAAATGTCACATACAAAACATCTGTTAGAAAATATGATGCACTATAAAACAACCCAACAGGAAAATATAGTGAGTAAAACCTGCTCTACTCATATGACTTATTATGCTTCTGTTAATATCTTTAGATTACTATTATTTAGATTATTTAGATTATTATTATTATTATCATAATTATCATATAGACCAGGAATTATTTGATCAATCTAGAAAATTTCTGCAAATTATTTGATAATTTCATATCAATGATCATTTGTTGAAGCCTCATTAATGGTCCGTCAAATGATCACATGTGAAGTATAAAATATGCCATTCATTGTGAGAATTATCTGCTGACTCTAAAATCCCCTCCAGCTCTATGGAGCATTTTAGCATCTTGCAGCTGATTGATTTGGCTCTCTGGCCCATCAGCTTAGCTATTTTGGTTCCCTCCCGCTGCTCTCATCAACCCATTTTCGGCCGCAGCATGCAGCTTTTCTCAGGGAAAAACCTCTGATAAGCTATCTGTCCATCAGCCTACAGCAGGCAGACAAGAGTTAACTAGCTAGTGAACACAGTGGAGCATTTAGCAGCTATAGAGTCGGATATTTCTCACAGATATTGGTAGAGACCAAAACAGTGTTAAAAGAATGAGAATGAATAAGAGAATGAATATTGGACTTAGATTTTTTTCAGAAAGTCACAAACACAGCTCCAAATGAATGCTAATGTAGCTCTGTGTCTGCTGGATGCATTGCTAATAACAACTTTATAAAGTTGTAATATGTCAATGTTGCGTATATATCTTGTGGCCAAAAGAAAAAAAAATCAATTGATGCATTTTGGATGCTTCTCCACCCCTGTCTCCTGAGGGTGGGAAGCAAATTCTAATTCTTTGAAAATAGCTTTTAACATCCATTTACATTTTGAGTGTCAAAGAGGATGATAAAAAAAATGATGGGAATTTTTTGACTCTATTGGTCTTGAGTCAAGGCTTCATTTTTTTCCACTCACACATTAACATTTTTTTGCCTGACAAACCAACCTTTTCTTGCAGCCTGGTTTTTGTGTCTTTGTTATCACATATGTAACATCAGAGCTGCCTAAAGACTCTCAGCAGTTCATTGTTGTAGAAATAAGGATGGAGCAGCCCATCCCATCACCACTGTGTGAAATAAAGTACAGGCAGACAGACTTGTGCCTCCAACATCAACACTTCAGTCCCAGACTATTCATCTCAAGAGCAGCCTGACTCTTGCTATGAAATTGGATGGCAGTGTTTGTGGTGAGTGTTTGCATCAGAGACTGCACAGAGACACCTGAAATTGACTCAATTTGCTGATGGACTTCTCTCAAAAGCAATTGATTTTCTGTGTGGATCTGTAACTCACTTACTACATACGATTGTGTGTGTGTGTGTGTGTGTGTGTGTGTGTGTGTGTGTGTGTGTGTGTGTGTGTCCTGTGTGGAAAATAAAAGGACCGTCTTGCCAAAACACCGAGGATTCTGTGGATGGATGAGAGAATGTTTGTGTTCATATAATAGATACACCATTTTGTGGCTGCGAGCAGATGTACCGAAAGATGAGTGAAGTCGCCTGCTTTCACTTCTAGATGAGTTTCAACACAGTGGTGCCTGTGAGATGAGATGTGACCTCCAACTTAGAAGAATGTTTGTGTATTGAACACAGCAGGGGGATCATGAATCAGAAAGACATATATGCAGACCCTTGAATATAGGTTTTCTTTTATGTAGACACTACTGCACACAACATTTTTTGGGTGTTGTCAGACATAAAGACAAAAAAGCAGAGATGGATACCAGCTCTTTAAAAACATTCCTAGGTCAGAGATGGGCTCAAAATAGCCGATGCGATCACTCCTGTGTAAATTTTTCATAGAAGCAGCAGTAGGGAAAACTCAGGGGGATACTAGCCCTGCCTTTGTGTAAGTCTGTGTGTGTATGTGTGTGTGTGAGTGTGCAGGTGCATGTCTGTGTATGTGTGGTGGTTTGAGCACTGAGTTCTCCAACAGAAAAAGAGCTCAGTTTTTTCCTCCATCCTATCCTCAGAGCGCAGTCAGGCTTAAGGCCTATTTTACTACATGCATGCGTGTGTTTAGGACAGAATTAGACAGAGGGGCGAGCAGTGGAGAAGTGACAGACTGTGTGATTGTCTCTAAATTGAACAATCAGTATAGTTCAACGTGTTGAGATAATACCATTATTCATCTCAGCATTGTAGAGGACTGCAGGCAGAAAGACATCTCCCATTGTTGTCTGGTTTTGAAATGCCCTACTTCAGAAATTCTCTGTCAGGATTGCTCAGACAGAACGACTGCTTGGGTGTGTTTTTTTTGTGCCATCCATATGGGAAATGTGAAATATAAAACGATATTCTGTAAAATAGAGGAAAAAGAGGAAATAGAAAGAGACAAAGTATGCAACAGGATTTTATTTTTATATACAGCCTATCCTAGAGAGCACTAACTCACTTTATTTATCAGGGACACTGCACATTATTCAATTGCTTATGTGCACCACACTTACAAAACTGCATAGTGTTAGATAGATAGGTAGGTAGTTAGATAACAGCATAAACATTAAAGGGTTGGTTCACCCAAATTAACATTTTCTCACTTACCTTCTCTGGTATTTAGCCATGCAGATGGTTGTGGTTTGATTTGTCTGTCTGAGAGACGTCTGCCTCCACCCAAATACAATGAAAGGAAAGTGAACGAATCAATCACATATCAAAAATGGAAAAGGCTGCTGATATTCTGTATTTTTTTGTACCCAGCAAATCCCATGAAAAGACCTAAACCTACAATGAGTTAGTCTCTTGTTTTCTTTCTGACTTCCTGGCCTGTCTGTGGCACTCAGCCCCAAGTCTGAGTTTGTTCCTATTGATGATGTAAATCTTCAGAAATGGGTCAGAAATATATAGTTTCCATTTTAGAAAAGGCTAAGTCATCTCCCAAAACAACTGGGCACTGTAGTTTTCAGCGACCATTAAGTGGATTAAAATGTGCTTTTGCTGGGGGTTTTTTCAGCTCCTTTGCTGCATTGCTGGTTTTGGACTGTTCTTTGTTGGGGTAGAATAAGAAAAATATGCAAAAAAATGCAGCATAAATGAAAAACAATTAAAAAACATTGTAAAGCAAACTCACTGGACAAACAGTAAACAGGCTTGTCAGACGTTGGTGGTCAGAGCAAGACAGCACTTTCGTTAAAGGCTCTGCACACCTACACAGGTGTTTTCAATTACTCCCTGATTAGACCTCTCATCAGGTTGAAGCAAGGCGGAGCTAGGCGGGAAATTATGTGATGTCACACAACTCTATGGACCAAAAAGTATAATAACAAGATATCCACCCTAATTCGTGCAACAAAAGTATAGAGGGGGGAATGAGGAGGATGTCAATCAAGCTTAGTTTTTACACTGAAGTGAAAACACCTGTGTGTGTGTGCAGAGGCTTTAAATATCACAATGACACATGAGTTTGTCCAATAGCCAGATTTCTGACTTATTAATGCAGTTAATGTAGATCTGATAATGTATGTGGTATAAATGATTAAAAAGGTCAATGCTGTTTGAACACAGAATAAGGTTTTATCACCTTTAAGGTGTGACTGAGTGTGTGTGTGTGTTTGTGTGTAAGCATATTGTGTGTGAACGCGGGACCGATTGCCGCTGCTATCTTTTGAATGTCACAAGGTAGCAGCAGGCTAATTGGCACTGACTGAAGAGCACGGCCTGCTCCAAAACCCAATCACTGTCGGGATGAGCCCCGAGCCTCTGGGTTCCCCACCTGCTAGGGTCCTGACCCCCACTCCCCCCTCTACACCCACACACACACACACACACAAAGATGAATCACACACACACACACAGGCAAACACATAGACATTATGACTGGCTGTGTGTTTGTTTACACACATCTCACCTCTGTGACCCTCCTGAAATGTCACCCAAAACAGACAATCCTACCATCATCCAGACAGTCCCTCTCCAGTGTAAATAACAGTATCTCAGCACTGCTCAACCAATATCCTTCAAATGCCGCATGGGAGAAGTTTCCTCTCTGCTGCTTTTCCAGATAGGAACATGCTTAATTCATTGACTGCTTTATGCTCAGGTGGAGTATTTCCCTTTATGGAGCTGATAAAACTTCTACTTCACTACATTACAGAGAGCATTACTTTATGTTTGCCAATCTGCATTGCTGTATAGTTAATATGCAGATTCAGTTTTTACATATAAATTCATATGATCTTCACTGAATAAGCTGCAACATTAAAATGATGCTTATAGGTAATGTTTTTTATATATTTTATTTATAATCATTTAACACACAAATGAAGGTGTCACTTTGAGTACTGCCAGTATTTACTTTTGTTCATTTCGCTGACAATATGCTCATTTACTTAAACAGAATTTTGAATTCAGGACCTATACCTGCAATGTAATAAATTTTCCATTGCTACTTTTACTTTGGTTAAACATCCAAATCATTCTTCCACCACTGAGCAAAACAAATTCTTGCCGTTAGGGTTACTGTGAAGCTTTTATTATTATTAACATATCATCAAGTTTACAACCCAAATACAATTAGATTTTATGATGTAAAACATTCAAGCTCTTTGATGGACTGCTAAGCTCTCGCTATTTTCTTTCATCTCACTCAGTAATAACTGGGTAAAGTAAATGCATGTATTGGTAAGTAAATTAATAACCACATCTGCATTTAATTTCAATGAATACCATGTTCTTTATGTTTATGTCGATCTCTGCAGACAGTAGGAAGTAGGTGAACAGTAAGCAAATAAACCCAGTGTGCTTTACATTTAAATGCATACAGCAACAACTAACATGAAGAAGAATGCAATCAATAAAATATAAGCAAATACAACAACAGCAAAAGAAAAGAAGAGAAAAAATGTGTTGCACACATGCATTTGATTAGTTGTCAGCTTTTCATAGAGCTCTGATAGCCGTTTCTGCTCCTCGTTACTTATTGTTTAGACCTCTGGCCTACAGGCTGCACTTGGTCACACAGTGAAGAGTGATGGATGATGATGCTCCATCGATTTACACATGGTGGAAAATCTTATCCCAGATTAATGAGAGCAGTGATGGAGAGCAAAACCCCATTCACGTAAACAAGGCAGTTTTGTCTATAAGATGCACTGGCCTTCATTTAACTCGTGCCAAATCGAAGCGTGTGTTAAGTGCGTGTTTAATGTGACGCATAGGCACCCACACACACTTCATGCAGTTAGGCTGAGACCTGGTAGATGTTTTTATGAAAGGATTCTTGAGTGTTGTTAAATTGGATAGAACTTTATCCCCACATGGAGATTGTGAGGTTGTTAAGAGTTGGATATGCAGGCATCGTGTGCACACATTCACACACCTTGCAACTCCACCAGCAGACACACATACACACACACACACACACACACACACACACACCCCTCTCGTCCTCCTCTGCCTTTTTCTTCTTTGACGTTCATTGTTCTAAGTCAGGTAGCAGGTTTCTAAGTGTTTACAGTGATTGATCACAGTGTGAGTGTCTGGTATTTAGACAATGACTGTACTCTCAGAATGCAGATTTTCACTCTTGTTGTTTCCTAATGGGATTCTTTCCACTCAGTCATCTTAATTGGCTCCTGCTCTCGCCCAAATTGGCAGTGACGTTTTGCATATTTGTTTTGGGTTTTTCTGAGCCTGTTTATTTAGGAGTGATTGTTCAGTTTGGTTTGGTGAAAAAAAGAGTTTTCTCTTAAGAAAGTATATCTGTGGTTCCTGTTCAGGTAATGACCCAGAAAAGAGCTGCTCACTTTCACTTCAAGGAAATTCAATTTGCCTCTGGGTTTTTTGTTCATTCTGATTTCCTTTCAAGCAGATATGAAAATAATGGTTGCGCCAAAAGATTGCAACAGTAATGAAGCAAACTGATTAAAAGACACCCTTCTCCTTTATCATTTACTACAATTTCCGTCTGAATGAAAGAAAATGGAGAATATTCAGAGTAATTTAACTTGTTGAACCATCTTTCCCATACACGCACTACAATACACATTCCCTTGGTCCTGGCTGTAGCTTCATAGTAGGGACAGTTGCGCAGTGACAGTTGCGCAGTGACGTGTTGACGTAGATTCTCTCTTGACACTTCCTACTGTCTACTACCTGAGAACAACTGGTTTACTGTAGTAGACAGTTGGGCTGCAACAGTAGGAAGTGTTGAAATAGGACCTACGACATCATGTCATGCCATATAGCCGCCCCTTCCACCGTTGCTGCTTAAAGCCCTTAATATCGATGTCCTCATATAACTCTTGAAAAGAAAACAAGTAAGTGTATCCCCCAAAATGTCGAACTATTCCTTTGCAAGCGTTATTGAAACCACTGTGTGTATAATCTGAAAATTTCAAGCTTTAGTTTCCTGCAGTTGCAGTATGAGAATATGATCCTGGGGTCACTATAAAGAGTGGGTTCAAAGCAACACGTAGACTGCACCAACTCTCTTCAAGATTGTTTTATTCTTTCTAAAATGAAAAACTATTTTCAAAGACTTGATGACTACATAAACATTTATCACATACTCTCGCAGCTTTTACATTGATTGAAATTTTTCTGAACTGAACCACATCCTGAACACCAACTACAATTCAATACTTGACCCAATCACACCCCCATAAAGAAAAAGAGGCATCATGTAACATCCTCTGACACCTTTCTCCACCCATGAGGAACCAAGGCCGACAGTGGAGATTATTTGCTGAGTGGGGCACTGCTTGGCCGGCAGGAACAGCTCTGTCTCTCCACTCTTCCCTCTGACTGCTATATAGCTGGCCACGAGGGAACTTGCTACTGAGTAATATCAGACAATGTTTTGGCAAGCCTCGTCCCTCTGCCATTTATTGAAAACCATCTGCTTGAGTGAGTGAGTGAGCTGGTTGGGGAAGGGATGGATAGATGAGAAAAAGACGGAAAGAAAGAGAGATAAAGAGAAAGGCCGCTGGTGGAATGGCAGAGATTTGTGTGTCTTTGTGGGACATCCAAAGGCAATGGCGGTGTTATCTTCCTACTCCCAGACCTTGGTGTACTGCAGTATGAAACGCAGATAGTGAGGCTGCTCTATTAGAAACTACGTGCCATACAAGCAGAGAGGGATAAGCTGTTATTCCCTATGTATATAGTTGTGGTAAATGAACAATGACTGGAATATGAAAAATGTCAGAACAGTTATGACCTCCAAAAATATATCGACACTTGGGAATAGCATATGTAATATCATTGTGCATTTCAATGCAAAGATATTTTTACTATGTCAGGGTGCACAAACAGTTTTTGACTTCATCATCCTGAAGTCCCGATAGCCGCTGTATTTTATTATTGTCCATTTTCTAAGACAGTGGTTCCCAACCTGTGGGCTGGGGCCCACTAGTTGGCCGTGAAGGTATTGCAAGTGGGCCGACAAATAAATTGGAAAACAGTACAATTTTGGTGAAAATATGTAATAATATATTTTTTTTAAAAATCATAAAAATGTAAATAATGGTTTTAAATGTTTTAATATGAAATGATCCTTTAAAAAAGGGCTAGGGTTAGGTAACTCCTTTCATTGTTTTTTTTGTTTTTTTCTTGTATTAAGGCGATCACCGTGATAAACCAATGATAGGAACGTTCATGTTGTCGCTGTACTTGTGTGTTATATCTCAGGCTGATTGCGCACTAAAAGATTAAATCCATGACAAAAACTGGAGCATCAAAATAGATAGCTGGTTAGCAACAGGAAGAATGAAAAGGAAAGAGAGTCAAGAGACAAATGTTGAATCCACAAGTCGGGTCGGGTGATTTTTTAGATTTTCAGATGGGCCATGGGTTGGAAAAGGTTGGGAACCACTGCTCTAAGATATATTAGACCTTGAAACCTTGGTGACTTTAGCTATGCTAGTGGTGACAGTTGGTCAAGTCAGTTGGTTCACCACTTTGGTCGAAACTGAAATAACTTCAATACCAGGGGATGAAATCCACCCCGGACTTTTCCTTTAGTGCCACAAGCAGGTTGATAGTTTTTTTGTAAAATATATCAACAGCTACATATATTTTAGGATATTTGGTGCTGGATTTTTTAAAATGTCTCTGACTTTATACAACTAAATACTACAGTAGGTCTATCTTTAAAAGATCTCCCTCCATACCAACCCTCCTCAGGTATGACTATGATTGATTTAGTACTCACGCAGGAATGCATAAAGGTGGAGAAAAAAGAGCACAGCCGTTTTCTAGCCATCCATGGTGGCATGGCAACAGCTTGACCCCGATCACTTTATTCCGGGATAAAAGCCGCCGTTGACTCCTGGCCTGCCGTCTTTGCTCGCCGCATCACGTGTGTCCATGTGACAGGCCAATCAAGGAAATGGAGTGCGTTAATGGAGATGGAGATGGTCGTTTCCTCCCCACACGTGCATGTGCTGCCCCTCATCATCTCACCTCCTAACATATTGTTTTAGCAAACGTAACTGCTGTCACCGAGGGCAGGATGGATGGTGTCTTACAGTTAATAGGCTCTAAATCAAAGCAGCACCGCGGATAGCCAATCAGAAAGCGGGATGGCTGTCACCTAAGACCTCTCCTCAAGGTTAACATTGTGACTGCGGACAGACTGAATTTTCTCTCTTACTTTCTGTCTCTTAGCGACAGTTAATACCCTTTGCTGCTTTCTCTCCACTTCTGTTCCTTTGCCATCTAAAATCTCTTTTCTCCTTCTAAATTGTTCACTGTCACACACACTCCATACTTTTCACTTTTTTTTTTTACATCATACTGACTCTCCCTCATTCTGCATCCTCTGTTTAATCCACCGCTTTGCCTTCTCTTTTCCCTCCACCTCCCTCTATATCATTCTCACTTCAATATCTCAGTCATTTACCCCAACGCCCCAACTATCTCATCTCCCCTTTTCTATCAGGCACTACAGTATAGCTTGTCATGACTCTGCCATTGTCTCTAATCCACTTCTTCTCTTTACCTGTGCTGCTATCTGCCCTTCCCTTTACTTTCCATTTTCTTCCCACTCACTCTGAATGTCTCTGTTTTTTTCTCACTCTCTCTCTCAAAGCCAGTCACAGGGTTTAATTAGCCTCCATTCATTTAGTGAAGGACACATGTACTTTCATAGATGGCCGGTGATTGTCTGCCTGATTCACTTATCTGTGAAGCTTTTGAATAGCTGGAGGCAGCAAGTATTGATGAAACTGTGAAAGGAAGAAGACCAAGGAAATGTGAATGCCACACTTGTAGGTAGGTGCTAAGCTCTGAGTTTTGGGGTAGTGGGTGGTGCTCTACCCAAGGACATGCGAGCTGAGTGAATGCCAATGCAAATCTATTGAAATTCAATTTCAAGTGCTCTTCGCAAAGGCATCTGGCACAGAACATATTCAGGGGTGAATGTCTTCTTGCGCTCTCACAGACACTGAATGCAGTGAATGAATAATAAATTGATAATGTCAAGGACTATGTAGTTTATCTCTCAAAAAGTGCCTACGTTTGACCTGCACTATCAACAGGAACGAGGCCCTGGAGCATGTAACACGGCTGGGTTCGTTTGGTTCGACTTGGATTTGCATCGAATTGCATTTGGTTGCATCACATTATCAAGATTATTTTGTTTACCCTGGCAGTGTTGTGCATCTTCTGTCTGATGGTTTGGCATGCAGTTAGACCCCAGGAATAGCTGTTGCTAAGGCAACAGCTAATATGGATCCAAATATGGAATCATGAGAGTGAGAAGGAAAACAAAGGACAATCTAATAAATGATATTTTTAAAGCTGCACTAACTCAGTTTTAATTACTAGGGAACAGAAAACCTCTAAAACAAAGTCACAGAAACACAGCCCTGTCATACTGTTTGTTTATCAAATTCTTAAGCTAACATGTTAGCAAAAAATGTAACTACTTACATCCAACGGAGCAGAGCAACATGAGCATTAGCCTGATTCCAGACGGCTGTGTCACTATCTTCCTACATACAGTAGCTAGCTAGCTATTTAGCTACAATTATGAAAAAGAAAAACAGTTTCACAGGCTTTTAGTCAGCCAATATATAACTCATACATCAACATATTTCTTTGATCAATGTGAAAATTGTTAATTGTGTAGAAGCTGCTACTGCAGCTTCCATGGCAACAGAAAATAACATGGGTGGGAGAGATATGTCACTATCTACTGATTAGTTACATCAAAACAAGAAATCAATTGATGTGGACATGATGTCTGCTTGAATGAATGAAATGAAACAGCAATTTGGTCTAATTATCAGGCTACACGAGCATCCCATCTGAGCCAAAGTTTTGACCATTTGATGAATATTCAGTTGTTGTTCAGTCTTTAGCTTGTTTGGTTCACCAGTCACTCCTTCACCTTTCTAGTGTTTTATGTTAGGCAGTTGGGGTACACTCTGCTTATCCCAGCTTGTTTGCTGGAAATGGCTGCCTAAGATATTATATAGGGGGAACAGTGAGACTCAGCCTTTTATAGTACGTTCTGGCAAAATAAGCACAACAGTAAGCTGAAAGTAGCTAAGTGTGCATAAAGCTGAAGAGCTGGTTATTTATTCGTAGTGGGTCTGGTGCTGCTAATGACTCTTGCACACAGATTACACAGCCAGTGTCCAGTGTGGCTCTGCAGACCCACACAGGTGTTTTCAGTTAGTCTGGCTGATTGGACCTGTGCACAGGTTGAAGTTGGGTGGAGCTATGCTAATAGATACACTTTACGGATCCCACACAGGGAAATTGAAGAATATAAGAACATAACAGACCCTCAAAGCACTTGGCCAAAAAGCTCAAGTTATATGTCACATAACCAGGATATCTTTCCATTATTTATTTATTTATTATTCAATCAGGCAGTCTCATTGACATTAAGATCTCTTTTTCAAGAGAGGCCTGCAAACAAGAAACAATAACAAAGATGCAATCGACAACAAAGACAACACAACTACACAATACAAGAAACTAGGAAACAAAGAATTTAGAAAAACATTCACAAGAGTCGTAAAATAGATCAAATAATAAAGCTTTAAAATCTCCAAGGGAAATCTAAGACTCTAGTTTGAGGGCAGTTTGCAGCTCATTGCATTTAAACCGGTTCTGGCAATACTGGTGCATACACGAGGGATATCAAAGGTTAAGTAGTTCCTGGATGGTGTTCTCTAGATACCAGATTTAAATGAGAAAAGAGATGTGAGGTAGTTTGGAAGCTTTATAAATGAAAATTATGAAATGCCTATTTCTTGACTGTAGGGGAGGTCCAACCCACGGTGCGATACAGAGAACAATGAGTGTGGTATTTGTCATTTGTGATAAAGTGTAGTGCACTGTGATACACAGGGTTTAACCGCTGGAGTGTTGATGGGGCAGCATGACAATACAGAATATCTCCATAGAACAGACATAAAGGTTGACTGCACAATAGTTTTACGGCTGGAAGAAGACAGACAATCTTCAATTCCATACAAGGAACCTAGTTTGATTTTGAATTTTCTAATTAAGTGTTGAATATATAAACCTTGAATGATATAATGTATTTTGTTGAGCCCTCAGTATTTGTATGAATCAGTAAGAGTAAAATGGATGCCATTTAAAGTTTTAATGGCAGGATGGTCAGGGTCACTGCTGGAGGTGGAAAAAACCATGTACTTGAGAAGAAACAAAAAAACTTTTTAAACTTTTTAAAGAAAAAAGTTAAAGTAATGTCAGACTGTTACTACTACCAAAGCAGAGAGAAAGTTGATGACTGATGAGGTCAATCTGACTGAAATGCTCATTTATAATCATGGGAAATATTTAACAGTGTGTGGATAATTTTTTCTAATAAAAGACATCACAGGGTTTAGGTTTTATTTCCAGTTATCATCACAAAGTCTCCTCATGTTATTCTGAGCTGCAGTGATGGAGTAAGATTAAAAACATCAACACTGTCAGAAATCCTGTCTGGAATCAAAGACTCTTTGTTCAATTAAAATAAAGCTGTAATAGTTATTATGTAATTATCTAGTGTGATAAACTCCTCTCTTTGTTAAACGCTCTGTTTTAAAGCCAGAGTGGACACATGGAAAGACTCAAACAGCAAAATGATTATTTGTCACTTCATTACAAACTCTTTTGCTCCTGTCAGGATCGTGTAGGAATGATGACTGGTTGTCCAGTAGTCTGATTGATTCAGTAGTTCATCTGTTGACAGGTTTTGATCTGATCTGAAATTAACCTGCTCCAGAGCAGGTAAGGAGTTTAGCATAAGTTACCATGGTGATTTACCCCTGTAAAAAATGAACCACCATTGTAGTAACCCTGAAAACCCAGGGTTAAACCTGAAGTTACTTCCTAAACCCCAAATCCTGTTTCGTGGTACAGACCTCTGTCTACAGCAGAGAGAAAAATAAACAAACATAGCCAGACATAAGAAAAGCACATGCAGCATCAGAGACAGATCAGAAACATTGAAAAATAGATTAAAGATAAAAGTTTAAAATTAGCCGTTGGGATTGGACAGTCATGTTTTAAAATCCTCCGCATTTCTTTCCATTTATAAGGTGTGAAGCAGTGGAGGGCAGTCTTCTAAGTACAGTATTTACTTGAGGGATAGGTAGACAGGACTGAGATCTGGTCTGGTGAGCATTGGTTTTAAATTGCGACAAGAGAAGTGATAGACTGTGGCAGCTATTGCAGGTGATTGTTTATGAATAGAAATGAAGCAATTCTTTTTGCGATAGAGGACCAGCCTTCTTCTTCATATAGTTTACAGAGATGAGTATGTTATCTGTCTCTGGAGTGCAAAGCAACAATGATAAACTGCATCAAGTGGTTTTGAAGTAAAGCATGCAGCATGAGAATAAAGGATAACTCCATGCTCAAGCACTGACATGATGGTTGAGTGTAAAATGATTTTCTTTTCCTCAAGACAGAAATAGGCTTTATTCCAATAGCCTATGAGAAACCATCAGTGTGTAGTGGTTTACTGTGACAAATATTGTGTAAGTGTGCTTCAGAAATTCAAACACAAATCATATTTAAGAGGTCAGTTAAAGGGCGTAGACACCCATGGTATACCCACACAGGTGCCTGATTAGACCTCTTTGTTTGGACTGAGTCGATATGTGTAGACTGTGCTTTGTAGACATCTCCCTCACTCCCATGTTGCAACTGTTAAGATGGGACAGTGCACACCTTCATCATTGTTATTTGTACTTGAAGTTTGGTGACCTCATATAGCGCCCAGCGCAGCTCTTCCCAAGAATGATTAAAAACACCCATGCTTGTGTTCAGAGACTTTTTTAAATGAACTCTTCTAGTGGCATAATTCTTCCCCTTCACTATCTGTTCACAGCATTCAACATTTAAAGTATGCTCAAAGCGCAGAGATTAACTGAATGGCCAGTAGTAGTCTGGAGCAAAAGCAGCTAAGCCACTGTGTGGAGTGCTTTACTTTAAATAGATTGAAAATCGAGTGGTACAGCCTTAAGTGCTTCAGTGCCCACCTCTCATGGACCTTCTGCATTTCGACCTCTGTCTCCCACTGATGAAGACAAATGGCCCTTTCCCTCTGGCTGCGCAGGATCCTTTAGGAACCTTCTGTAGCGAGAACTGTATAAGGTGGTTCCCAGAATGGGGGAGACACCCAAAATAGGCCACAGTATAATAGTGGGGATGTCACTGTAACGATGCTGTAAAGGTGCTTCCTTCTTAATAAACATCGACTCTGTCCTCCCAGTCAAACCTTAGCCATAGTGTGTTAAGTCATAAAATAGATTTATTTTTGAACAGGGACTTGTATGCAGGCATCAACAAAAAAAAAAAAAAAAAAATCTCATTCTAGAGGCCACAGGCAAACAACGTATTTCCTTGTTCAATTGGGAGGACTTGTTGTAAAAATCAGTCAAAAAAAGCTGGATCTTTTTTTCTAAAGAGATCAGCAGAGCAGTTACTGCATCCAGTATTCATGTTGTCTCATCCATAATTAGAAATTAATGAAAGCCAAAGTCAATTATGGCTCCAACATCTTTGATGAATTCAGGAAGCTCAACACCAACTTTACACAAGACAACAAGACAGCGCGGTCAGGTCATTTATTTGTATAATAAAAAGGCGTCGCCGACAAATATGTGCATCAACAAATATGATAAATCAGCTTAATATCTGTGACTACACACCACAAGTGTAAACAAATTATCGCTCTTTTTTTTTGTGTGCAAACAATTAACTCCAGTCCCTCCTTTCTTTTCTTTCTCTCTGCCTGTTGCACCTTTTCAAACATTTCAGTGCTCTTTGTTCTTTCAGACCTACGTCCAAAGTCAGTCCCACTCCTCTCTCCATGTAACTAGGAAGCGTCATACAATATATCATGGGATGGACTTCTCACACATTTGGCTATGCTGTGGATAATATATATAGAAAACTTTCACATTAGATTAAATAAAGTGCAACAAATTTAAAAAAAGTGATGAAGCTGTTGAACGTCACTCAGCTACGGGGGTCTGAGCGAATAAACAGCAATCGATCAGGAGGTTTGAACTTGAAGTCTGAGGCATGAGCTGTCCATGCAGAAAATTGATTAAAAAATGATAAGATTATGTTTGATCTGCGCCACAAGAGGGGGTCGATAATCTACCAACAAATGTTTTTGTAATTTTTATGTGAAGGTCCATTAATCTCTGTGACATAATTGACTATATATATTGACCTTTTAATGGGAGGGACTTAAAAAAAAAAAAAAATCATCAGAAAATGATTATAAAAATGTGCATTTACAAATTCACTTGCGGATAATTTCACGCCTCTTGACGGAATACTGTGCGACAAGCAATCCACATCTAACCCGGCTTTGTTCTCCCCCTCCTCTCCTTCTCTCTCCCTTCTCTTCAGATATTGATGAGTGCGCTGAAGGGAAGCACTACTGCAGGGAGAACACCATGTGCGTTAACACCCCCGGCTCCTTCATGTGCATCTGCCATACGGGCTACATCAGGATCGATGACTATTCCTGCACAGGTGAGCTTTGGGCTCCGCTGGCCTTTTGACAGGCTGGAATCACGTGGAGAAGCCTCTGTGAGCTTCAGCCTCTGGAGCAGCCATTTTGTGTAGAAGGTTGCTATCAGACTCAAAGTAGTGCAAATAAGGACTATATTTTGTCGTTGTATGGGTGCAGAGATGAGGAGAGCCGTGTAGGTATAAGGAGATCCAATAGGAAGGATATGTCTTCACTGCAGGTATCTACCACAGGAGCTTTTAGGAAGCATTTTATATAACAGTAAGTTATTGCCAGTTTGAAATGATTTAATTTGCATCTTTAGTCATACACTGGAGGATGATATTTGATTTCATCATGATAAATTCTGCTGCCAGGAGACGCACAGACTTCCAGAGACGGAGAGAGAGGAAAGAGGCAGCCAGACATTCAGATATAAATATTGTGAGTTATCAGTGTCAGAGTGTAGTGTGAGACGGAATAAGGAAGCAGTGTAATAGAGAATCATGTTATGACAGGGAGACATACAGTAGGGGTCAAGAATCCTGAGGCTCAGACCTTTGGACTGTAGTCATCAGACAACACCTGTAAAACACACTGTAAACCTTAGCCAGGCTCTACACCTACACACACACACACTTTTTTTTGTGTGTGTGTGTGTGTGTGTGTGTGTGTGTGTGTGTGTGTGTGTGTGTGAGTGTGAGTTCGTCGTATTCCAGACGGTGCCTGGTTAGACACACTTGTCTTTGAATCTGTCACCCTGCAATTATGCTCGGTCTGTTCATTTAATATGCAGAGAGATGAATGTCAGAGTTTGATTTGCTTCTATTGGTTTTCCTCTGATTACGAGCACCACATTAAAATAAAACAAACACGCACACACACACACACACACACACACACACACACACAGATCAATACCAGCCTTATGATGCAGCAAAGCTAGCAGTTAGCTGTCATCAATTTTGGATTGGTTTTGCCTTCTGTAGATTACGAAGCATATCTGTCTCCGCTTTGTTTAAACTTTTGACAAACTCCATAATTGCACATATTTAATTAGTACCAGACAAAAGTCCAACTTTTGTCTGGTACTGTATATCTCTAAACTCTTATAGTATATTATGAGACAAGTCAGTTGTTTGTTATTTGACATATTTGAAACTCTGAGCTTTTTTAAAAGCGATTCCCACAGATCATGTAAAGACTTTTATCCTTTGAAAACTTCACTTTGAACAAAAAAATAAAAACATAGATTAACTTCAGGCCTCTTTGGAAGTGTCAAAGTGTCTGTGGACTCTCTGTCTTGTTTGTGTGTGTGTGTGTGTGTGTGTGTACAGTCTTTGTCTGCTGTGTGAATACACTGTGCGCGTGTGTGTGTGCGTGAGTGCGTGCGTGTGTGTGATAAGGAGGAAGAAAGTGGCAGAGAACCTGAGAAACAGAGAGACTGTGAGCGGAGGCAGCAGACCCATTTGTTCCTGATCAAAGTTGAAACCAAAGTCAATTTCAAAAGCAAAGCAAATCAATCTGAGAGAGTGATTGCGTGGACGATTCACTTTCTTTGTTCTCTGTCTGTGTTTAGGTGATTGCGGTTGTAGCCTGAGATGTTCCTAACAGCTTCTTCCACAGTAGTTTGTCGGTAGATAAGGAAAACTTCAATACCTATGAGAGAAACAGACCTCAGTTACATCATCATGATTGATCAGACTGTATGCAACAACACACCAAATGTTAAATGTAATTTGTTCATTGATGCATTAAAAATGCCAGCTATGCTTCCATTTTATAAAAGCAACATTTATCTTGTACAGGGCTGGGCTGACACTGCAATAGAAACATAATGAAAAACATGAGAAAAACACGATAAGAGCACAAGTTGCTTTGATTTACTGTCAATAGGATAAAAAATAAGCTGTTTCTAACCAATCATATGCCGGTCTTTTAGAAACAGACTTCCCAAAATAGGCTTATCAGGGGTTGGTTGAGTTCGCTGAACACACCACATGATTGATGTTTTTTGATTAAAAACTGGATAGATGGGAGAGATGAGCTCTGCTTCAGAGGAAACTTCAGCTGACAGTGAGGAAACCAACAGTCACAACACTTTCAGACCTACAGATCAGTGGTGGATAAATTAGGTAACAGCAGTGGTTTCGACCCAGTGACCCCAAGGGACTTAAAGTCTAACACTTTAGTTGTTGCTCACCACAAAGTCTTATGCAAAAATACATTTAATCAAAAACTGACTGTGGACGAACCAAGAATCCTCAGAACTTTATCTGGTGAAATTCATATAGGCAGGGATTTTACCTGTTGAACGTTTACAGTGTGTGGGATTTGTTGGTAACTCATAGTCAAAGCTATAGGGAAATCTTTAAGCCCAGCAAAAAATGTTAATTTTGATTTCATTTATGTCTGGATATCTGTTGACATCAACTAATGTGATTGTTTTCTATATCATCAAGGCCCAATCTTTTCCAAATATGGGAGCTATGTAAGCAAGAAATAAATGTTTACATGGGAATCTATTGAGAACAAACAGAAAAACAGGCAGTACCTTCTGTCTAAAATCAGATGTCAGGATTTATTGGACAAAATGAGAAACTAAAGTTTGTGTTTTACATGTATTTTAATGTCAGGAGTAAAGAATGCTGCATAAACACAGGAAGACTTTATAAAGACTGCTGTGAGGCCCACCTGTGTGTCTATTTAAAACCACGGCTGCCTGCCAAATGTAGAACCATATATAAAACACATGAACAAAATCTGAGTCAGTAATCCCTCCATAATGAAATGTCGCTGTCCTTCGTCTAGAAAAACACAATGTCACTCCGCAGCGATGAGCAGCAGATCCGCCTCATTCCTCACAAGTTGTTTGCAGCTTGTGAAACATGATGCTAAGTAGCTCCCTGTGTGCATCATCTCCGAAGAGGCGGCAACGTGCTGCATCTCCTCCGTGTCTGTAATTAAAAAAGCAATTTGCACCAATGCAAACTAACTCAGCGGCAGCAGAGTGAAGGGGCTGGCTGCTGGCTGCGCAGTACGCCACACGATTGAGGCCCGCAGCCTTCCTGCAGTGCCATTGGAGTTTGAATTAAAGCCGTAAGACTCAACAACACAATGAGCACCTGGTGAAAACTCCTATTTCCTGCTCCAGCTAGGCCCCCTGCGGATTTTCTCTTTTCATTTGTCAATAGAAATCAGGAAATAATAGAGCAAAGTTAAGGATTCGTGACTTTGTATCTGCTTATGAACAGGCTTCTGAAATGCATAACAAGTTAGAATAGAGATTGAGGTACAGTGTTTAAGGGAGTAACAAATGCACATTCATCTCTTTTCTTGTGCTCATGTGATTTATTTCGAGAAAGAAACCTCACTGCTTACTCAGTCCTTTTCCATATTGTCTTTAGACTGCCACTGTACCTTATGCGATTTCAGTCACTGTGTTTTCTCTAATCTTCTGAGCCGCGGGGCGAGTTTTATTGTTTTACTCATTTGTCTTTCTTCCACTGTGTGCTCATTCCCCAGATTCACAATGAAGATTAATACCCCCAAAGCCCAGTGGATTAAATTGTGTCACTATATTTTATGTAGTTTCCTATTAAAATGCCTTCAAGTCACTGTAGTGGAATACACAGCTATGTGTCTCCTTATAAAAGTCAATTTGTGTGATTAAACCAAGGCTTATGTGGAGGCTTGATGTAATGACTTTTTCCCTGCTTCAGCCAAATTACCGTCGTAATCTCCCCACTGAGTTACTGGACTATCAGCTCGGACACATTCACCGTCAGAAAGAACTTGGTACCTGAAAAACAATACACTACTGTAGCCACATCTCACCTCTTACAGCCTGTCTGAGAAAAGATGAATTATGGCCAAACTGGGCGTCAACAGCAACACTCAGGGTGCTTGAATGGAAAAATATAATGAATGCTGGAGTGCACAACAGGGTGCTTCTCCTTATACATGTTGTTCAGTGTCACCTCTGTAGTCCTAGTGGCAGTAATTGACAATAAAAACGGGACGATGCTAACCTACTAGCTGCAGGAATCTATTGCTTATTAATAGCAACTGAACATCTGCTTGTGTTTGAAAAGAGTCCATAGGGAGCGCTGATTCCTCTAAGTTGCCCACAGAAGAAATATTACAGCAGTGGAAGGAAACATTAAACCGCCTCCCCCCTTCAGTACCTATTGACATTCCACATTTGCATGATATACGAGCGTCTTTATCATCCTCAATGGCTTTCACCAATTAACAAATCGCAAACTCAGCAGAAACGCTGTCCCGGTATTGATAGCCATATTTCCACATGTATTACTGTGTTGTATGTGAACCAGTCTGCCTGGTAAAGAGGATTAAGTTGACTGTAGTTCATTTCATGGCTCAGTGTTTATGTGCAGAATAGTGGATTAAAGGACTGATCCGCAGATTTAAGTCTGGGTGAAACAGCATGGAGCCCTGGTTATATTTCTACTCAGCTTGTCAGGGGGCCGGCAAGCTCAGACAGAAGTCCGTATTTTACATCGAGCCCACATGCAGCGAGGGAGGTGGCAGGTTCAGATCCCAGCTGGTGGTAGACTGGAACATGTAGACTTTGTGTACGTGTTTAAATGAAATCTGTACGACCAAATGTCCCGACACAACCCAGGCTCCGTATCCAGTGGAGCCTTCAGCAAAAGAAACATCCCCAACTTTCTTTTGCCCCTTTCTTTGACTAGTATTTTACCTTGATCTTGAAGGTCAAGATTCCTCCTCTTTTCTTCCCCTCTACTCTCCGTCTTTTCCCCAAAGTGCCCGAGGTGCTCCTCGCTCTGTGAGATTAGCAGCTAATCCATGAAAGGTAGCGGATTGGTTGTGCTCTCCCTTTGAATGTTATTAAAGAAGGCTGTCCTGAGGTGTGTGTGTATGCTAGGTGTACATTCGCACGCCTGTGCTTGTGCCCGAGGTGTGTGTGCAGGGTGTGTGTCCTTGTTCTAATCCTGCGATAACCAGACCCGGACCCCTGAGGCAGAGGAACGGAAGGAGGGCTGGGCAGAGAGGGGAAAGCAGAGATGGACAGGGGCCAGAGGTGGAGCAGGGGGTTCGTCAACAACAGAGATCAGAAAAGATGACTTTCACTCTGACGGCTCAAAGGGTCTGATACCTGGGGGGAGATTTGGGCAAACCCAAGTTTTTGCCTCTTTTTCCATGATATGCGAGAATTCTGCTTGAACAGTAGAACTGCATGGGAACTGCAATGTTTTTAATTGCTGATGATGGGAAAGCTAATGATGCTTTGGGTTTGGCATTTTCAAATGGAGTTTTCTGATAAAAGTTATGTTTACACTCAATGTTTATTCCTAAAACACATTGTGCGTATCCTTGAAGTCCAACACTGAAAAAAAAACTTTATAGCGCCAACTAGTGGTCAAAAATGCCACCGGGTACAACTAAGTTTCGTATTGATGCCATAGTAACTGATATCTTTCAATAATGAAAACTTAACTATTATTTCTATCGCTTTATGTCACAAAGGATTTAGACAGAGGCTCACCTTTAAATACGTTGAAAGATATTATTCCACAAACCTTATTGCCCTTGTGTTTGTGTTGAAAGAACATTTTCATTTCTCCTGTTTTCCCAGTGAAGCAATGCAATCCAACTTTTGGCTCACAAAGAAAAACTCAGCATGGTTGCTTAGAGGCTGCTGTTCTTGCGAGCAGTACTTTTGTTTGTTATATAAACTGAATAAATCCAATTTAATGTGTTAATAATGTGCGTTTGATGCCTGGTGGAACTGTATCTACAGTTTAAAGCGGATTTTGAAGTATAATGCAACTAGTCATACTGGTTTTAACCAAGTAGAAGAAAACAAAGAAAAAAAACAAAGATTTCATGTACCCTGATGTGCTACTATTTCAGTGGTTTTACTTTTTAAATCCTCTTTATCATCCTGGAGTCGTAGAAGAGGCAAAAGAGTCAGTTTTCTTTCCTGGCATACGTATCATAAGAGCACCGTCCTCTCAAAGACCTGTTATTGCGAGGTTCTAGTCGTGGTTACAATATTTTTAGGAAAGCAGACTGAGATCAGACTTCGCTAAGGCTGGTGTTGTTTTGGCAGAAGGTGGAGGGAGTCAAGCAGGAGGAGAGATGGACAGCCAGGGAGAAAGAGAGAGAGAGGGAGAGATCCCTGGTGACAGGCTGTACATAATTGATTGCTTATCTGTCTGCAGCCTAAGCAGCAGCAGTCAGCGAGGAAATACCTCTGTCATGCTAACACACGCGCGCGCACACACACACACACACACACACACACACACACACACACACACACACACACACATTCATACACACACAAACATTTTGAGGATTTAGTTTGTGATTAAATTTAGAGTCACTTACACTAAGTGCAGGAGTGTAATAAGCCTAAATTCATAAATAACCAAAATTACAAGTAACTAATGCTAAACGCAGGGGTCATGGTGATAATACACACTCTGCATACACACACACACACACACACACACACACACACAGAGCACCTGGTGGCTTTGCTGTCCTGTCTGTTCAGACTGACGGCTGGCTGTTTCCTCCTCTGGCAGATGTGACCTTGGGTAAAAAAAAAAACAACAAAAAAAAAAAAAAAACACCTTATTCTCTTTCCTCTCCCCTGTGTTCCCTTTACTGTTTTTATACGCCTATGAGCAGACTTTAATTCTGCCTAACAGCAGGTGGGGGTGTGTGCGTGCATGTGTGTGTGTGTGTGTGTGTGTGTGTGTGTGTGTGTGTGTGATGCAGCAATAAGAGAGCAGAGCAGCGAGCCCTCCTAAGTGCCCTTCAACCCATCTCACACACACACGCACACATACATCATACTCTCGGTGGAGGAGCTCATCACAATGTCACTTTCAATTTGGATGAGCCTACGGTCTGTTCTGGAGATATAATGGATTGGATGATGGCAGGAAAAATGGATGATGCGGCTCAGGTCTCCTGCAACAAGCAGTCAGATTTCTGATCCTCTCACTCTTCAGGTGCCATCTTTCAGTCCTCAGGTCTTTCACAACTGCACGCATTTAAAAAGCTCCATGTTGTGGGAGAAACACCTGATGAATAGACACTACACAAAAATATTGTATCTCTATTGGTGAGGAAGGCTCAGGAGAGCTGCTTCATGTCTGAAGAGCGAAGAGAAGTAAATTTATTTCCATTCTTCACCAGGCGCAGTGTGGACCAGAAATGTACAAAAAAAAATGTGATAAAAAGTCCAAACTGTTGCTGCACTAAAGTCTTTGTCTTTGTTTTTTCCAAGAGTTTTAACCTTTTTGAAATGGATTCAGCTGACTCTTTGTCCTTTCAGCATCCTCTGGAAGTTCTCTCTGCACTTTAAACACATGGTAATAGAAAAACAAAAGCTGTCTAGCTAAATTACTAAATGTTTTTAAAATACTGTAGTTGCAGGGAGAACTCTTTTGCCAAAAGATGGACCTTTCATAATCAGTTCCTGTTTTGCATCCTTTTGTAGCGTGACTGGATGCAGAGCTTTGAAACAAAGAAAAGGAGATTTAAGAAGGTTAAAACAAGTCCAGAAAGTTTTCCACACTGCAGCTGATGCATTGCTCGGTAAGCAAGCAGTTATCAGAAAGCAATATTTATGTGGATCGCTAAAATTCGATTTTTGAAACTGCGATAAGTATTCTTCTTTTGTGCGTCTCAGAGGGATAAAGATCTGCCTTTGTGTTCAGGGGCAGATGAAGGGCGTGCATTAAAGCGCCTGTTCACACAGCGAGGGAGAGGTAATTCTTTAACTGCTGAGTTGAAGTCTTAAGCCAGCATCAGATATTTTCCATTGCTTTTGCAGTTAGAGCGCCTTGGTTGCAGCAGGGATTAAGAATAAAAACATGAGAAACATCTCACTGTATAAACAAACATGGTGGAGCCCCCAAAGGAAAAAGCCCAAAGGGTTTGATAAGTCAGCACTGATGGCCTCTAGTTTAAGGAGGGTAAACGTTTATCAATCCTGCAGAAGGTTGGTAGTCTGCAAGTTTGACACGTAATAGTGAAGCTGGGCTAAAAATGTGGGAACAACTGGAATAGAGTTTCAGACTAGAAACTATTGATATCATGCACGTTCATGAGCGCTACACATGATGTTATTTCAGATCAGTAAACTGAGATCCAGCAGTCTTCAAAGAGATAAAATCACATTAATCTGAGCTCACTGCTTCTTTACAATAAGAGATGAAGTACAAAACACAGGGGGTGTGATAGCAACATAAAAATAAGGAAACTTCTCTGCAGCTTCAAACTGGCTCATTAACAGCATTTCATTTCTAAAGAGGCCTGTTTATAAACTCCTCTGTGTAAGAAATAATGATCAAGTATGAAATCCCTTATCAGCTATTTATGTCTTATGAAGGTAACACAAAATGTGGGCCATGTTATGACAATATGTCACATTTTAAAAATGTACTTGTATTCAGCTGTAGTTACCTGTAGTGGTCTACTTTCCTTCTCAGAAACAAAATAAAGACATTAAACAGTTTGTGTGCCGGGGACCCTCACATTACGCTGTGGAGAAACATTATAATTATAATCATTTAATTTATCTACAGGGATTTATAGTAGATAGTAGCTGGTATAGTAACTTTACAGTGCGATCAATATGTTTTAAATTATTTCTACATATGTACAATACAAAAATAATATTTTCATTTTCTTTAGTACCTCGTGTTTCTCTGTCACTAAATAGTGATTTTACTATATGTGTGAAAACTTGATCACACTTTTCCTCCCATTTTTCTCAACACTGCAGCTGTTTGAACTTAACAGAGTTTTTTTTCATGTGGTATCATTATTGTATTTGTACTTGCACTGTTTGATTTGTGTCCTCTACTGTGCCGCTTCAGTCTCCGCGTCCCATCCTGAGGTTCTTCACACAGAGGGGAAGAGATTTGTTTGCCAGTTGGACACAGCATGTCATGGGCTGTGGCCATTAGTCAAGCTTGTAGTGATTCATAACTCACCATATCACTAACTCGGCAGCAGCAGTGATGAGAGCTTGGGAGTCCTCATTCTAAAGGAACATTTTGTTGATGCTTGTGTAAAACTTACAGAAAGCAATTCTTTTGGTACTTAATGTAATGCCAGTCGTGCCAATTTAGAACACTCAAACTTAAGGCCAATGGTTTATAAATGCAAAGTAAAACACAAGATGGCACCTCAGTAATGTATAGATACAAATTAATGAGTTTACTTTCAGTTGTTGTAAAGCTCAGATTGATCACTGAGACGGTTCCAGTTCCATTTTGTGCCAAACAAAGAACAAATTGCAGCAGAACATCTAAGACAATGCCAGATCATTACGGGAGATAGAGAAATGGCTTGTTCTTCAATTGGCCGTATGTCACTGATGTCTTATTACTAGATTCACAGCTGTGTAACTATCAAGTCATTTAATCCCAGACTGAGTCTGAAATCTTATTTCAGCAAAGTCAAACAAACTACCAGCTGGCAGCGATCATTCCTCATATTTATCAGGAAAATAAACATTCATCTTTCTCTAATCAAGTGTTATTTTCTCAATAGTAGTAGTGATTTGCATATCTGAGGATGACGTGTAACCTGTTGCTGCTTTTGACATTGATGCCTGTTGTGTCGTCTTGTTTGGTCCTGTTGCTGCTTGACGAAAGTGCAGTTTTTGACACCATTGGCCACTTTATTCTCCTGAGTAGACTCCAGGGGTTAAACTGGGACTGACCTTGACTGGTTTGCCTCCTTCTTGTCAGATAGGAGTGTTTCTGAAGCTACTGATGATTATGTCTCTTCATCTGCTCCATTGACTTGTGGTGTGCTCCAGGGTTCAATCCTTGGTCCTATTCTCTTCTCTCTGAATAACCTTCCCCTTGGTTCCTTAATTGGTGTGAGCTAAAGTGTTTCTTCTCATTGTTTTTGCGGACGATACACAGCTTTACTTCTCATTCAAACTGGACCAGCTATCAAGGACTGGTTAGTTATCAGATAACTTCCTCCAGCTCAACCCTGACAAAAAAGAAATCCTTATTATTGCCCCTGAGAGCATTTCTGATAAAACACAGCAGTGCATTGGTCCATTGGCAGCAAATGTTAAATGAGCCTCAAAAAACCTAGGAGTCATTGTTGACCAACACATGAACTTGAAAAATGGTGAAAATCAAATCTGTTTCACTCGAGATCTGGAAAAAAATCATTCACATTTTTTTGTTTCTTCCCTCACTGATTATTGCAAAGCACTGTTCACCACTTTGAGTTGCTCTTCTGTGTCGTGTCCAGACACTATATAGGTCACATTACACCAGTGCTGGCCTCTCTACATTGGCGGCTCATTGACTTCAGAATTGATTTTAAGATTCTCATAATCACCTGTAAAGCACTGCAAGGGTTGCCCCCACCTTACTTAGCTTGCATGGCTATTGTGTGCCTTGGCTACAGCAAGATCACTGAGATCTGTCAGGTGTTCTGACCAAGGCCAGCTGACTGTCCCAAAGACTAGGCTAGAAACCAAGGGTGACCAAGCTTTCACAGTTTAGCTCCCACTCTCCAGAACTGTCTTGCCTTAGGTATAAAAAACACAGAGTCAGTGGGTAGTTTTAAGAAACTGTGAAAAACTCTCTTATTGTAAGCAATTTGTTTTATAATGTGTGACTTCTTTGTTTTCAAATGTCTATTTCTCTTCTGTTTTTATTGTACATCACTCTGTAGCTCTTGTTTCAAAAGGCCCTTTGAATAAATGTACCTTACCTTACCTTCTGCAGAGCACGATGAGTGTCTCAGCGGACTCCACAACTGCGATGAGAATGCCTTGTGCTTCAACATGGTTGGAGGACACAGCTGCTCCTGTAAGCCCGGCTACACTGGTAATGGGACAGTCTGCAAAGGTAAGCAACACTGTGTTAGCTTCGCTATTTGTTGTGTCAAGTGCTCAGCCCATGTGGACTTACAACACACCAAAAATACCTTTGCAGTGTTG
Source organism: Seriola dumerili (assembly GCF_002260705.1). NCBI lineage: Eukaryota > Metazoa > Chordata > Actinopteri > Carangiformes > Carangidae > Seriola > Seriola dumerili. Next base: position 3,327,120 of record NW_019174497.1, on the reverse strand, counting down.
AAACATTTGTCAGACATAAACTATCTCCTTACATTACATTGCAAACAGAGACCTTCTTCTGTCCCTAGTTGTACAAATAAAATCTGACAGAAAAGAGGTTCTCTTCCTCAAACAAAGCTCAAGTTATTTAGAACCATCCACCCAGAAGAACTTGCAGTTGTTATTCATGAGACAAGTTGTTTCTTATTCAGGTTTTGTACCAAACATCAACAGACCATATTCTCTCTTACATAAGGATCAGTTTGCATTGAGCATCATGAATATTACACTGTAATCTGTTTTTAAAAATAAAGGATAAACAAGTCATAGAAAATAAAGATTTTACCTTGCTAATCAGGGGTTGTCCATGCTAAATGAAATGAAATATGATGATATAACGAAATCTTTCGATAAAAATATTTGTAGAACAGGCATATTCACAAGTATGCCCCAAAGTCGAATCATCTCATATGTCTGATGTTTGAAGGTTCCTGCCTCCTTATCATCACCATGTAAACTGTATTGTGTTCATATTCTCAGCGGTGCCTACTGAAAAGCCTTCTGTGGCCCGGCTTTAATGGGTGCTTCACTCTGCTTGCTTTTCTATTTGTAATTAATCCCTTTATTAGAAATCTGTTTAAAGAGGGACTGCAATGGTTTTACACATAAAGATACGTTTACTCATCATGGGGACTACAACAAATCCTGTGAAAACTGCTCTGGAGGACCTTTCCTAAAATTAAATTAACTAGGGCTGGGAGAACTAAGTAATATTTTCATTATCAATTAATCTCCTAATTATTTTCTAGATAAATTGCGTAGTCTAAAAAAATATTAGAAAATAGCTCATATCCCCATGATAATTTCATAAAGCCTAAGGTCATGTCATCAAATGGTTTCTTTTCCCCAGTCAACGAGCCAAAGCCTAAAATTATTCCGTTTTCTATTGAATAGGATAAAGAAAAGAAGCAAATCTTCACAAATGAGAAGCAGGAACTAGGCAAATAACTATTTTTTGTATGAAATTTCAATCAAAAATTGACCTAAAGGATTAATTGATTACCAAAACAGATGCCAATTATTATTCTGTCAGTAGACTAATCGATTAGTCAACTAATCAGCTCTAAAATACCACTGATAGTGTCATTGTGATGTCATCAGGGTTAAACTTGGTTGGGCTTGAGAGGGTGAGGGAAGGGCCTTCAGAAAATACGGTGTTGGTTGGTAGGATTTAGCATTTTTGGATAAATTAGTCAACAGAAGTCAGGATATCTATGCCTTTTTTGCTTCTGTTTTCACTGTTCTGTTTTAAATCTGTCTATTGTGAAGCTTCCAACTTTACAGATTTGCCCCTTTAACAAAATTTTAAGCAGTGTGATTCTCATCTTACTGGATAGGAATAATTTTTGATTTTAATGCTTCTTACTCTTTGTTCTATTACATTTATTTCCATTGCATTCTGTCAACTTCAGCGATGTCTCTGTGTTTTGGGGACACATTAACTAACAGTCTGCCCACGGATAATGAACATTTTTGAATTAACCTTGGTGAGATACATTAATCATGTATAATAATTTTGTGTGAGCCTGTAATGAATCACATCACAAAATTAGCTCTTATTCTGTATGCAAATACATATGCCGCTGCTGGTCTAATTACATAGTTAATGCTCGTTAATCTTAGTGAGAAATGGCTCTTCTCTTCTGGTCTACCTCTAGCTATGTGTGACGGATTGTGCCAGAATGGGGGGACCTGCATCTCACCGAACAACTGTGTTTGCCAGCAGGGATTTACTGGGAAGAGATGCGAGACAGGTAAGAGTTAATTTTAGTCTCACTCCCACGATTCTCTCTTCAAAAATAGCTCAAGGAGCACTTTTGACTGAATGTTTAAGAAGGGACAAGAAGCAGGAAGAAGAGGTGACGTAAAGTGAGGGGGTGTTTTACGATTTTCAGATCCAACAGGAAAAGGACAAAAAGGAAAGAGGAGGAGTGATCAAAGTTGTTGCTTTAGATATCCTGGCATATCTGGGCTCTTGTTTAAAAAAGGCAGTGATTATTCTTACTTTGTGGAGCTGTCTTTGCTCTGACCTCGACAAAACAGCTGATCTGTAAATGCTGAGATGTTTTCAGTGCTCGCAATCCACTGTATTCGCTGTGTGTATGTGAGTGTTTGATTGTGTTTGTGGCTGAGTGTGTGTCCGTGAGTGCGTCACACTGTGTAGGCCTGTGCTCCATGGTGAATAATGAGCTTGTACCTCTTCCAATGGCCCGACGGAGGATTTGAACTGCAGTTGCAGCAGTATGGGAATTACCCCATATCACAGCCCATATTAATCAGCGTGGCATTGCTGCTCATAGGCTCCATGCCACATCCGAATTACGACCGCACAAACTCCTGATGCACGATATCCGATAGAGCATGAGAGCTTAACCAAGTATTAAGTCAGCTTGTGTTTATAGGAAAGACCATGTTACTACTTGCTCTCATGCATGGAAATATATCAGACACAACATTGTGATAAGACTTTCAGGTCCTATTCAGTGTGTTTACCCCTACAGTGCTGGTGATTTAAGGTAACCAAGAAACACTATATTGCTAATCTAATCTATTGCAGCAACACCCTTCCCATAACCCGCCTCAACCCCTCGCGGAGTGTCCTTCAGGAGACAAGCGGCCGAGCTAATAGAAAGTCAAGTCATCACAGTTCTCTCAGTGTGTGCGCTAGTGTTTGAGCGAAGCAAACTGAGCCTCTCTGCCTCTCGGTATTGATTGCACATAAAGGACCTTTTTTACGAGGCGTCCTTTTTACTGCCTGTCTTAAAGTAAATGAATTTCCTCATGGTACTGCCCTGAGATGCTGAGGAAGGAGAGAAAGAGCGAAGGAGAGAAAGAGAGAGAGAGTGTGTGTGTGTGTGTGTGTGAGAGAGAGAGCGCTACAGAGAACGTGTTAACACACCTAAACTATAATGACTTATCCTCCTCCCCATTTTGCGGTAGAAAAGGTTCTGAGGACCTCGTCCCTTAGTAATGCCATGATGCAGGCAATCACACATTTCATTACCTTCTATAGTGTTTTAGATCCCTGCCTTCTTCTTTCTGCCCTCCTTTCCCACAATGCTCTCTTTTGAGAGTGTTCTGCATCTCAAAAACAGTTACAGAATAGTCCATCAAAGGAGAAATCTCACAAAGTTTTATCCAGGATGTTTCTTTTTGTCACTCGATATCTCAAAAGCACAGATCTACAAATAAATTTGTTTTGTCTGAAACATTTCTTTGTAGTGGACAAACACACAGGCATCTATTTTCATCAGATCAATCATATCAAGCTTACTTTTAGGAAAGGTTTTAGTTCTCTGTCCACAAAAAAAGGGAATGAATTCCCTAAAAAGACAAAGCACACTGCTTCGTTAATGTACAAAAAAAAAAAAAAAAAAAGCCGTAAAGGACCAGTGTGTAAAGGATCTAGTGGCACCTATTGGTGAGGTGGCGGATTGCAAGCAACTCAATACCCCTCACTTTGCAAGTGTGCAAGATAACCTATACCTTAAGGTTATGGAAAAACATGAAAGGCCCTTTCTAGAGCCAGGGTTTGGTTTGTCCATTCTGGGCTACTGTAGAAACATGGTGGTGCAACATGGTGGGCTACATGGAATAGGACCCCCTGCCTAAACAGATATGAAGAGCTCATTCTAAGCTAACGAAAACACAATGACTCTTAGTTTCAGGTGATTATACACTAATGAAAACAGGTCCCCCTCTATCCTGCACACGGGTCCCTTAAAAAGCCTTTGTTATAGTGGTTACATGATTAAGAGTATCAGCGACACAGTGTCAGACAAGTGAATTAAGTACAAGCTTCAATTACACAGTCACATGCAGCTCCCTATACTCAAACCTTAATGAATGAACACGGTGTCAGATAATGAAAACGTATATAGATTTACTTGAAAGTTCATACAACCAATACCAATAAATACATCCCAAAAATGTTTTAACGTTTGTACATTTAAGCACCTGCTTGTTTTTATTTGTGCAGACTTTTGAGAAAATGCAGTTTATGATGGTCACAGCAAGTGCGTTTATATTTTATTTAAATCCTTTTCAGGATCAGTTTAAACAAACAAGTCATAGTGTGTTAATTGGTGAGGTTTAGAGGTGCTGATAGGCAGATTCTTTCACCAGAACCAGGCTAGACGTTTCTTATTTCCAGTCTCTATGCTAAACTAAACTAAGTGTCTCCTGGCTATAGCTTCATATTTAACAGACAGATATGAGAGTGGCATCAATCTTCAAAAAGCAAATTTACCAAAATGCAATGGGCACCACAAACAAAATTCCATCTACCTCCATTGCACTGAGGCGGAGGCAGATATTTTGAGCTTGAACAAATGCAACCAAAACAATGTGCACGGATAGAAACCAACAAGGAAGAAAGAAGAAAGAGAAATGAGAAAATGTGTTGCATTACAGTTTGGGTTAACTGAACATTTAAGATGTGACTGTCAAACAGTTGTTCGCATAAATACAGTTGTCTGTTTCTTAATCGCACCGTGAGGGGAAGCAGGGGATGAGTGGTTGGTGGCTCTGGGATCAATCTGTTTTGTAGGCTCTCTCCGTTCTTCATTCAATCTGATTAGAATTCGAGGTTCGAGGACGCAAACACAACCCGGCGCTCACATGCACGCCAAAAATCCTGCACGCTCCTAGTGCCTCAGGCGACACGATGTTTGTCACCACAGCTGCTGCTGCTGCTGTGTGCATATCTCTCTCCTTCCTCCCACAATCCCTCCCATCTCATCCGAGTCAGCTCTGTGACAGCTAGCATCCTCGTGTGCTTTTTTTTTTTTTTTCTTGTGGTTTTATACTGCAGGACCACCGTCAGGGTCCCTTGCTACAGGGCTAAAGCCTCTGGCACTGTTTAAAGACTTCACCAGTCATTCAGTGTGAAACGGAGGCCATTCTTACTGTCTCCTCAGTGTGACAGGAGCTCCCAGTGAGGGAAGTGTCTGCTGGAGAAGCTCACAAAGATGTATGGAGGTTAATGTAGTGTTGGATATGGTGCTCTGATATGGGGGGGAGGTGGGGTAGGATGGGGGGGACAGGGAGGGAGCCGGGGTGGGAAAAGAGATGGAGATGTACGGGGAGAGTGACGGATCCAAAATTTGAAGAGAGAGAGGAAAGAGAGATAACAACTGGGAGGGGGGGTGAGAGGAGGTGAAGTGGAAAGGAAGATACAGAGATGTTGGGAAAAACTGACAGATGCAGCGATGGAATGGGAAATGGAAGGAGAGAGATGAGTGGTTAGAGGGTAGGGGTTAGTGAGTTTCCTCTGCATTTGGATGCGGAATGAGGCTGGTGGAGTCGGTGCTGCAGGAGGAGGAGAAGCAGAGCTGGGTGGATGAACATGGAAAAGCTTTCACTAAGTCTGGGCTCCCCACCCCCAGAACCCTGTGAGCTTTTAGAGGCCTCCCCAGGGACTCCACCACTTCTGCTGCTGCAGCGGCAGACTGACGGCCTGTCATAAGACACCGAACAGGAGCTCTTCAATGCAGTGCAGCTATGCGCGTGCACCTCTGAGCATGCACAAACACACACACACACACACACACACACACACACACACATACATATGCGAAGAAGACGCTAACAGTTTGCACATTGTCAACCTGACGCCCAATTTCAGATAGTTGTTTTTCAGTGCACTGAGGTGTGCGCACGTGTAATATTTTGTGTACATTTGTGTCCGACCGTGTGTAATTGTACAAGTACGTGGATGTGTGATAATGTGTTGTCTCTTTCTGTGTGTCTGTGACTCTTGTTTGTGTTATGGTCTTTTTGCGGCTGTGTGTGCGCTCGCCTTGCTTGTCATTACCATTCAGGGGGAATGGATGGGGAGGGACAGGGGACATGCAGTGCTGACAGACAGACACCAGCTAGTGGAGAACTCTGACACATCATGAATTATGCAGGATACAGCTGCGGCAGGGCACATACACTTCAGTCATGGATATAAATGTGCGCAGGGCCAGCCATGTAATGTGTGCCCTGAACATGCAGCATAGCCCCAGGCTAGCACTATTCCGTATATGGCCTGGGTGAGAGATGGGCAAATGCTGGAATATTACCTTTATTTTTCATCAAAATAGACATGAATTTTCTTCCTTGGCTTGGAGGAATTGAGAATAAAAATGTGCAATAATAGCTATTAGGATGATTCAGAGGTCAAACTAAATGCCTGTTAAAGCCTCTGATGTTTTGTTTTCTAACCTGCAGTGCTTGAACACCAGACAGAAGAGGTCTGCTACACAACTTAAGCTCACTTGAAAGAATGGGGAGGTCATTATTTTGTGATTGATCACTGTCCTGTGACTGATGTTTGATGTGGTAAAACTGACATACTGTGTGTCTTGTTGAAGTACAAGAACGATGATGTAGCTTCTGTGCTATTTGACTGTGACTCTGTTAAGTTTTTCTTTTCATTTGGGTCTATGCTGCAGAAGATTTTGTTTCTCGTAACATTTGCAAAGTGCAGAGAAACAAGGTTGCCCATATAACTAAACCAAAATGAATTGTCCCAGCCTTGCTTCCAACATAATCTGATCTTAGAGGTTAAGACTGTTTTCTAAAAGGACACCTGTTCCGATGTTTCCATGCATGTCTAAAAACATCACTTAAGAGCAAATACACATGGACAACGTTTTAACTTTGGTTGTCTTTTAGAGATGTTTCGACGCATTTTGTTCCTTCACAATATTGATTCCGATACCTGAACTTGTATTGTGTATCGGATGATACCAAGTACTGATCCAATACCATTGCAATAAAACATTTTTTTACAGCTGTATACTATGGATCTGATATCATCGCTATCAATGTTGCTAGCAGCTCACGTTATGCTATTTACCAGACAACAATTCTTCTTCGCTGCTTTAAAACAGTAGGTGCCAGTGGCTGCACTGCTCCTTCCTGTGTAGGCAAAGAAGAATTGATTTCCGAGAAACTGCAGTTTTATCCAAGTGTGAAACTATAAAGTTTATTAATAAATTACGTGGTATCGGATCGGTGCGATACCCGATACCTATTTTTGTCAGTATCAGTATTAGTATAATTTCTGATCGATACTGGTATCGGAACAACTCTAGTATCTTTACATGAACCATAACAGATCCATAAAGATACATAAAATACAAACCATAAATGTGAAAAATGACGCATGAGAGAATTTATAATCACTGAGAAGATAATGAAAGTATAGCTTAAAGTCAACAACCACAGCTTGCAGCATTTTACATGATAAATGTTACTGGGTGGAGGTGTGAGAAAGTAACTCTGGTGTTCTTCAAACAAATTGGCTGCTACATGTTACACTTGATCCAAATTGAGCCTCAAATTGCATGGTTTACTAAAAAAAAAAAAAAAAAACATAGGTGACTAATGCGCGTGAATAAAAGAAAAGAATAATTTAAAATAGAGAACAAAAGATCAAGAAAAGTGGCACTTCGGCAAGATAGGGTGAATGTAATAATGAAAGCATGTGCTTAGGCATATGTGAGCAAAAAGCCCTTTCCTTCAAGGCTGCACTATAAGGAACTAGTTTAAACTTCCGCCCATCAAAGTGCAGTCCTCATTATGAAGGTTGAATATCATTGCTCTGGGTGCCTTTGCATAACTGATGAATCAGAGAATGGCGGATGTGGCCATGCACATTTCATAGCCATTTAATACAAATCGACAATTTCATGAATATTCTTATATCCTTGAAAAGAAGGTTCAAGAAATTCTTCCTATCCCTAGTAATTTCCATTTCCCCTGTCATGGCCTATAGGGCTGTTTATTTATTTATTGTTTGCACTTAAAGAGCTTCACTCAATGTTGCACAAAGCACACAGAAAATATCACTTTGGTCCTGATAAAAGACTAAATCATTAAATGTAATAAATAAAACCCATAAACTGTAAATGAACAATGCTGTAGTTTCGTCTGACAGAAGTTTAAGAACGCCTTTACTGATAATGCTTTTTGTATATAACTAAGAAGATTTATAACACGGGGCATTATGATCGTCTTAGCTCTAAGAACCTCAGAGGAAACAGGGCCTGGGACTGTAAAGATTTTTTACCAGCTGATAGGCCCTGCATAAAATAATTGGACATAACGTCTGTGAACATCCTCTCCTCTGTTTAGGTCTCAGATGCGTGTTTATTGACTGAATTGCTGAACTGTTCCTGTGAGATGAATGGGAAGGTAGCCTTTGTATTTTAGCCTTTATTTTCAGCTCATTATCCTCTCCTTTCAAGCTCCTATAAGCTTATTAGGATGCCTGGCCACTAGTTAAAATTTTCTGTCACTATGCTGTCAGTTCTGTAACTAATGGCCATCTCTGCTGTCCTTGTCTGGCCTCTTGCTAGCTTCTCAAAGGATGCAGTGGGCTGCTGGAGGGGGGGGGGAGCATTTGATCAGATGTTGTGGATGGACACTCCTCCCTTTCATCTTTTAATTCATCTGCAGTCTTAAGTCCTCTCAAGCACTTTTAGTCAGCGGGGCAGAATCATACAGAGGATAGTTTAGCATCAACAATGTTTTTTAAGGACAAGGAGAAAGAGATTAAAGATTTTTATGTTTGGTGTTAATGATGCAATTCAGATTTGTGACTCCTACACACTCCTGGAGGGTTATGTTCAAGAGCACCATCAGGGAGTCCTTGTGCATTACACCTACATGGTAAATTGATGTTTTATCAGTAGGCAAAACTCTCATTTTCTCAAGTCGAGATCATTTACCGGCACACTTCGTCTTCTGAATTGATACTCTCATAAAGAGACGTGATCCAAGGAGGAGAACGTTATGTTTATGTGAGTGAAATGGTGCCTTTTTTCATCAGATCTTCAATATTCTTTGTTTCCCCCATGAAATATTCAATGAGTTTTTATGCCCTTTTTTCTAACTTATGGGGAAAGAAGAGGAAGGAGGAGGAGGGAAGGAAGGAATGTGCAGTATACGGACAAAGACAGTCAAGAAGTGAACAAAGAAAAGGATTTTTAATTATTGGGTAATAGCAGATGAGAGGAGATAAGAGGAGAGGAGAAAAGTGATGGGAAAAAGGAAGCTAAAAGGTGGTGATTTATAATGAGGTATAAAAACGGAAGAGGAAAAATAGCAATGAAGAGGAGGAGGAGGAGGAGGAGGAGGTGGAGGAGGAGGATTGGAGGAGACAAGTGGATGGCCAGTGAGTTCATGAGGAAACTTTGAAGGCAGTGAGAGGAGGAGTGTTAAGCCCTGAGGTCACGCTGGCATATTGACTAGGACAGAGAGCAGAACGGGGCCAGACAAACAATTTGTTCCCTCAGACCTCATTTACATTGATGTCGAGCTCCAGGAAGCTTGTCAGTTTTAAACAGAAAGACACGCTAGACAGACAAAAACTCAGAAGGCAGAAAAACAGACAAAACTACAGATAGGCCAGTAAACAGACAGCCAGGGTCACACAGGCAGGGAGATAAATAGCAAAAAGAAAGAAATACAGATAAACAGATACAAGATGGGCTTGATGTGCATTAAAAACAGGCGTGTGCAGGTTGAACTGCACTGGGCAGAAGAGTTGCTATCAGTTGTTGATGCTTTGCTCATGTGTAATTTTAAAAAAGAAAGTGTGTCTTATACAATAGTTGGCAAGAAAAAAAAAAAAAAAACCATCACAACCTCAGCACAGTTGAAATCCCCCCTGGGCACCTCCCACCCGACACTCAGGCACAGGTAGTGAATATTTAAAACCGTATTAATTTTTTCACCCCTTGACAGCTCCCATGATGCATCACTGCAGCTCTCCCTCTCTCCCTCCTTTGCTCCATGATTTACCCACAAGGCCTGGGGGGCTGTGACTGTTTAAGCTCAAGCGGCTTGTTTAAGCACAATGATTATGTATTCATTATTTATTTAGAGACGGCCTTACAAAGCACTCACTCCATCACCCATAATTAGTGTGTCTTAATTAGGCCCTGCTAATGGCTGGAACTGTCGTTTAGCTGAGCACAACCTGCTGCTTCTACCTAAATGACACATCTCCTAGGGATAGCGTGCTGCTGTAGCTGCTGCAGTGCAGCGAACTGCGCCGGGCACCGGTCAGCTACATTGCTTTAGAGGCCAGCAGAAATTAAACTGCATGTTTTTCTCTGCTGCAACAAACAGATCGTCTTTCTTTTTTTTCTTTTTTTTAAGCATGGAACTGTCTACTGTATCTGTAGTGTAGCGCACTGCTGCACAGAAAGAACATAACCCGCATTAGCTTTCCAGCCAATGTCCCTGATACATATCTTGTGTTGCACCTCGGGTTGTTGAATGAGCAACCAAACAACTACCTGCACTTTGAATGAGTGGCTTAGCTAATTAGCTAGTCAGCTGTAACACACTGAACACATTAAAAACTTAACAGCAAATGTCAAGTTCAGTCAGTTTAGATGCTAAATGGTGTAGTCCTTCTTATTAAACCTGCATTAACTGATTTTGTGGCCACTTAGAGCCAGATCAACAAGTTAATATAGAGGAGATGTCAACAAACAGTTGCACAATTACACATCTATCATACACTGGGCAATATTATCATTCATTTTTCATGTTTCTGTTCAGTTGTTACTCTCTGTGTTTCTACCACCTCCTCAGAAACAAATATTAGCTTTCTCACTCAGAACAGCTGTCTGCTGTGGCTGGAAAAGAGGTTGATAAGAGGGACGGTGAGAGTGAACCAACACAGTAAAATTGTGGACTGGAAAACTAAGACACTGAGCTGAAGGACTCTGAGAGTTGGGTGATGATTCCCTGTGGGTATGTCACAACGAGCAACTCCTTTTATGTTAATTTCATGATTGTTAAATAAAAAATAATGACTAGTGCAGCCACTGTTAACACAACTGCTGTATGTAGTTTGTATGTATTGCGTCTTCGTCTCCGTTGGCAGATGGCGTCCGTCCTCCCACTCAGAAGCTAAAGCAGCATTTCTGAAACTTTCAAAAATAAAACAATAACAATAACTTCTACACCACTGATGAATCTTTATTTCACTTGTACTTTAAAGGGTGGATGAATTGTACAGCTATAGGTAAGTGATACACAGTGATTCCATGCTGTATGCACCGATTGTTCACAAGGCTTGTTTCCAATTTTCCATGATTACTCATCCACTCTCCCACTCAAGTGCTCGCAGATATGGATTTGCTTTTCAGTGTCTGTTTCATCTTCAGGAACCCAGTGTGTAACTCAATTTGCCTCGGGTTTCATGATGATTGATTGATTATTTGAGTTTGCTCTTTCTCTTAATGAAGAGTGAGGACCAGTGACAATCACTCAATTACACTTTACTGTACATAAAAGAGCAGGGATCCGCAATCCATGTCTTGCCTTATCGCTGTGTCGTGTAGATGCCAGTAAAGGCTCTGTATACATGATCATCAACCTAAAGGTTCTGCGGCCTTTTCTCAGGCATCATCGTAAATGTGATATGACATGACAAATTCAGCTCATTTTAAAATCCACTTATACAGTACTGGCATCTGACTCAAGAGCAGGAGGGAAAGGTTCAGTTGAGATCCAGAGATGTTTCTGAATAATTCCTCCTGAAGCCTATATCAGGATTATCAGGTAGACCTCTGTGGAAATGGAAATGGATTACTGTACAAGTGAATGTACATGTGGCGGCAGTAGCTGGTCCTGCACTGAGTGATGCAACGCAGCAGAAGTGTATCCCAGCCCCCAGGGCTATCTGTCAGTCAAAGATGAGAAAAGAAATTGGGGAGGGGAGTGAGATTGGAGGAATGAAAGAAGGAAAGAAGGAAGGGGTCAAAGCAGAGGGCTGTACCTGCACAGGATCAGAATAGGTAGCAAGGACAGTGTGAAGAGGTTGGAGGGAGCAAGAACGATAAAAAGGGGAGGGGGGGTGAAGAACAAGAGGGCAGGGGCGGACTAAACTCTAAACTCTGCCTTTTCCTGCTCAAAGAGAGAGCAAACTGCAAGGATGAGGGAAGGTGATGACGAGGGCGGCTCTGTTTTTGCCTCAGCTTTGAGACCCAGATAGACAGGTGAAGCGAAAGAGGAACACGGGGAAAGGTGAAGGCAGAGGATAAAGAAAGAAAGCAGGGGGAGTTCACGGCAGAGTGGCATAACAAGCCCGGGAGAGTGCAGAGGAAAGACCGTCCGCTTGCTCCTTACTTTGTCTTCCGAGAGCTGCCTTAATAGAGCCCTTGTTTCCAGGCTGCCACTCAGCACACGAGCAGGATAACAGCAGTCAGTTCCGTCTCTCTTTCTCCCTCTTCGCCCATTCCTCCTCCTCTTCTCCTGCTTCTTCCTTTTACTCCTCTCCGTCTCCTCCGCCACCTCTTCTTTTTTGCTAATACGCTGGTTCTCCTCATCTAGTCCATCCTCATCCTCCTCTCTGTGCGTAGGTATTTCTCTGTCAGTCTTTCAGTCACCGAGGTAACTCCAAAATAACTGTATTTCTGTGGCCTTGACCTCTCAAAGAGATGGAGATACAAAGACAGTTTTTATTTTGTTTGTGTAGTCTTTTTTTTTTTTTTCCCAAGGCAGAGATTGGAAAAAATGATTTACAAGAGAAAATACTGCAAAATCCACATCTATGATTCAACAAAAGCAAAAACCCTCATGATTCAGTAGAGACGGAGCTTTCAAGCAGCACCCTTGTCTGATTGTCATTGCTGATGATTTAATTACAATGATCTTCCATTATCATTTACGCACGATGATAAAAGGGAAGGGGAGACTTGTGCGAGCGCCTCGTAGCTTCGCTGTACCTCACACATTCAATCTTGTCGAGTCCGAGAGTTGCGACAACAGTGACTTTCACCCTCCTAAAACACAGCAGCACTTTAAAAGTTGATTTGACAGCAGCCTGAGAAGCGTCGTGCCATAATTGTAGCTGACAGGTTTGGCTCAGATAAAAGAGGAGAACGACAGATCTTTTGTTGAGGGTGTAACCCGCTGTTGTTACAAGCCCGACAGTCGAGCTTTTAAAAAATGCCTGAATGAAACTGGCTGAAAATAACCCATTTGCATATTTTTAGACTTACTTCACCGTCAGTGTCTGTTATAAATAGTATCTAACCGCTCAGTTGTACTTTGAACAATTTCATACAGCCTTATTGGGGAGAAAAGGATGATTCAAACTAATTCTTGTTTTTTTTTTTCATATATTGGCAAGATACCTCATGCAGCTTTCCCCCTGAAAGCCTCCCTGTGCTTTTATCATGCTGGAATTCACAGGCAACAAAGAGCATTGGATATTCCTCTTCAGGAGTGGGGAGAATGTATATTAATTTTCAAAGATAGGCTAGTTATAGCATTTGCTGTAGACTCATGATTTTTAAGCAGTGTCCTTTTAACCCAGCTTTGCTGTCCTAAGGGGGTAAAATGAGGTGCTCTGCTCTCACCAAACCAATGCAATTAGTGAAATGAGAGCTTTAAAGTCTGCCACAGCAAAAAAAGAGAGAGAGAGAGAGCGAGAGATAGAGCTGAACCTGACCAGTGTCGAAAACAGAAAAAAAAAAAAAAAAAAATGAATATGCTGTAGGTTTTTTTAGCAAACCTGCAGCTGACTCAGACAAATGCGGGTAATTTTTAAATAGATAAGGCCCTAATCTGCGGGACATTTGATCAACGGTTAATCTGCTGCAGAAATTCTATTAAAAGGCTGAGGGCTCATTAGCCAATAGATCTTAATCCCATTACTGCCTGGGCGGTGGGGGACCATGAGCCCGTCTGTCTGTCGCTCTGTGGGGGATACTGTTGCAGGCAGTCGTAGAGAAGGTCAGACACGGCACACTGCCATTTTCATAATGAGAGCAGAGCATCATGCATCATGCGCAATCATAAAAAAGCCATCAGCGGCTATGCAGACACATTTAATCACGGTGCATGTCTGGGCCTAACATATTTAGCCCTACTGTGTAATAACAGGCTTTATTTCCTCTCTGGTGTGGGCTTGGCCCGTACTTTAATTAAATATAATCTGAAACATCAGAGTGATCTGTTTCTCTGTGCCTATTAGGCTCATTGTTGAAAATTATATCAGATTCTTCTTGGTTGATGTCTGTAGGAAAGTTGCAGGGTTGACCGTTGGCCTGTTATGAACAGATAGGAAGCGCGGATATAAAAAAAAGAGACGAATAGAGGAAGAGGGGACGAGGGTAAAAAAAAAAAAGTATTAAAGACAAGAGCTGAAGACGGAGGCAGAGTCAGGGATATTTCTAAGTGCAGCTCTGTGAAAACAAACACAAGCTCCGTCTATTGACAACCACCCACAGGCTGTGGTAGAAGATGTGTCGAAGCCTTTCGCTGAGCTTCTTCACATGTCACCTCATAGAAACTCTTCATGTCCAAACAAAGTTCAATAAAAGTGTGCACACACACCTCCGGATTCGTTTGTGTGCCGGCATGTGTTGGAGGATTAGACTGTATGGGACTTTTACTGGCATTTCAAAATACAAGCCCGTTACAACTCTGCCTCCTCAGAATAGGCTTTTTATATTAGATTCATTCATTCCCTGCTATCTTTTATTGATGCAGATGTCCTTCTCTGGCTATGCAACTATGCTTGATCAATAAATCCTATGGACTAGATTCACTCAAATGCTAGACACGTTGTTTTATCAATTATGAATCAGTCAATGTTGAATATGCCTACCAGGCAAGAATGGAGCTCAATAGCCCATTCACTGTAAGGAGCATATTTTTCTGAAACCAACATGATGCTGATTGTACTTCGCTTCTCTTCTCTTCTCTTCTCTTCTCTTCTCTTCTCTTCTCTTCCCCACTCTCCTCCACTCTCCTCCACTCTCCTCCACTCTTCTCCTCTCTTCTCCTCTCTTCTCCTCCCCTCAGATATTGATGAGTGTGCCGACGGCTTTGTCGAGTGTGATAGTAAATCCACTTGTGTCAACTTGCCCGGCTGGTACCACTGTGAGTGCCGTGATGGCTACCATGACAACGGCTTGTTTTCTGCCAATGGGGAATCATGTGTAGGTGAGTTGCCCACCTTTGCTTTCTTTACACAAATGTGTAAAATATGGTGAAGAAAAGTATGAATTTTCCTCCAGTTTTAAAAATTGCCACTTTGATAAGAATCTTTTTTCTTTTTTTTTTTTTTGAACAGTTCACACCAAAATCCCCAGAAAACAAACTTTATCGTGTGTAAAGCATACAGTCATATAGTAAAGTCATATGAAACAGCATGTTGTATGTTAAAAGTCACACGTTAAAAAAATATTTTTAACAGAAATGATTTCCCAATTTTTTCCTTTTTCCAGGATAGTTTATCCCCATACATGTTTATAACATTTAAATATTTAATTGTGTCCAAAATTTACATTTTTAAAAAGTGTCTGAACTTTTGAAGCTGTGATGCCACTCAACTGGATTGGAAACGTACATTTTTTACCTCAGTTTTTTGACTTCTTTCACCCAAATGAAGTCTAAACTCTGGGTCATACCTTTTAGTATTGCAAGAATAGGGCCTTTTTTTTTTTTTTGCATCTTATAGCTCCACAATGTCCCATTGATGGAAAACGCCCCATTAATTTTCCATTGAATGGCTTTTAATTGTACATCCTCTTCTCCTCACAGTCTTCTCTTTGATTTCTTTTGTTCAGAATTGAGAAATTAGAGTTACAGAAGCAAGCACTGAATACAGCGTCTCTTAATTAGCCAAAACTCGGTTGAAATATGTGAGTCATGCACCATCTAAAATCTTGTTTTATAAAATGTTTTGTTACACTTGTGTAAGTAATGATACGATAGGATCGGTATGTCATTATCAGTGTGTTTTTCTCCCAAATACATCAGCTTTATTTTTGCAGCCTGTTCATTTTCTGGAACAGTCTCTCTGATACAGGCTGTCAGGAGAAGTGTCAGCTGTCAAAATGGAAACCCTCAATCTACAGTAACATCGAAGCATTGCCTTTAACAATAGTGCCTGCGCTGCTCCACTCGTTGACCCCATCGTGGCTGTCAGTTTGAGCTGGGAGAGGCAGGGAAAAAAAGCACATTAAAGGCACTCTCAGAAAACCTAACCTGTCTGTGTCTAACAAAGCAAAGTTATAATTTGACCAAAAGTGGGTTTCTGGGTTACATTACAGTTGAATACTGTATATTTTCCCCAAGATCTGGAAGCTGTTTTGTTGCTGCATTTTTACAGTTGCATTTGAAGCTCTGACACTGTTGTGTTGAGCAACTTATGGCTGCAGAGAGCGGGTTAGTGTTTTGTTCAAGAAAGGAAACTGCACGTCAGCCCAATGACACATGTTGAATTTGTAACCATATTGCGACAGGACAGGTTCTTTTACATCGTCTCCATGTTAATAAACAACATTACCAGGCTTGTAATGAAAAAATCCACAAGTCATAAAGAAACTGTGTTATCTGTACGGAGCATATGTGTGATGTCATCTTTTTTGTGCTCTCCGCAGACATTAATGAATGCAAGACGGGGAGGAACACCTGTGCCAACGACACTGTGTGCTTCAACCTGGAGGGAGGCTATGACTGCCGGTGCCCCCACGGGCACAACTGCACCGGCGACTGTATCCATGACAACAAGGTCAAGCACAGTGGGCAGATCTGGGTGCTGGACAGCGATAGGTGCTCTGTGTGCTCCTGTCAGGTAAGAAACAGAGGGCGATGGACACGGAGAACATAGAGACAAAGAAAGCTGAGAGAGAAATACCAAGACAGACGGAGAGTAACAAATCAAAGGTATATGGGTTAGTTGTAACAGACAAGTGGAACAAAGAACAACAAAGCACCTGTACACCTCTCCTTCCCCATGAATGATGCCATCTCCCACAGGGCCAATCAGCAACAAATGTCACCTTGTCTTGTCCTGTGAACATACTGCTCCACTTTAACCAATCACTGACATTTTGAAAAATGCTGAAGCATAGTGGCGCAGCGGATGATACGCTTAATTTGATTGAAGTTACGACAATCAATTGTTGTGGAGCATTCTCAAGGTCAAAACGTGGTAATTTTGATGTGTAAATTTGCACCTAGTTGACCTTTAAAGGGGAATTCATAATGTGGAGTCCAAAATATAAAATGTCCTCGGCAAATGCTGTTTAATTCATGACTGTTTCATTCACTACTTCTCTACAAAAATTTAAATTGCAGTGTGCACTCAGTCATGATACATGATTAAGTGGATAGTGTAACTGTGTGTTCTTAAAGCTGAACTAATCAACGTTTTAAATGTGTCTGAGGTCTGAGAGGGGTCACCTGCAGTGACAAACCCACAGAAAATTATTATTATTATCAAGTTTGCGCTCCCCCTGTAAACACACTCTGGTGCAGCACCTGCTCAGCTGATCCAAACAGCAGACGGACAAAGTAGCCTCTAAATGTTGAACATAGTGGAGCATCTAGCAGAGCTAAAAGGAGTGAATAGGTGGCCAGAGACACAACCCTAAAGGAATGCTAATGTTGCTGTCAACAGGAACCTGTTTTTTAACAAGTTCACCATATAAACTATAAAAGTTGATAATATGTCAATAAGTTGATAATATGTTTAGTTAAACATTTTATTACAAACAGAGGTACAACTCACCAGGCTCAGTCTTGGATGTTGTCTGCAAGCTAGCTGGAGCTAGTGAGCTAGCTTCTGCTACTGCCAATATAGAATAAAGAATGTAAAATGTCACAAGTGAACAAACAAAAACATGCAGTAGGGGCAAGTAGTGCTCACAAATTTAATCCAGTTCTTCTCAAAATGAAAGACTGTGCCAGTTTTCACGCTTTATCCTCGTTGAGTAAATCAGGAGATTTGTAGGATTTAAGTTGCATGGAAAGATTCAGTGCAGATGGAATCACTGCTACATAGAAAAAACACTGATGTGACGCTGCTGTTGACAATGACAGTGATGCCAAAATGATGAGAAATTTAATTAAAGTACATGAGCTATACATAGTGATTTTTAAAGGTCTAGCTGAGTGACTCAGGCATTTGATGTAGCTGTTTTGATTGATTTCTGACACCAAAGTGACAAGGCATCTGGGAACAGTTGGTCTAGAAAGCTCATTCCATCATCCCAAAAACATTTTTCTTTCATGATTATCAGGTCACGGACCAGTCATACTTTGCATTTCAGCTTTTCACTCAACCTAATGCCAAGTGTCTGGCAGTAGTGGAAGGTGATTATAGTGGATTAGTGTCGGTAGTGAATGATCAAGCAGCAAATTATTCATTTGATTACAAAGGACCAGGGCAGAAATGGCTCCCTAATTAAATAAGTCATATTAATTGATTTGAGAGATGGAAGAGCTGCCTGTCAAAATTAGTCATATTGAGCGGTTGAAGGAGCAGAGGAGTAAACATGTTATTGTTTTGGAGATGGGCGGACACAGCTGGATATTAGATGGAGAGCTGCAACTAAGTGATGGGGGAAACCAAGGTCAAACATCTCAGAAAAGACAAAGACTGCGTGGTGTCCAGACTGAGGTCATGCAATATGCAAATCCTTCATTGTTTCAGTCTGCTTGGAGCAGCAGATGGGTGGGGTTTACCGCATCAGTGCATTTGTCAGCGGGGGTTGCTAATTTCTAAAACATTTCAAAAATTAAAATACTTTTAATTAATTGCTGTAAAGAAATCAATTTACAGAAACTCTAGGTATCGCTGCGGTTCATGGGCACTGAGGTGGTCCCAAATCCTAAATGAGGTGGCAACCAATTTTAAACTGTGCACATTGAACAACCTGCAGATTTAAGTCAATTAACTGTCATCCATTGTGTAAATATTTGTTTGAATACTTGAATGCTCATGAATACTTATTTTGATGTTTGCGGCTCTGTTTTAGGTTTCAGGTTGTCTATAGATGATCATAACATAGTTCTCTTTAAATATACCCTCTCTCTATATTTTTTATTATTATTTACCTTAACCTTTATTTACCTATTATTATTTACCTTAGCCTCTGTGTCTTGGCTAAAATAGGCAGCAAAAACTGTGACAAACAATATAGAAACAGATAACACACAGTATGTCACAGGATCATAACTGAACAATAATGAAATCGTCATCAAAATTTTGAAGTGAGGACTCATTTGATATCTACTCATATGATATCACCAAGTGACTATTATTGGATGCAGTAGGGATCAATATAATCACTGATACTAGACACTTGATCAACAGCCCTAAATGTCATAGAAACAGTGTGAGGACTTACTCTTCCTGTAGTGGCAAACTAAAGGAGAATCGATACAAAGGCAACAAGTAGAACCTATTCCTATCTTCATTTTTTTCCTACTGTACATCAAAGATCAGTAGTATTGTGTCTGTGGGCCTTAATTATCAATTATCATTTCTCAAAGCCCATACTGATATATTCAAATGTCTTTTTTTTGTCCGACCATGTCTCCAAACCCCAGATACGTTGGTTTATTATCATAGAAGACTAAGAAAACCAGCAAACATTCATATGTGAAAAGCTGGAACCAAAGAATTTGGGGGCAAATATCCTTTAAAAAATGACTTTAATCGATTCAGTATCAAAACGCTGTAGTTGCTGATGAATGGTTTTCTTGTGTCTGCCCAGCATTGTGTCTGAAATAAACATTACTACATTCATTTCCTTTATGGCTTACACAGTTACTCATAAAAAGTAGCAACAGCAGTGAGCAGGAGAGAAATATGTGACAAAAACTGAGCTCAGACCCACAGCGGCTCTCATATGTGGAAGGCACCTTAAATCACCGAGACAACAAGACAGCAAAGTAACACTTCTTCAAACACCACGCTGATGAACAGGAACCCCCTGAAGAACTGCTGTTGATCAGTATTCAGAAAATACATCCCAGTTTTGGTGTCTTGTCTATTGTGCGAGCTGAGGCCGACTAACCACGAAACACAGGTTCAAAACAGTAGCTGGGGACGAGCTACAGAGCCTTTAGTACAATATTTACGATCAACATACATGTTTAATGATCCCATTAAACAAATGGCCTTGTCTGTGCTTGCGTGTATATAATTGTGCGCTCATGCCTGTGCGCAGCCCCGCGTTCAGTGTTTCATTTGTGCTCGTGTGTGTGTTTGTGCTCTGCGCCTCAGGCCGGCCAAGTCATGTGCCGCAGGATGGTGTGCGACTGCGACAACCCCAACGCCGACCTGTTCTGCTGCCCCGAGTGCGACCCTCGACTGAGCAGCCAGTGCCTGCACCAGAACGGCCTGCTCACCTACGGCAGCGGGGACACGTGGGTGGAGAACTGCCAGCAGTGCCAGTGCCTGGTGAGTAGGGACGCATACATTAACCCCCCTCCCCCTTTTTTTTTCCACCTTGTGTTTATGAAATATACACGGCAGGAATTTAGTCAATGCTTTAAACCAGAGCCATTTACGGTGAGAGTGAAAACAAAAGCATTCATTGCTGTGCCACAGAGCCCGCACGATGAATGTAACAAATGTCTCTGTGGAAAATGCTCACGAATGAGAGATGAGCTCTGCAAAGAAAGTCAAGGAGAGAAGTTTTGTGGCCAGAGAGGGGGAGTGATTAAGAGGTGAATAGGAAGGCAGCAGAGAGGAGAAAATGAAGATTGGTTTTCATCTCGTGGCAGAAGAAAAGGGGGGAGTGAGTGATTAGTGAGATTTTAAAGAATTCAAAAGGACCCTCTGCTCTGTTCTCTGCTGTGATGGAATTATACTTTTTTTTTTTGAAGGATACTTCCAAGGTTAAGAGAACAGGAGAAAATGTGTGCGCGTGTCTAGCGAGTGGGAGGGTGTCACAGTGTGTGTACCATCTGCGTGTGCTTTGAGGAGCTCGTACAAAGTGTGTGCTTTTGTTGATCGATGACTTATTTGCTGTTTCCGTGGCTTCGAGCGTCCTCTTCATGCGATCCTATTTCTCAGACTAAAACAAAATAACATTTGCGTTCTCCGCATGAATATTTCACAGTGAGACATATGCACTGTTTTCTTCGTGTTGACATCTTCAGCTGTGTGGACCCTTTCCAATGTTTAGGCTGTGCTGCTGTTTCAACCTTTTCATGAGTGTTTCCCAATCAGCTTGACAAAAACCGTAAATCATTCTACCTGTGTTGCCCCCTCCCACCGCGTAGATATATGCACATGAAATGCAAATGTCATGCTTTACATTCTACCCCACTGTCTCGTCTCACTCACACTCAGCTCTAACACACACCCACACCAGTGTCAACCCCCTCTGTTCAAGTGACTCACAAATCATCTCCACTGTGGATCTCAGACAAGCACTTTACAACTCCTTTTTCTTTCTGCTTTTTTTTTCTCCTGCTTTTTGTTGCTTTTAAAGATTAGTCATACTTGTAGCTAATATAAGTTGGCTCCAGTCTGACAGATTTATGGTCTGAGCAGCAACAGCAATGCCTTTTCCTTCCTCCCCCCTCCCGCCATTGTAATACTGTCCTGATGCTCGGACCTGAGGGCTGCTTTTTTGGATTTCTTACAGCAAGCCATTATAGGAGAGCTCGAAAAATCACCGCTCAGCTGAGAGGCAGCGGGGAAGCACAGTCGGCTGAAAATGGGTTCGCTCTGCTTCACTCTCGCCGAGGCTCCTGCTCACTATAGGCACTTATATATGTTGACACAAGCAGACGCAAACACATTGGAGAACAAGGGGCTCGTCTGTTGAGGCAAAAAACAGAGCTGCAACAGGCAAACACACACACACACACACACATCTACAATGTACAAACATGATGTATGTACATTGTATACACATGTACACAGGCGTGTACTCCAGTTTGAGAATGTAGGCACACCTGTCACCGTGGCAACATCCTCTCAGACATCCATGCATGCGCACAGACGGACATAAAATACACTCAATTAAAGATGCACGGAGAGGAGAAGACACGCAAAGGAAAAAGGACCACCAGCCACCAAGAATAAAGAGTGAGCACTTGAAAGGGCGAGGGAGAAGGCTGCAGTGCGATACCATACAGGGACTCCGGTGGCGTGACAGGGACGTGAAATGAACCTTGAATGCTCCTACACTTAACAGAGCCTCGGCTGTCCAGGCTCAGCAGGGGCCTTAAAATACACAGTGACAGCAGGCAGATGGGCAAAACATTCTCTCAAGACCAAGATGTGAATCCTTCTCTGCTGGCTGTGCTATCATTTGAAATCAAGAATTTGGCCTTTGCAGAGAAACTGTGCACACATGGGCCACTTGTGATTTGCTATCTTGTTCAATCGCCAGAATATTCCAAAAAAAACCAAAAAAAAAAACATTGAGTTCCTTAGCCATAGGTTGTACTTTAGGTTGAGAGACATAAAAGAAAGAGCGTAATCGTTGCCGGCTAATTCGCGGGCAAAGATAAATGTCACCACTTTTTTTTATATCCTGGAGGCGTTTTGTTACAGCAAGTCCTTACATCTGTCCATGTAAAGGCAAAGAGATTAAATTGCAGAGAGATACCATGGACACTGAATGCAAATTCAGATTTAAATAATAACCTTCCAAAATACCGCAAAGAAATGAAAGAGCAGCTCCAGTTTTTGCTTTGATCAAGTTAACACGTCCACACTGTTTCTGTGTGAAAGGCAAATAAGAGCTGATTGTATGGCAAATCTCTTCTTCCTTTGTGATCATAGGCCACATCTGCATAAACAGACAAAGACGACAGTGTCCCTTATCGCAGTGTGGGACAGATACCTGAGGCTGCATTCAATCCCTCCCTCTGGCTACGGGCAAAGAGTGCCACTCGGGGGGATTTCCCACTTCAAATGTTTACACACTACATGGAGGCAGGGAGTGGGTATTAGCCCTGCGTGAGCCTGTGCTTTAAAACCAGGCTAATTTACAACGACATTTCTGAAATGCTGAACCACACAATTTTCAGTGATATTAAATATCCCCCGTGGGACACTTGCATTAAGCCCCTTGTAACTTAATGTGTGTGTGTTTGCGTTGTGTATCTCCTTGTGTGTTTAAACATACAAAGTCTGAGTTCATATTTCATTTGCCAGTAAGGTGTGAAGCAGAAACGCTCCCGTGTGACAGCGTAAAAGAGAAGAAGTGGGTCAGGCCAGAGAGATGGAACTTACAGCAGGATGTGTCAATTTGGCCAAAATATATAAATATATATGACTGTTTTCTCACTGGAAAACCGCAGCAGGAGAAATCCAATAAGGCTTTCTGTGCTGAAAGTTTGCTGTGAGATTAATATTGGAACAACAATAAGAGAGGGGGACTAGAACAAGTCAATTAAAACACTGGAGCATTTACCTCCACAGTCTGAAAAAAGAAAAATTGCTGACTGTGTTGGAAGATTGCTCTGCTCATCTATATTTTCTAGGTACCTTAACAACTTTTTTTTTCTTCTTTTTTTTTTTTTTTTAATCAAGTGGGGGACGCTCCCCCTAGCATGCAAACACAAAGCGTCAGGAGAAATATGTGTATTTGCATGAGCAATGTGTCTAGGCATGGAAAATACAGTAGTGCCTTAGCAGAGATTATCCTGAACTTTCTCCTTCTTTCTCTCTCTCTGCCTGTCTGTCTGTCTGTCCATCACAAACTCTCCCTCCCTCCACCTTTACAGCAGGGGCAGGTGGACTGCTGGCCTCTGCCGTGCCCGCCCGTGGACTGTGAGTTTACCGTGGTGCCTGAGGGCGAGTGCTGTCCCCGCTGTGTCACCGACCCCTGCCAGGCCGACACCATCCGCAACGACATCACCAAGACGTGCATGGACGAGCACAACATCTCACGCTTCAGCGGCTCCTCCTGGATTAAACATGGCACCGAGTGCACCCTGTGCCAGTGCAAGGTAAGGTGCCAGGCCCTGCCAGCAGCTTCCAGCCAGCAAATTATAGTTCACCTACTGAGAACCCTGGCTTAGTGCTTTTCAGAAAAAAAATAGAGTACACCGTGGTCCAGACTTTGCGTTGTGGAGGCAATTTGTGCATCTTTAACGCCTCATGGCTGTATCTATAACACATGCTGATAAATATGTCTGGAGGTGTCGATGCAGCTGTTTGTGTGCTGATACCGATCTGCACGCAAACCTTATGCTCACAGAAAACAAACATTTCACCAAATTTAAGAGAGCAGTGATAGAAGGGGGCAAAAATGGAGATGCAGCCTAATGAAATGAGTAACACCCCCCACCCCCTATATATTTTGCAAACAAAAACACACAGTTCCACATGATAGTGATGGCATCGAGAGAAAATCTGACATTCACACTAAGGATGTGACAGCTGCTGTTTTTTATTCAAAACCATAATAGGGAGCAGAGAACAGAACAAATAAGATGCTCCATTTGAGAATTATTCACTTTCAAATATCCAAGTGTTCTATCACTGCTCTTTGTTAAAGCAATAGTTTGACATCTTGGGAAATATGCTTATTGCTTTCTTGGAAACAAATTAAAGGAAAACCCTGAATAAATGAGGGGGACATGGGAGACATAACCAACGCAGATGCTTCCACAGAGGTGCACAACGGCTGGGCAGGTCCAGTTGATTCTGATTTTGTATCAAGATGGCAAGAGGAAATGATTTAAATGACTGTGAAAGAAGGTTCATTGTTGGGACACCAATTGAGCTTCACTCACAAAGATGCTCATCTGGCTGGTGTTTGAGTAGGAACAGTGACTAAAGGGACATCTGTATTTATATCTATGGGACATACGCCAGTAAACAGTGTTTGAACTGTCAGCAACAACAGTTACATACAGAGGGATATTATAGGGCTGCGGTGCATAAACCCCTCATTGTGAAGATGAATGCGAATTTGAGAGTTTGGGTGGTGCAAAGACCATCAGCAACGGTTTACAGAGATGTGGAAAAAATGATATGGTCAGATGAGTCATGCTTCACCATGTTCTCCACAAGTAGGCGTGTGCATGTTTGGCATACGCAGAGTGGTACAGGCCTCAGGCTTGTCTCCTACAGTGAGGGGGTCTGGTGGCTCTGTTACGCTGTGGGGAGGCATTTTGCTGTCATGGTTTGGATCCACTTGTCTCCTTAGAGGGAGGGGTGACTGCAAATCAATACAAAGTTGTTTTGAGTGATCAGTTTTTATCCCATGATGATGGGAGTGGTCTCCTCCAGGACGACAATGTATCCATCCATAGGGCACTAGAGGTCACTGATGAGCATGAAATTGGTGTGAATCATATGCTATGACCTTAGCAGCCACCAGATCTCAGCTCAATTCAACACCTATGTGAGACTCATCAAAACACAAAATGAAGGAATATCATTTGGAAGAATGGTGCTCATTCTTCCTGTAGAGCTCAGAGATTTGTAGGATCAATGCCATGGCACATTGAAGCTGTTCTGGCATGTGGTGTCCCGACACCTTAACTGAGATACTTTGTTGCTTTTTCCTTTAATTAGTCACTGGTCTGTATCTGTCTGCTAAATATGAAGCTACAAACAGTTAGATTAGCTAAGTATAAAGACTGGAAACAGGGAGAAACAGCTAGCTTGGCTCAGTCCAAAGGTACCAACAGCACCTCTAAAGCTCTCATATATCTCTCATTACATCCATACAAAGACCTAAGTGTAAAAATGACTGGAGATGTAACTACCTTAAGTCTCCCCTTGTTGCCTGGCAACCTCACAGTAATGACAAGACAGCTGTTTCCATGCGTTACGCTAGGCTGTGTTAGCCGTGTGCCGGCTGTAAGTCCCTATTTTACGGATATGAACGTGGCATCGATCTTCTCATCTCATTTTCAGCCCGACGGCAACAAGCACACTTCCCAGAATGTTGAATCATTCCTTTAAATAAAAATGAACTGAAACCTTGGACCAGGAGTAACCTGCACTGAGAAAACATCTGTCAGCCCCTCGTCTCTTGGCCTCTGGTTCAGTTACAGCAGGTAGTCACAGTCTGCTCTCTCCTCTGCAATGTGTTAAACAAGCAGACATGTTTGCACACACAGTACTTACAAGATATGGAGATTCATATTGTCTATCTAGAGAACTGAAACAAACTGGTAGAATTGGTTCTAGTAAATCAGGTGGAGAAATCTGCCCTCCACTAGTTTTCGCTATAAGACTTGTGGAGTTTTGTAGAACAGTCAGGGAGAGAGTAAACTACGCAGGCGAATATCCCCTTCATTACCAATTGTGAGTGTAAATTGTTTGCCTCAGCTTTAGGACTAATCCACCAACCAAGACTGACTCGCTTTCCAGAGTTTCTAAGATAACATATTCTCCCCCTGCCTGCCTGGCAATGATGTCCGCATCTTAGACAAAAGACTGCAGCATTTCTCGAGGGACAAACTAATAAATATTCAAAGTCTCTATGCCATCTTTTCAAAAAATGTCAAAGATTTACACTGAATTCAAATGCACGAACGCAGATTTAGCGTTTTGGAACGGTGCTTCTTCCAGTGCAGTCTGTTTTATAGCATTCTGATTAGGTCCGTGTGGCGATTTAGTTTATACAGTGCTGTCCCTGCAAACCTTTAGGGATCCAGGGAGTTTATCACTCCCCTAAGTTTAAAGCAGAATAACTCTGTGACCATTCGCATTTGTATTCTCAGTAGAATATCGCCGCCTTGGATCAGTTGGTGCCAAAATGATTCCCAGAGCAATCCTAAATGCCAAATTCAGTCTGTATTCTGCAGCGCCACCTCCACCACCTGAAAATATGATCTGCTGAGCTTCAAAAAGAGTTTGCCTGAGGTTAAAGTGTGACAATAATCCACTCATGTGCCTTCTCTCTCCTCTCATTTCCAGAATGGACACATCTGTTGCTCAGTGGACCCCATGTGCCTTTAGTCGTGGCAGACCTGAAGGCACCTGTACAGTGTTCTCCATGTAAAAAAAAAAAAAGAAGAAAAAAAAGAAGTAACACCACCCCTATGTCTCTTCACTATCCTCCTCACAGGTGTGGGTCACATAGCGTTTGCATTGTTGGGATTTGATTTAGCCTGCGAAACCAGATGGATGGGGGTTACTAATCAGGATAACTCATATGTCACATTGTCAGATACAGACAATTGTACAAAATTAACCTTCAGGTACTTTCCACTGATTTCTAGCTCTTATACTATATTCTACATGGTGAACTCCACCCATCTGGTACCTCATAAAAAGTGTTTTTGCAAATACTGCGTGACCCTCGTCTGCCTCCTCAACTCCTCTTTATACCAAATGCAAACCTATATCATACCAAACAGATGATGGACTACAGTTTCCTCAAACCCACTCTCTTTGTTCTGTCTCACCACTTAGTGTGAACCTTTAAGGATCACCATTCCCCACTCCGAGTCATTGCTACATGAATCTGTAAGATATTACTATTACTGGCATGACTGTGCTTGATGTCCAAACATTTTTGCTGATTTCTAAATTCTCAATGATGATGATGATGATGATGATAACTTAGGTAGAGTACAGGCAGTTAGCATAAGGTTTCGTTGCCACATTTATGAGTCGTCTATATTATGTGGTGCTTTGTAGCATTTTGTTCCATTTCTCTCTTTTGTAATTTTTCTTTCCAAGCTTGTTATTGTGTAATAGTGAAATAAAGTATTTCCATTTACATTTAATTCTCGTCTTTGGCTTCTGTATGAGTGTAATTTATTTGTATTCATTGTGTTTGAAGACTAAGTACTCATTTAATTAGCTTCATCTATGTTGGCTTGAAGGTTGAGTTTAACAACTGAGGAAACTCCATCTGCTTGTGAAGCTCACACAGCTACTAAATGGAGCTTGAGGTGAGATTATTCTGTTAACTGCTGTTTCCAGGGTCAAGAAGGAAATTTGAAACTTAACTTTTAATCCAATGTGAACAAAAAAGGGCTTCAAAACAAAACAAACGCACCTGACATTTTAACATTCACAATTCCATGAGAACTGAGCTAACTGGTTCGGCTGATGATCATGTGATGAAGGACAAAATCTCCAAAACTGGACACTGAGGTAAAACTGTTTTGTCAACACCACCTTATGAATTGTGAGTTAGTCAATTTGTAAAATACAGGAATTCAAGTAATATTTTTTTCTGTTCTTCTATATTTGTTTTGCTTTTTTTGATGACAATGTATATATATATACGTATATATATATATATATATATATATATATATATATAGTATATGACTGACTTGTGATCAGCTATCAGCATTCCACTCAGTCCACATCGGTAATGTAGTCAAAATTAATGTATCCATCTGGTCAAAAAACAGGGATATGCAGGTGTATGAATACAGGATATGTGTAGCCTTTGCAGTGCTGGTATATTCACTGTATATATTGTAACTAGGTGGAAAGTAGCAAGTACGTTACGTATTGTGTTTCTAGTTCAACCTCTTTATACAATTTATAGAGGTAATATTTGCTTTATTGTATACTTAAGTACATTTTGCTGATACTTTCTATCTGTTTTACTTAAATAACATTTTAAGTACAGACCTTTGTGTTATTGCTGCTTTTACTTAAGTACAGAATCTGAATATTTCTTTCCTATTTAATTCATAACACGTAATTCCATGTATGTATAAACTGTGTACTGTTTTTTTTAAGGATTATCAATATTTGTTGTTGCATATGCTGAGATCAGACACTAACCTGGGTAATACGTAGTCTCTGGTTGATACTGTATAATAAGAAAAATGTAATTTATGGGTCTCATTGATCCAGCACCAGTAGTGTTGTACCATGATATGGACTTTCAAAGGTGGCCACTTGTGTTGAATACACTCAAACATCCACGTATTGGGATGCAGAGCGATGGCTCTCCCAGTTGTAGCACACCGATTTCTCTCCTCCCTACTTTGTCCTGTGCCTCTGGAGATGGTAGTAATACTTGTATCGCAGAAGAGCACTTAAAGCTCCTAATATAATTATCTATCAGTTCACAGAAACAGACAAATGAGTTCAGCCTGAAGATGACTTTATTTCCCTGTGGAGCAGTCTCTCTCCTACCAACTGATTCCCCGACTCTACCTCGCAGCTGCTTACATTAACAAACATGCAACGTAATAGGGTCTATTTATATTCCGACACAGTCTCCGCTCACTCGAGCTTTTTCTGCACCTCTCTCCCCACCCAGAAAACTTTTTACCTCAGGTTATCATGACTCCGAACTCATCCCTGAGTTGAATGATAGGACAGGGGACAGTGGACAGTGGGCAGTTCACAGCGGCTGCTCGTAGGTTGGCAAGGGCACCATCTGGCCTGCTTTGGTCCAGTGGCTTCTAGCTGGTGGTGGCATGAAGCCAGTGGGCACCTGAGTAGTGGTGGCACAGCAGGGCAGACTGGTCCTCCAGCTGGCTCCTAAATGTCCAATTTTCCATGGCAGTGCTGAACCCTCTGCAACAGATGCTTGGACCCACAGGGAGTCCACTTCACTGCCTGTCCTATATTCCCCGTTAATGACCACACATATCATTGTGATTGTGGCTGGTGAAGCAAGGCGACAGCGAAAAGTCAGTTTTACTTTAGTGGGGAGTTTGAATTGATAAAATGCATTAGCAAGCAATATTTTCTGCCCGTGCACCAATTTTTTTTTTTCATTATTACTTCTGTCAAAGAGAGAACACAAGAATGCAGTTTCTCAGAAGTATTCATGTTTTGGCTTGCACCATATTTGCAGTAAGTACAGGAAAATTACATACACATACAGTTTGAAGCATTAACATGTAGAATATTTAGATTTCATCGCTGCAGCTGAAACTGTGTGCCTTCTGTGTATTTGTCAGTTTGCAGCAACGTGCAGGATTGACTGAATGCACAAATACAGCGAAACAAAACACAAGAGAAGCCACTTTGAATTGGCATATTTGTCTGTATGAAAGTAAACAAAAAACGTTGATACAAGTGCAAACGCTCTACAGTCTATAGCCTTGTCATTTAACTGATGCTGGAGATGAAATGTAAATAATCAGCATAACTACCATTCATCAGGAATGCATTCACTCTGTCACAATGAGCCTCCAGTACATGCTGGATATCAGAATAATACGTCTATAAAACATTTTCGGGAATTCTCTCCAAATTTGATCAATTCCAATTCAAACTGTTCTGCAACTGTAGCTGTGACTTGGTATAACTACGCTGCATCTGGGAGCCAGATGTTTGTTGGTACTGATGAAGAGGATATGGTTTGCCAAATAGGTAAATTATAAAAAAATAAAATGCGCTTTTTCTTTTATTGTCATTTACATCATGATTTTACATTGTTAAAAATATTGTGAATATATATGTTGGAGAAAAAAAATAGATTTTCGTATAGTCAGATTAATTGGACAACGCACAGATACTAGAAAATGATTTAATTAAAAATGTATGTACGGTAAGTATTATAAATCAAGATTCACTTACTGTTTTTTTTCTGGTGCTTTCAACTGCAACTGCAGATTGTTCAGTTCAGTTGAGGATAGCAAACTCCATCCACTGAGAAAGACTGGAAAATGCAGCTAAAAGCTCAGGGGGAAGTCTAATAAGTGGACCTTGAGTTAAGATTTGAGTTAAGAAAAATATTACAATATTCTAACCAATCTGATGATGCCAAAATGCTGAGCCAACAAGGTTTCCAAAAACAAGAACAAAATTCACACTTAAAAAATATGTGTTTTTCATGTGAGGAATAGTAAGAGGATGTGTTGAGAGATTTATCCGACCCACATGTTCCTCTGTAAGTATCAGAAACCTGCAGAAGGAGCTGGTGATGAATTCTGTTTCCCGAGTGGCCACTGGGGACAGAAACCATCTTGGGATTGGTGATGGGAATGGGGGGGGGGGGGGGGGGGGGGGGGGGGGGGGGGCGACTAGCTGGCTGGGACTGACTGCACAGATAAATTTCACAGGGTCTCCCAGAGTCACGGAGCTGTCAGTATGGAGTGATGGGCCATGCCAGGACATGATGCACTGATCTAATTGGAGGATAGCTCAAAGACAGTAGAGGAGATTCCAGTTGATATGTTGCTGTGGCTTTCCTCCTCCAGGGAATTTTCTGGTTTATATTTAGCTGTAGGTACAACACTAGTTTTTTTTTTTTTTTTTTTTTGTTTTTTTTTTTTTTAAAAACTAGTTCTTGTGTCTTTCCCAATTCTGGAGTAAAAGATATGTGCAAACAGCAAATAGAAAATAATGTGACATAAATGCAGAAAGTTTGAACCCGTCTTAAAAATTTAATTATGAGCAGAGCGAAATCGATAAGGAATGCTACCAACACGAATGCATCCACTGCATTGTGGAAGCAGTCAATACAGCGGTAACACAACACGGGCATCAGGATCCAACATCCCACAAACATTTTTGAAACTCCAGTTTTGATGTGTTCTCTCAATTACTGCATGGTCCTCAAAAAAAATCAATATCTCATTTCTCAGCTCAATGGCAGACTTGGAAGAGGCCTCAGTCAAACAGCTAATACTCTGTGGCAATGAGAGATTTTCCAGACGAACAAGAAGCTACTTGGTTTCATACAGTAGATACTTTTTTCATATTTGCCTTTAAGAAAACAGCTATCTGATGTCTTGCCTGTCTTTTACTAAGGATTATAATAACACCTCAGAAACACATTATCTAATGTCTAGCTGGAGTCATCATTGATCAGGATACGTTTTTTAACTCCCACATAAAATAAACTTTAAGGAAAGCCTGTTTTCAACTATATAACATTACAAAAAAATCAGGCATATCCTGTCTCACAGTATTTGTTACTTCTTGGCTGGATTATTGTAATTGCTTATTATCAGGCTGCCCTTACAAGTCTCTAAAGACTCTCCAGCTGATGTAAAATGTTGCAGCGCGAGTTCTGACAAGAACTAGGAGAAGAGATTACATTTCTTATATGTTAGCTTCATTGCACAGGCTCCATGTAAAATCCAGAATAGAATTTAAAATCCTCCTCCTCACCTGTGAAGCCCTTAATGGTCAGGCACCATTGTATCTTAAAGAACGAATAGTGCCCTATTACCCCACTAGAGCACTACACTCCCAGAATGAGATGAAAAAAATAATATATTTCATTAAGTAAAATAGAATAAATAAATATAAGGAACAAGAAAATGATTAAAAAAAAAAAACCCCAACAAAAACCAGCAAATACAAATGCTCACATGCAGTCACATATTGTGCAGCTAAGTTTACTGCGTGTCCCTCTCCTAGCAGAATCTGTTGCTTTTCACTTTCATCCACCTTCGAAGTTTGAGATCAATAAATCAAATCAAAGTATTCCACTCTGATAGTATTATATTTGTCACATTTAAAGAGGAAAGGCATTCTTGTGTCGTCCTTTCTCTGCGGTCAGACTGTGGTTACCGAGTGTGTATGTGGTCAGGATCTGTCTCTGCTTTGTGTCTCTGACAGACAATCTGCCAATTTATATTCATTCATGGTTTAGGGCCAGATAGCAATTAAGTTTGTTGTGAGTGTTGGTTTGATTCGTCCAATGTTCCAGACAGCCATCTTTTGTTAATTGAATAATTTGGTTTAGTCTGATTAGTGGTTGGAAAGCAGTGTGTGAGGCTGAACAGTACTGGGTCTTATTTGATCAGTGAGTCTCAGGACCAGCTGACAGAGGGGACTATTGGGGGGGGGGGGGGGCGCTTTTAATATTGTAAAGCATACAGTCTAGACTTGCTCTTTATGAAAAGGGCCCTGAGATAACCTCTGTGATGATTTGGTGCTATAGAAATAACACTGACCTGACAGGTTACAGCAAGTGGTGAGGCAAGGCTCAGTTTTGTGAATGCACTAACTCTTTAGGATACATGGCTCCTGGTGGCAGACTGCTGCAGAGATTAGACCTGTGGTATCATGGTCACATGGTTTGTCCATTTAACTGCTGCTCGATCCAAGATGAGTGTATTCCCTTAAACCACCGCTTCCCACTCTTCTGGGTTTCAACCTCTCAACATGAGGTGTGAGTAGTTTTACCATGCGAATATGCTCACACTTATGTTTAGTGTATTTACCATGTTCACCATCTTATTTTAGATTGGTAGATTTGGTCTTGAGTTGTCCAATTATGTACCAGCCAGTTGAAAAATTGATGAATTGATCAAATTTATGAATGAAATGAACAGTGATTAAGCTACAAACTTGTGTAAAGGCAGCCCACAAACTCCCCATGTACATAAAAACAATGTAAAACAACTTTCTTTGTGCTTCATTTCACTCAAGACCTCAAATGTAAATCTCATGGCGGGGCAAGAGGAAAAGTCAGGGGACCATCCTCTGTGGGAAATGAACGTACAAACTTTCATGGCAAACTATTTAATTGTTGAGTCATTTCAGTCTGGACCAAAGGGTTGGACTCACCAACCAACATTGCCATCACTTGAGCTACACTGCTACTTTGGGTAACAGGGGAAAATTTGAAAAAGATTGGAAGAAATCACCAAATGTTTTTGCAGTAGCGGACATTTTTCCTTCTTTCCTATCCCATTAATAATCTCAGATTTACCCCTCAGATTTATCTTGCGTCCCCTTGGCAGAGTCCCAGCCTCCGACTGGGAGCCACCGCCGTAAACCAATTCCGTGCGTAATAAGTCCAGTTTTTCTTCCTCAGATCTTTTCGATCCAATCTATAACTCATTCACACGTATACATATTCTGTAAACAAATCCCACTGGTGATCAAAACACATCACAAATTCAAATTGTTTCCCACTGGCATAAATCAAACAGCGGATTGGCCCCGAGCAGGACTCATACTAATCTGAGCAGGCCTTCATGTGTATGCAGGCTACGTATTCAAGTGTCCTTGTGAAGATAGTATCATTATTTCTCCTATCGCCCATATTAATTGGGTCAGCAGCTGCAAGAAACTTGACCTTAGCTGTTGCCTGGCAACCATTTCCCAAGCATATAGAAAAACGTTAAGTAGAACTTTCCTCACTGGGAATTACATAACGAGATTTGCAACCAATCAGAGTATATAACAAATGTATTCATTTATTGGTAAAACAAAGTTCAACAGACGTTCAGTACAGTGAGCAGAGACTGGAAGGAGGTTTCCTCTGCTGTAGAAAAAAATAAAATAAAAAGGAAGAACACAGGAACTGAAGGAAGTGGCAGTTTTGCCACACAATGAAAATAGTATGAGCAACAAAGGGGAAAGCCTCGCTTTTAACTTCAACACAATACATCACAAACATACTGGACCCCTTCAAGTCCAAAGAGGTTCTGCCCTTTGGTGAAACACTAATATCTAATGTCTTCACAGAGCTGTAACGAAGAAAAGGATAATTACAGAGCCGAGAGCTGGAAACCAATTATGCTAAATAAAATGACCTCTTCACTGAATGGCCTTTGTCAAAAACAAGTGTAGTAAACACTTCACAAGCCTCCAGTGCACATATGCACACACACACACACACAGACACTCAACATGCACTATTAAGTATAAAACACCTTTACATGGACTCCTCTCCCCGCACAATGGGCGCGCACACACACAAACACACACACACATACACACACACACACACACATACACACACATACACACACACACCAGACACCACACACACACACACACACACACAGCATTAGACTACGGAGTCTGGAGTGTGCCACCAGAATAATTATAGAGTTTAACAGTGTTTAACTAGAATCAATTAATAAATTAATACATGTAAAAGCTGTTTATAGTTATCTATTTGCTTATTCTATCTTTGTAACATTTATAGTTTTCATTTTGTGTTTGCGTCAATTTAAAGACACATCTCATTCATTTAAAGACATCTAAGCTGTGTCTCACTGAACAATTAAATGAGATGAGACCCAAAGAGCAGCATCAGCAGCATCAGCAGCAGCAGCGGCAGCAGCAGCAGCAGGAGCTCTGACTGGCCTGAATAAATATTAGCCGGCTGATCAGAGCTCTGTCTGTTGCTACTTTGGATTAGGTGGCTCACTGTTTACACATTTTAAAATTTTGGAGTTGTCTTTAAATTAAAATCATCATTAAATGAAAACTGCAAATATTAAAGCAGAACAAGAACAAATCAATTATGAGATGACTACATAAGAAAATAGAGTACCAAAAATGTCACGTTTAAATTATTTGACTTAATGTTGAAATTCCATTTCGATCATTTGAGGACAGGATAAGGACATTAGGCACAGGCAAATTAAATAATCTTTTGATCGCCATCATTATTATTGGAGTATATAAATGCCTGAATGAAATTAGCTGATTTAAAATATCTTTTAAAAACCCATCTTTTTATTAACTGATTATACCTAAGCACTGCAAAAGTCTGTAGTACTACTCTGGTGGCTTCACTTTCTTGTACTGCTGCTGTATCTTTTGTCGGAAAACTTATGTTACTATGAAAGCACATAATGCTTAACAAGAGGTTTTTTCAGGACTGGGATGTCAGGGAGCTGGGGAGGCCGTTTCCTCTTTCTAGGGAAATAATTTCCAAAAGACATTATGATACATTACAGTGTATTTTAATACTGAGTGATGCAAGAGCACATAATATCATTCCACTCTGACCATCATGAATATATCTCTTTTAAATTTGACTATTTTCTTATG
Source organism: Seriola dumerili (assembly GCF_002260705.1). Classification (NCBI taxonomy): domain Eukaryota; kingdom Metazoa; phylum Chordata; class Actinopteri; order Carangiformes; family Carangidae; genus Seriola; species Seriola dumerili. The sequence continues at coordinate 3,291,653 of NW_019174497.1, read as the reverse complement.
CAGCATAATTTGTTGAAAATACTGAATAATTTGGCATCTTTGGTTACTAATATATGCAAAGTACTCCTTTATACATGATAAACTTACATGAAAAAAGTTAGTAATGTAGTAATAAATTAGTTGGTACTTGCACTTTACAGAAAAAAAAAATCAACTGGGACACTTTTTTGGACCAAAATACTTGTATTTTAAAGACACTGCACACCAAACGAAAATCTGTAAAAAGACAGTGAACACTTTCAAAGCGAGTGTAAAGTTAAATGCTGCAGGTTTCATTTTCAGTGTTTGAAATCAGATAATTCTTTTTGTTCTTTACAGTAGGATAATGTTTCAAATGAATAATTTTCATGCAATTACCATGACTGTAAAACTTGTAGTGTATTATCCACTTCATTCCTTCCTTCTTAAACAGTTTAAATTGTTATAGATCCTTCCTTTATGTAAGTTTATTAATAAGTTAAAGTCTTTGTCAATTAAAGTTTTATTAAAGGTTTCTTTGAAATTACATATTATAAGTTAAGGTTAAGGAATGTGTATTAGGGGTAAATTTGCTTACTCTTCAGGATTTCTGTCTCCTACTAAATGAGACACTCAGGATGTGTGGGTCCTTTTTCTGGACCAGAAGGTTAAGAGGTTAGAGATCAGAGGTTATTGACCAGATATGGTCGACAATTGAGTGAAGGCCCTTCTATTAAAAGAAAGGCTCATCCCAAAGGTGGGATGAGACAGATAAATAGAGGGGTTTGTGAGACAGTAGAAGAGGGTTCTCACATTGGCAGAGATACTCCAGGATTCGGCATTTTAGACACTGTTTCTTTCTTGTTAATAAACTTCTTTTGAATTACAAGCAAAGACGTGTCGGCGGTGATCACTTCTTCACATCAGCACCTCAAGATACCACAAACTGCTTCTAAAACTTTCAAGGTTTATCTAGACATAAAGAAGCCCTGAGCTTTGGAGCAGGAGCCTCCCCTGCACTTCAATGGCATGTTTATGCCAAGGGCAAAACCACCTTTTTGACTCTGTTGGTATTCAGTGGAGGTGCGGCAGCCACATAAGTAATCATGAGGTGGCTCATTGGTTTGCTATTTGATCTCTGCTGATTGCATTTATTATCTCTGCCACTAATATCAAGTGAGGGGATATGAGCAGGTCATCAACATATATTGATGTTCATAATCATATCATTTCAACAAGAGTGACACATTTAAAAATGGAGTAAGAGAGACGTCACACAAGCATAAATTAATATGATAAAGTCTGACGATCAAATGAGGTAACAATTGTCCGTACAGTATGATATGAAAGCATATATAAAACATTAATATAGCAGACCATAACTAAGACAGCTTCCATTGTGTTGCCTATAGTAGCATAGACTGTCAGAATGTGTTTCTGTCTGTATCTCAACATAAGAAATATCAAGGCACTACTGTAGCTGTGACACTGGTGTGATACTGCAGTGTCACAGCTGTAGAAATACTCCTCTCATGTAGGCACCAAAATAGTTTACCATGACAAAATTGAGTTATGAAAATGCAAAAAATTGGAGCGAGCACCATTAAGTGTTTGCATTCTGTTGTAAAACATGTTTGTTATTGGAATCAGTGCCTCTTACAAAGGTTGGTTTAGAAAAATATATCAATACAACTGCAATAGCCATTGCATTAGCTTGGTGAGTATCACTTTGTCCTTCTCATGAATCTCATGACAAGTTGCTTCAAACAACTTTCTGTTGCAGCTTGATGTCATCCGAAGAAAAGCAACAATTCGGCATATTGACGAACTCTCAACCTCAACCAGTCCGCAGTTATGTAGTTCAAAGTCTCAGAAGTTCATAAGGTCACGGAGAGAGTTTGTGGACATCAAAAGAGACTGCAGGTTCCTCCTGCGCTGCACTGTCAATCACAATGCTCGGGTGCGTCTCTTGGGTTTCCATGGAAATAGTCGAGTTCGTGGAGGGCGTCGCTCCGAAATTTGGCCCGTCCACGGAGAGCAGCATGGGCGTTCCCGATCGTTTCAGACCGTCACTCACGGTCACGTGCGTTTCCTCCGGCGTCACACCCATGTCCTTGCTGTACTCCGACGGCGACTTCCTCTTTATCCTCTCGTACGTTTTGTCTTGGTTTTCCGTGAAGGTCTCACTGTCCTGAAATCGCCCGAACAGCCAGATGAAGAACCCGAAGAGGACGAACGCCGCCAGGCTCGGGATGAAGGCCAGGCACTTGACGTCGAGGCTGGCTCCGATGTAGCGGCTGTGGAGGAACATGTCCCTCTCCACGTAGCTCAGGTTGGTGCTGGGATCGATGTTGGTGGAGCGCCACTCGTACGTGAGCGTGCTGTGGTTGAAGTTCCTGAGTGTTTCTGGCTCCTCCACCGTGAAGATCTTCTCCCCAGGCCCCACATACTGACCGTACTCGTAGGGCTTGTAGAAGATCTGGTTCTTCCACATGTTAAGGTCCAAAATCAGCACAAGGAAGATGATTCCATAGTTGAACCACTTACCTGTAACAAGACATGTGACTTCTATTAGATTAGAATCTGAGCCATCTCTGACAGATAAGCAAGGAATAAACATGCACGAACTGTACAGGTAATTTAACAGACAGGCAGATTGATGTACAATACGAGCCTACTCCAAACAAGATTTAGAGGGCAGAGTCAGACAGACAGATATGCTGTCAGATTCATTTATCAGGAGTACCTCTCTCTTTCCATATAGCTCACGCACCGAGACAGATAGATCCATTTACAGGTGCTACTTCCTCTACAGTATCTTCTAACGAGATCACTACATTACCATGAGACAGCCATCTCCCCAGGTTGACTGATAGCAGGCAGATGTCTCCGCGGGTATACGTGACACCTCTCCCTTCCTCTCCCAGAGATATGTTGTTAATAAGCTTTTAGTTAAACCAATCACGTCGCGCCGGAGCCATTTCCATAATGCCGAATGGATATGCAATGCATTACAGTTAACGACCTTTCCCGAATCACTGAGCGTTTGAACAGCTTAACATTTAGCACAGGAACATTGGTTTTGCCTTCTCTTGATGGCTGTGAGTCGCCGTGTGCACGCGGCGGAACAAAATGGAGAACCTGGGAGGACGGTTTTAAATGGGAAATACAGTCGCTCGCCGAGAACATTAAGACACAGAGTTGTGAAAGATGATGAGAGGCACGTCTCGCCACAACAGGGAGGAATGTGAGGAGCAGGCAGAAAAAAAAAAAAAAAAAAAAAAGTTGCAGTGGTGGAGGCACCTGTGTGCCACACATAGACTGTATATAAAAAGGTGCCACTTCAGCTGCACATGTATCATAAATGGTTGCTGTGGTTTATCACCATCAAACTGTTCCCCAACAGAGGGAACTGGAGAACTAGAGCAGCAACCGTGTGTTTGGTATTCACCACTTCAATTCAGAAATAGGCCAGAGTTACGTCTCCTGCGTGGAAATTTTGATTTCTTTCTGCTACTTAATCAGCTCACGAGTATAGGTGTTGAGAACTGTTTGGGAAAGCTCGATGCACTTCCTCTTGAAACAATGAGACGACCCTGCTCCGTGTGTGCAGCAGCCGTACCTGTGATATGAATGTGGTACTCCTCTTTAAAGACACGCTTGCAGACAGGAAGCTTGACCTTCACGTGTGTTGTTGACATTCCTGGTAGATTCATATCCAGGTCACCCATGAAGTGAGGGAACTCCCAGTCCTGGAAAACAAACAAACAAAAAAAAAAAACACATTTAGCTTGCGACTGTAATATTGTAGCCTGAGCTGAAGAAAAATGAACACATTTAAATAAACGCACCGACATGAGCAATGTCAGCCATGCGTCGTGCTTTATTGGATGTCCAACACTTCACTGAACTCTCTCGTATTAGCTGTTATTAGGTCTCTGTGGAGTCTCTTCATACACTGACTGGAGGTCAAACATGGTGCTGGCCGCTGAGGACTCCACGCTACACTTTGTGTTTACAGGCTTGTGGAGTGTACCAATGTGCACTGGGATTTCAACACGTCAAAACACATCAACAGGCACCCCAAACTGACATTTAGAAGCTGTGAAGCCCTGTGGTGTCACTTAGCTTTTTTTTTTTTTGCTATTATGTGGTTATATTTGGTGGCCAGTGGCTGTCAGCTAAAGCATGCACTATTATCAGTGAGGTAGTGGACACGTGGCAAGAAAATTTAGAGACTTTCTCAAAACATCTCTGTCCTGTGAAAACCATGTATCTTCAAAATGTCAACTTTTCATTCTTACAGCTTTGTGAAAATGTATTTTTTTTTGTTACTTGTTGAAGTTTGAGAGGGACGGTTAATCATTCAGTTTATCCGAAAGAAATCTCCAAAGTTTGGAAATACTGTACATGACCTGGTTGTTTTCAGGATACAGGAAATCAAAAATGTTCTGTAAGCTTTAAAACTACAGCCTCCAATTTAAGGTAACAATTCATGTATTTTCAATTACAATTCATACATTTTTTCCCCAAAAATCTATAATTAATGTAAATATATTACGGGGTAACTTTGCGATATCTGGTACTGGAAATGGTTCCTTCATTAAAAAAGTCTATTATTGTACATAAATGCCGTAGTTGCTTTGTTTTACAGTAAAAAATATAGTTTACTTTTTTCTTAGCTACTACTTATATTTTTATGTCCTTTAACTTATGTAACTGTAACTGTTTACTTTGCAGTATGAAAGCCTGTAAATAAATGGTGAACACGGATGAAAATCACACACAGACTGATGGGGAGAGGAAAATTGAAATAAATTTTAAATTCTTTCTTTCTACTGGGCCGATTTAATAAGCTCACAAATTAGTTTTTGTCATCTCTATTAGTGAAAAAAAAAACCAAGACGCATAATTCCAGTTTTTTCAGATTACATTCCCCCTTTCCTGTCCCTGTTATTTGCACAAAGTGTCTTGCTGCATGAGATTACCCCATGTCTGCTTTCACTATATCCTCATGTGATTCAGTCTCCCATGCCAATATCTATGAAGAGCATAACAGCTTGGTGATGGCCCCCTGGATATTAATTAAGTCTTCCTCTCCTCTTCCATAGCTGCAGTATGTGTTGCTATAGCACTAACAGGCATGGCATTTAAGCCAGGCCTCCCTCCCACAAAATAATGAGTCTCTGTAATGTATATAGGAAGAGTAAACTGGCAGAGTGTATCAGCGAATTATCTACATATGTGAATATGGATATACATATACACAGAGGACAGAAATAGTACAACTATACACATAAGTATTAAAAAAAAAAAGAAAGAAAGTAAGACCCAGCTTGGAGGCAAATCCAGACAGGTCATTAACTGGGGCATTAATTAGTTTGAGAACAACAACATCCATCTTTTCTCAAGGAGGTAAGAGATTAACTATGGCACCCTGTGCTCCAAGATGGAGGTGAATGAAGCTGTTGGGAGGGCGGTGGTGGTGGAATTTTTATTGACTGGTGGAACGCAGTGACGGCCGCCCCGCCAGTGGATGGGCCCTTTTCACGGGTGTGAGCCAACTTGACTCATAAATAACTGTAGTAAATGTGCTTGCTGTACACTGCGCAGAAAATGAGAAGGGCCCGTCATAAACAAATCTATGCGAGTGGGGAATGATATATACCGCCGAGTTAAAGGGAGAGAGGGAGTCGCGTGTCCAGAGTGGCTCGGGGGAGTCAAACGGAGATGTCAAAATAGGCACTTCATGTTACATCATGTCTGTGGCTGGAAACAGGAGGTGATACGGTCGGGAAGCTGGAAAAGCTGGCCTCAGCAAGACACCATCATCTCTGGTGGGTAAAAGCTTGTATACTGTGGGGCTGAGCCTTTTCTATATATCTGCATAATCACAATAATTGGGTAAATGAATGAGAGAAACACCACAGTGTGAAGTAATTACTGCCAAGAGCAGCAAGGAGCCCTCCTTAAAGTAATGAATCGTTTCAATAAGTGAGTCGAGGAATCACTTTTAGTGATACAGTTGTTCTATAGTACATATTACCATAGGAATTACAATGGTGTTCTTGCCAGGTTTCTGTGGAGTGGTGTATTTGTAACACTAGAAGATGTTCTCCCATGCAATTGCAGGCTCTGAGTAATTAGCATAATCAACAGAGTAGAAACTTATATTTGGGGGATACCAAATATTAGTCTTGCAACGAGTCCACTAATACCCACCAACAAGGCCAAGTGAAATATGTTCATTAAGCAGTTGGAGGAGCTGAGCCGTGTTGAATTAGGCTTGCAGTCAAACCACATACATGATTGGCCTGCGGTTCTGGCTCCTGGCTAGCGGGCATGAAAAAAAAATTAAAAAAAATCGCTTTTTCCCACCCTTTTTCTCCTCAATACACAGTTCTGTGTTTTTTTGCCCAGACAAACACATTTACATATTCATGAGCCACTGACACAGGCTTTATTGATGTACAATCTCCTGTGGGAGTGAGAACATTGGGTGGGAAAAAAGAGAAGGAGGGGTGGGGGGGTGGGGGACTGAGAAAAACTCCAATCTTGTGACTCATCATTAAAGAAAATAAACTTGGCTCACAAGGGAGTGCGGGAGGAAAGGGTGAGTTCATGGCTGAGGTCTGGGAAAGAGGGATGGAGGGACTGAAAGTGAGGAGATGTAAAGGAGTAAACAACAGTTTGTATATCTCTATATGTGCTAGTGAATATGTGCGTGCGTTTGTGTCCATGCCAGCTGAGACTGATCAAACATCCCTCTCGCTGCTCTGTGCCGCAGTGCCCCATTGGTGAATGTGGGGGGAGGGGAGAAGGAGGAGGAACTGGCAAGATGGGTAGGAGACTAAGCCAAGAGACGTCCCAGCTCCGTGTTTTTTTTTTGTTTTTTTTTAATTGGCCACAGGGGAGCGGTATACCTGCATGACAATGAGAAGGTCGAAGACCAAGATGAAGGAGGCCAGGAAAGCTCTGGAGACCTCATCGCTGGGCAGGAAGCCACGGTTCAGGTTGTCCCAGCTGATCCAGTCGGTACTGATGACCAGAACCACCACTGACGTCAGAGAGATGAGCACTGTCCTGTGAGAGGAGAGGAGAGGAGAGGAGAGGAGAGGAGAGGAGAGGGAAAAGAACGACATGAGAGGAAGGAAAGGAAAATGAAACAGAGTAGAGGACAGGATGAAGAAAAAAAAGGAGAGGAATTAAAGAAGGAAAGGGGAGAGACAAGGTGAGGGGACAACAAAAAGGAAGGGATGAAAAAGAGGAGCGGAGAGAAAAAGGGAAGAAAAACAAAAGACAGATGAAGGACAGTAGGAAAGAAAAAAGGAATGGCGAAGAGAAGAGAGGCAAGGAGAGGAGAGAGAAAGGAAGGGAAGGAGAGAAGAAAAAAGGAGAGGATAGGAAGGAAAAGGAATGAAAGAAAAGGAAGGAGAGGAGATAAATCTATGAACGATGTGCATTAAAAAGGTCAAGACCTTGAGAAAAACACATTTATAATTTCAAAACTTCCAATCTAGATGAGGCGCACAGTTGGTATTGTATATCTCGGAAGACAAACAACCCCCCAATGTCAATTACACGAGGAGATAAATCAAGCACTATTCACTTTCTCTTTTCATAGACTCTACAAAGTATTGAACAACAATTTTACCTGGATTTGAAAAATAGCAGCAGATAAAGCTTCCAGGATGACGAATGTGTACAGAGGAAAACTGTGTCTGCGTGTTTGTCTGTTCGTGGATGCAGAGACAATGCAATTCAAAAGCGCTACTGCATACATATTGATTTACATATTTAACACAAGCTTCAATATTTCATTCAAATTTCATTTTGATTGTTGTGGGGTTTTTTTTTCCCCCCTGCATTCTTTCACCCTGTGTGATTTTTGTTCATGTCACATTGCAGTAATTCTGCATTCACTGTTTACTAGAACGTTTCTCAGCCTTCTCACTACAGGCACGCTGGTGAAGGCTAGTGTTATTCTCTGCTGTGTGTTTTGTCTCAATGTCACACAGTGATTACTGTGGTGGTGTGTGCATTCTCACACCACACAGCGGCCGGCTGCATTGCAGATAGTGCGTGCCAGCTCTTAAACCACTTCAGCTGTTAGGGAGAGAAAATTTTGAGGGTTTTTTATTATTCCACAGTAGGATTCTTTTTCGTAGCAAAGCCCGACTTTTGGCGCTGTCCTTTATTAACTGCCACAAACCCTTCAACGCATATTGGCAAGATATATCCAGTGACACATTTGTCAATCATATTTCAAGCTCTGAATTCCAAATGATAGCTCGTCAAATCCGGCATTGATCGTGACGGAGCGAGTTGGGGCATCCATCAATAAAATGAAGGGCTGCAGAAAAAGTCACAGAACAGTTTGTCTGCTTGCATTCTAATCGCAGGTGAATCAATTCTGCGAATGGAAATGTTAAACACTGCAGCCAATTTTGAAGTGTGAGATGTCTTGTGTCGCGAGCTCTCTGTGTACATATCAAACAGATGTCAAACTGTTTCAACCGTATCCTCTTCCTCACACGTCCTTTTACTTCTCACTGTGACCCTAAAATGAACCACTGGCATAGGCGTTCGCATGTCGTATTTGACTGACAGCACTGAGCCACTGGTGAAAGAACACCGCTGGGACCGTGCACTGGTGCTGTATTACATCTGAACAGGGAACAATTCTACTTGGCTTTCTAATAATGGGCATATCAGACATGCTTTGCAGCATTTGTTTAGCAGTTATTTAAGGGTCACAGCTTGTAGTGCGAAAAGGAAAATGCAGGGCTACGGTTCGCCCCGCGACCTTGCTGTGTCCATTGATTTTCACCCTGTTCTTCTAATTAAAGGTGCTGACACTGAGTGAGGGAAGATTAACACGGCTATTGACTGCGTGTTACCCTGCAACGGGCTGGAGAGAACACATATCACACACATATGCATGCACACACAGCCTCGTAGGAATATATAACACATTTAGTGAGCTAGTAAGTAGTAAGTCTTGTCATGCACATGTAGTCAGAGAAGGAGACAATGTACCAGAAGAGAACAATCCGGTTGTTGCCTTGTTTCCAGAATCTCCTGGCTGCTTTGCCCCAGTCTGGGTAGTGCTGATCCTGGAGCATCATATCTGTCACCTTCAGAAATGAAAGGATGTAGAGGAGATTCATCTATAAAACAGTTTATTGTAGCTAAGCATTCATACTGGAAACAGGAAAAACAGTTACTTGAGCTCTGTTCAAAAGTAACACAGTAAAACCTTATCCACCACCTTTAGGATGAACTGGCATGCTGACCGTGAGCCAGGTCACATCTCCGAACATCAGCGCCTGACCACACTAATGCTCTAGTGACTGAATGGGAGTAAATCCCTGCAGCCAGGTCCCAAAAACCTTGTAGAAAGCATTTCCCAGCAGAAGGGAGGCTGTCATAACAGCACAATAATGCCCAAAGGTTTTGGAATGAGATCTTCAACAACCAGATATGGGTGTGCGTTTGCATGTCCACATACTTTTGGCCATATAATCACATGTGAACCAAAAAAGAAACAACAAATCATTAACAGGTTTTTAGATACAGTGTTAAGTATATAAAAACCAATACATTTTAATTATATGCATTTTTAATTACAAATGCTAAATAATAAATAATGCTAAATGATGCAGAGTTGTAAACACACATTAGAAATATAGCTATATGGCTATTTAAATTTAAACCTTGAATAACTACATTGAATAACACTTCTTCTGTGATTAAATAGTAATGAGACTGTGATTACCATCTATAATTATTTGCTTGTTTCATTATTAATGTTGTGGTCGTGCCCGTCTTTCCACTTCTTTTCTCAGTTAGCGATAATGTTTTTACACTGTCAACTTTAATGTCATTAAGAGAATTCACAAGTAGATTTTCTTCTATGGATTCAGAGATGTATCAAAGAGCTTTTTTTTTTCTTTTGCCCAAATATAAAAATTCCCTCTATATTCTTTGTGTGGAGCGACTGCAGAGGCAAGGTCAATTTGTCAATAAAGCGCCTCACTGCAGAGACTGTAGCTCGCTCATGTTGGAAAAAGAATGTGAATCAGGCAATCTATGGGATGTTTCTGGTGCTACAGCACTGCAAAAACAGACGCTTCCTGTCCACTCATCTGGTGAAGACACAATGGAAATCTGCTATGCATAGGAGACATAGAGGTCATCTTCAAAGTGCCTTGTTGAATTAATCGAATGTAAAAAAAAAAAACCTAGCGAGTAATTCCTGGAATCAGCACTTTGCCATGGTCTAACTTTCTCTCATAAGAAAAAACCCAACAGAAAAACTCAGGGCCAAACACACACACACACACACACACACACACACACACACACACACACACACACACACATTTCTGTCTCCCTGATTCACCTTCTCACTTGCAACCCCCCCCAAACAGACTTGCCCATTTCCTTTTCGCCTTCACCTCTGTTTCTTACTCCTCCTGTCTCTCCTTCCACCCTCTCTCTTTCTCTGCAGTATGTACTGTAGAATACTAATGTGACTGGTGAGGGAGCTTGTCAAGTTGTCTCAGCTGTGTGCATGCCGGTGTCAGTGCCCCACTCCTCCCACCACAGGTAGTCCACTCCCGCTGGAGCTCTCCTCCTCGCTTTATGTTGACAAATGAACAGAGGTAGGTTTCTCCTCCAATATACTCTGTCCCTCCCTGTGCATCCATTGTTTCCTCTGACCCTCCTTAGATCACAGGCGCATGTTACTCTAAGGATTTGGTAGCAGATTGAATTGGATTTGTGTAGAGGGCTCTAACTGTGTGCCTTGTAATGGCTGAGGGGATACACCTGACCTAGAAATTAGATGAGTGAGTGAAGAATGGCTTCAACCGCGTTCACCTTGATTTTATATGGTCATAAATATGATTTGAATATAGTGTATTAATAAGTATATTAGAGTAACACGTCCACATCTTGCAGCACTGCGAGGCTTATTACAATCGAGAAAGAAAACTGTGGCTGTATAGATGCTATACTTTCTTTACCACCAGTGGGTAAAGAATTTCAGGTTAGGCCAGAAAGCTGCTATTGCTGACCAGCTAATTCAAAAGGGTGCGTAAAGGGATATCCACAGTTTAGAAGCTTGGCTCTGCATTGTCAGACAAGCTTTACTTTCATCAGCCTAATGCCACGTTCACATCACATGGGATGAATAGTAGTGATTGGAAAGAATTCCATGTTTATGCTATGTAAGCGCCATCTCATCGCACAACTCAAGATGGCTGCAGTTAGCCATGTGAGGGTTAAATTCTGTGCATGGACAGAACTAATGTAAGTCACTTCCAATATTATTAAACACCAACCCTCAAATAAGAGCCCTTACAAAAATTTCTAACTATGATTTGGATGTTTATGTGAATGTTATTTCCACACTGGTAATTATGGTAAATACAATATGACATGTCTACCGCTAAGGCTGCTAATGTAACATTAGTTTCATGGCATTTACCATACCTACAGCTACCTTCTAACTACTACAACTAATTGTCACTGAATGTTAACACGCTGATGTTAAGCATTAAACATTTAGCATGTTAGCATGCAAGCGTTTGACAGGTTAACATGTTAACTTTAAGCTAGGGCTAGGTATCAAACCCTCACCAGTATTGAAAACTGTCACCTACTGAAACTTAGCAACATATTTTTCTGGTAACACTACTGAACTTGTGCACATTCTTTAATCAGATATTTGTCGATTTGAATCGAGGTTTTGCTAATTTTAGACTCTAGTTTATTTTCACAGTTCGAAGTTCTTGCACAGCTGTAGGTAGGTAACTTTATTTGTACCTGTAGGTCAATTTGGTTTGCAGTAAAAGAGTCATCAGTCTTACACATGCACATTTAACACACACTGCATGTTGCGTTAAGACAACATTTAACAAAAAAATCCATTTAGTATGTTGGTATATGTTGGTATAATTAGTATATTATATATAAATTTGTAACGTGGCATCTTGATGGGCATTAACTGCAGCCACTTGAGATATTTTGTGTTAACTTTGAAAAAAAAAAAAACACTCACTTTTATCCTTGGAACAGAAATATCTGCAAGTTATCACACTGTGCTGCCAGCACGGCTAAAAGTATTATTTTATGTTAACGTGTTTTTAATAATGCAGGACTAAAATTCAAATGTCTGACTTCTGTGATATAAAATGAAATCTCTCCCTTCATAAATGCAAACTTCTCTAATGTTGAGGCTACATAAGAGTTGGAATCTCACCATCCAAGCAGTGACAAAGTCTCCCATCCACGTCCCCACTGCAGCAATCTTCATAAAACTCTCATTCCTGATGCCCATGTACTCTGTCACCATGTGAGGCCTGCAAGGGAAGAAGACCAAGACTGAAAAGGACATAAAAAATGTAGCGTATGTTATGAGGGTAGTAAAGGGAGGAAGAAAAGGAAGGAGGAAAGAGGACTGACAAAAAGAGCCAACGGAGGGAGAGTCAGTGGAGGTCGAAAGAGAAAATGGTCACTACCGCTAAGTATCATGATGCTAGCTGTCAGAGTTAATCAATATCAATCCGGTGAAAACAATGAGCGATGGGTCTACCTTCCATAAAGCCCCGAGGACTGTAAACAATTTACAGCAGTGCAATGGAATTTATGCAGTATCACCGCTTCCATTTGGTCCTGCAGTGTTTGGCAAATTATCCATTTGTTTGGCAAATTTGTCTCATGTCTAGTTGATTTCAAATCAACACTGCCAACCCAATGAGATCTCTCCTGTTAATGCACTGGATCTGAGCGAGCTCGCTTAACATCAACTGCAGCAGCACAGAAGCGAAACATAGACTAGGTCAAGACACACCATTAGAGAAACAATCTCACATGCAATAGTATCTGACAAGAAATGACATGCTATCTTTCGAGTCCTAGTTACGCCTTCATCTCTGTACAGTAAGTGAAGATGAGAAGCTTTTGTTCAGCCCCACAAACCCACCCACCCACCCACCCACCCACCACATCACTCCATTTTCTCCAGGTAATAGCACAGGGAGGGAGGAAAAGTGGGTCAGTCGCCTCCTATATGGGACTTGTGCCGGGGAGAGAGGAGGAGAACAGAGGGGAGCGAGGAGGCCTGTTTGATCTCCTGGCAGCAAGTGTCTTAGAGGCTGAGTGGAGCAGGTGGGCGCCTATCACCTCCCCCTCCAGCCTCTTCCCACCCCCCGCAGGTCACACTCATGAATATAATAGATGGCGATGGATACCGCTCTGGCTGTGCTTTCAAGGGGTCGTATTTGAAGTCAATGACTCCATTCGTCTTTGTTTTCCCTGGTCATTTTCTGGCCACCAGCAAACACCAATAAAAAAAAATTTCTGTTGCACAGACAGCTCTGGAAATATCTCGCCTGCAACCCTGCTGGTGCCTGGTTCATTTAATCCTTTAGCTGATTGCATTAGGAGCTCCATTCCGCACACTATTCTCTTTGTAAATGAGTCGTTGTCATACAAGTTTAAACAATCTGTTCAAAAGCAGTGAAGGGTAATCCTTTTAAGCTATTAGTTAATGTCGCAGCTTTAATAGGTCTTCATTTTTAATTAATGCTAATTGCTCGTGCCTTTTCACATTGGAAGTCCAGATCTGAAAAGCATAATAAATGCTCACAGGCAATACAGAACAACCATGATTAATTGTGGCAAGTCAGTGACCCAAAATGCCAACAGTTTTCAACTACCTGTTCACTGCATTTGTGCAACAAATACTCTTCCCTGGAAGGAAACATTATAAATCATATGTCATCAACGCAGCATGCGTTTAACAGTTTTGACAGGATTTTATTGACGGAAACGTGCAGTACCGTGGGTGACGTATTGCCCCACTCAAGCCCACAAATAAAACGGCCTTGATTGGAACGGCGATTTATATCTGCATTAAGTCAGTTAGACATTCAGTGGCTTGGCACCGCTCCAGTTACCAAGGAGATCCCATTGGGAGTCATTTACCCACAGCAAAATTCTAATCGATACTTCTGGAAATGCTGTCTGGCACCACATGCTAGGCTTTAAATCTAAAAAAACTACCCTGCTGCCAACCCCTGCCCTTCTCACATATTTAATTGAGTAAATGTTACCCCTGCGCTCCTTTTTGTTTTGTTTTTTTTGTTTTGTTTTTTTTTATGCAGAGTACCTATGATGAGTTTGGGGACTCTTTGCACTGCATGATCAGAGGCAGAACTCCCTGACTTATTCATGCTGACTGAAAATTTAATGGCCTTTAGAGCCGGGTGACCTAATGAGAGAATTCAGTGTAGTGGAACATCAGTACAGTAGCACCATGAATAATCAGCCCCAAAATGGCTCCCGTGGCTTAATCGCAGAGCCAGTGGTAGTGTCGGAGCCAGCCGGCCGGCTCAACCAGCTTTGACCCTCTGTGGAATGTTATCAGGTTTCCCACACTTGTTCAGACATAATATTCAAGGACGTTTCAATGCCTTTCAAAGTCTTGTTCAATCACATGCAAGAAATTACAATTTTGCGCTACAGAGGGTACAGGGTTACAGAGTTGTGAGTTCGGAGGTTACTCTGGTTTGACATTAACAAGTGAGACGCCTGCAAGATCATGGTCCTTTGATTTTGGTGACATCTTTGGTGCTAAGAAGTCATTGTGATTGTTTGAGACAGTTCATTGTAGTTGGAACAAGGATCTCTCTGTCATCGTGTTTTGCTTCAATGAAGCTTGATTTTCTGAGGATACTCCTCTTTTCTTTGTCTGTTCAGCTGCGCACGTTCATAATTTATCCATCTATATGCACTCCAGTAAAAACGGGGGTTTTACTTTCTCTAACATAAAATGGATCATCTAACGTGCACCAGATTTGTTCTTTGCAATAATGTATAAGTGGAATGCTGTTTTATATCAAGTGGTGATAGACTTAGATCTGGGCAACAATTTAGTATTAAAGTTTATGACTTTCAGTTGAAACACTGTGGTGATACGCAGGGCTAAAAAATCTGGAGTGATGAGGTGTAGTGCACAGAGAACAGCACTGTACACTTAACAGTCAGAGATTTTTAATAAGGCACAGCAATGTAAAGCTGCAACTAATGATTAAATGGTGAAAAATGTTAGAGTTTCCCAAAGCCCAAGATAACCGCTTTGACTGTCCAAAATCCAAAGACATTCAGTTCAGAGTTACAAGATTATTTTCATTAGTAATTAACCTACAGATTTAAGTCTTGGTTTATTGATTAATCATGTGTTCAAAAAAATGTAAGCAAAATTTAAAAATACTATATATAATATAATATTATAATACCTCAGAAGCTAAAGTGGTGAATTGAAATTCCTTGTTTTATTTGACTAAGAATCCAAAACCCAAATATACTCAGTTTACTATCAAATCAGATCAAATCCTCACATCTAAGAAGCTGGAACCAATGAATGTTTGGAGTTACTTACTAATTACTCAATTATCAAATTACTTGTCACTTACCTGACAATTGACACTTGATTAATTGATAATTATTCCAGCTCTAATTCAATTCAATTTACACTGACAAAAGCTGCAAATCCTTATGTTTTAGCAGCTGAAATCAGCAAATATTTGGTATTTTTACTTAATAAAATCCACTGAATACTTGATCAAGTAATGTTCTCATTTTCCAAAAAATATATTGTAATCAACCCCTTATATAATTAGTTACCGACTTTAAATTACTGCTCTTAACTGTTGTGTGAGGAGTTTGGTGTAATACAGCACAATGCAATAATTCTACATTATTTTACTATGCATTGAGCATCAGTTTGATTGTTTTTCTGTTTAAGTGGTTCTACATACAGTATATTTGCCATATAATGATTAATATCAGACAAAAATAACTACAATCACTGTATTTATTTCATCCACCCTGCCCTAGATGAATGCATTAAAATGAAAATACAGCAGATTATTCCTTTAAATGTGTTACTACTGTGGCCACATGAAAGAGGACTGTCAGTAATGGAGTGGGCCTGTAAATCTTTAACTACATCTAAACCTATAAAGGTCTTTCCTATAAAAAGTAAAAAAAAACCCCATAAGGTTTTGCTTTTCCCATTTCATCAACAGTACACATTGCAGCTTAGTGCCAAAAACATTTTTGCAATGTCATACCAAGCACTTTACAACTCCATATAGTCACCAATTTAAAGAAAAGGATTTATGGTTTAACTTTATTTTTTATCAAAGTCCCAAGTCCCACAGTCCTCAAGTTTTTTCAAGGCCCATGGGAGTCCTGATAATTAAAGTTATAAAGCAGCATGCTAAAAGAGCTTTCACTACCCTGAGTCATCAAATACCCTGATTCTATTAATTTTTTCACTGTCCACTTGGACCTATATGCTTTCATGCTGGCTTTAATAAACTTGTTTTCTCTGTCAGACCGCCAGTTATTTAATGAGCGTGGCAGCTGAGTGACCTCTTCTGCCCCATAAAGGCTTGATGCATTCAGAACATCAAATTTTGACCTTGGCTGGCTCCACATTGAAATGCATTGTCTGTCTCCGCTTTGTGCACTACAGTAGCTAAGGTCGTATTTACAGTGTACAATGCTGAGCAGCAGTAGTTACCAGGGAGCATAAAGCTGCCAACACACACAGTATTTTCACTATCATTATACCATCTCCCAAGGCAACTTAAACCCTCAATCTCTATTCATCACTCAGCACAGAATCAGGTCGTGCATTGTATTAAACTGGCTGGAGATTGAGTCCTTCATTCCTTATCATTCCACCAGCTCAGGGATGGGGGTGAATACCGTCAGGCAATATCCTGGACAGCACTGTATCATGTCATCCATTCCCACTATCAGCTTTCCATAAAGACAGAAGGGTCCAAAACCAGTACCTGTACCTTGACAAAAGGAGTGAGTTTACATGCACACCAGTATCCCAAACAAGTCCTCCAGATTACACAACAAAATACATTTTCAAGTTACACATGGTGACATTTTCTGACAGGATAACATCATTTGTCTGCAAAGCCTTCAAAATCCGTTATAAATCACTGCTGAAAAATAAATCTGTTTTATGATGTGATGAACGGTAAGGTGAAGGTCTGGTAGGGTTTAGGCACAGAAAGGACTTGGAGAAATATCGAAGTTTGAGTTAACATTACTACTTCATTGAGGTTAGCCGACTTGCAGCGTCATGGCTACAATAATAACCACTTGGTTAAGGTTAGGGAACAGTCGTGGTCATGGTTAAAAGATAAAAGAAAAGATAAAAAGTCTGACATTTTGTTGACC
This sequence comes from Seriola dumerili, assembly GCF_002260705.1. NCBI lineage: Eukaryota > Metazoa > Chordata > Actinopteri > Carangiformes > Carangidae > Seriola > Seriola dumerili. Next base: position 3,274,418 of record NW_019174497.1, on the reverse strand, counting down.
CAGTGATCCACCCTGACCTCCTGCCCCGTTGGAATATGTCGCTCTACAATAACATCACCTGACCTGGCTATGTTGTGCATGTGTAAAAACCATATTCTGCTTTCAGAAACCTGGGTACACCCAGCTGAAACTGAGACACAATTGTATCCAAAACATTTTCTCCAGGTTTCCGGTCATTCTCTCTCCGGTGTGTCCTCATCTCACGTTTTGTAGTTGTTTGTCAGTAAAGAAAAATAATATAATTACCAATGTAATGATGGTATTAACAGTCAGTCGTGATGCAGAGGATACACTTTAGTGTTACTCTGATCTTTCATCATAGAAGATAAAATAGGTAAAAGTAAGGCGGATAAAAAAGGTAAATGAAGCTGACTCCAGACAGTTGGAAACCAAACTGAGTTCATCCTCAACTGCTGAGGTAACTCAGCTGGTGCACAAATGTCAAATTTGCTGGATGTGGTGAAGCCAGAGGCGATCCTGCACCAAGACAGATGATCGGAAGCATGCATAATATTAGAATGACGTAAAAAGAGAAATGAATAACCAGGTTTCTGTATGCTCTATTATACATTACATCCCAAATAAGACTTTGCAGATTTGTAAATGTACTCATTATTAAAGGTATCTTCATTCATTTTGTCTTCGAACATATTGGCACAGTCCTTTGAAAACCACGGATCTCCAAAATGTCTTTGTTTCGTGAGTAAGAAAGAAAGGTCTTGTTTTCAGTTATGTGACAATGCTTTTTTTTCCCAGAAGAAGTAATGTTTGAAATGTCTACTAATTCTTAAGAGGTGGAAAAATATTGGCATGCTATAGAGGAACACATGGTTATCACTGAACGGCAGTGATATGTATACCTAACCCTCTGCTCCCCCTCCCCCATCAAACACACACACACACACACACACTAGACATTAAAAGATCATTTTAGACTGAAACTGGTGAGAAGACTAACTGCTTTGATGACATAAAGGTTTGTATTTTTTTGTTATTTGCCTCAGAATAACCTGTTCTAGGATGTTTGGTATTTAGAAATGTCAGGAGATGCTTTATGAAATGTTTTTTTGTTTTTTGAAAAATTGCCCACAAAACAGCAATAAATTAATTCAACTAGGGAACACGACATGCAAAATGTTGAGCTCTAAAATGATGGAAGTGAAATGTTACCAGAGATATTAATTGTTATGGTGAAACATAAGGAAGAGATGACAAGAGTGCATGGAGTGCAGTTTTGTGGCGCTACACACAAACTATGTACACATGTGTGGACAATCCATCTGTCCTGCTGCAACACATCAACACATACACACACACACATCTATAATATAATACAAATATTGTATATTCCCAGTGGACACATGCCGCTGTCAAGGCTGTGATGTTTATTGTTTTCAACTGCGGCTGTTCCTCTTAATGTGGCGGTGACGTATGTGGAGGGCCGCCTCCTCCCCTCTGTCCCAGAAAACAGCAGGATAATATAAGCAGAGAGGAAATGACCGACCTCACTGCTTCACATAGCGCAGTCTGTTTTCAGAGACACTCTGAGAGAAGAGAAAATGACTTTAGAGGCAAAGCTTTACACTAACTAAACAGTTGCTAAATACGTAATGAGTCATTTTTGAGGCACCGGCGTAATGTGCATGTGTAGGAGTGTGAAAGACAGCAGGAGATATGATTGGAAACTAGGTGTGGGTGTGTGTAAATATGAGAGAGGCAGAATGAGGAAGGCGAAGATAGACCAATTAATCTAACCTGCAAGACGTTTACTGCGATTTACAAGCAGTGACAGGTATATCAAGGTCTAATAGTAAAACTGTCTTCAGATAGGTATTTTGGTGGCGTCTCAAATATTGTTAAGGACAGAACCGACAAGCAAAATGCTATATTTAAACATAGAAATAATAATTATTAATTAACATAATTATTTAATTTAGATTCTGCAACTAATTATGATTTTTCCTGCAGATTTATCTTGATAAATTTGGTCTACAAAACCATGAAAAAATGACCATCACAACAGCCCACAAGCCAAGCATCAGTATAAGACAAAGGGAATCAGAAAATGTCACAGCAGAGAAGCTGGAACCAGAGAATCCTGGGTATTTTTACTTGAAAACAATTTATCATTGACGGAAATAGTTGTTGATTCATTTTCTGCCGATCGGCGAATCACATTAGCCCATAGTAGGAAAAATGTGCTGAAAAACCACATGCGCTCAACACTGTATATCCAGTGGAGTGGTGGGGTGTATTAAAGGTGATTTTCTTCTGAATCAGTTGTGTTGTGATACTAGAGTCGTCGTGGGCCAACATATGATACACACATAAGGATGTTTGCATGTTTACGATTCCCTGCCGAAATTGACAATGTCAGTAAAATCGGTTCAAGACGGGAGCCGCTGGAAATTTGTCCACAAATAAAAATCAACAGCATTTGCCCAGTAGTTTCACCTTAGCAGAATATTCCTAGACAACCTTCTGCAACGACTCCACCATCTTTGACGGCGGTGAAAATACTAAAGGCTCAGCAGCACCTCCACTGTCAAAAGTCGATTCTCGAGTAGACTGGATAATATTGACAAGGTTTCACACATGTTTCACAGAGAGATTTTTTGTGCCTTTATTAGATAGTGCCAGTGGAGATAGACAGGAAATGCAGGGAGAGAGAGTAGGGCAATGACATGCAGCCCGTCCAGCCGGTCGGGAGTCAAACCTAGGACTCACTGCTCAGGGTATTTGAGACCATGTGCTATGCGCCCTGACCATTCGGCTATCAGGTTTTCTTTTTTGCTGGTTTATGTCAAAAAGTCAAAAGTTTAATACAAGGTGTCTTTAACTTCAGCTCTAAAGTGATTAATGAGCAAAACGCAGAGATCTTGGTCAGCCTGACACTAAAGATGGGTGCACTCGGGTACTTTAAGCTAATGCCATCAAGAAGCCACATGACTAGTGAGCAGCCAGGGTTAAAGATGTGTTTTGTTAACTGTGTATAAACTGACCAATGCATGTGCACTTTCTGACATAATGTGCCTTGTGCTGTTGGAAACTGTTGGTCAGTAATGGGTTGGCCACTGCCATAAACCCTTGTGGCTTTCAAATTTTTTTTCCCTCATTTTTTTTTTTTTTTAATTGAATTGAGCTGCTGTAGTTTAGTCACCATTTTAATTTACCTTCCTATATGTGTACCTGTCTACGCAGCATGGATCTCTACATCCATGTAAAACTAACAGAGAGCCTGTTCGTCACGTTTCAGTGTTAAGCAAAGCCCAGATCATAGAACCAGTTGTCAGAAAATGCTGCTATACTGTAGGCAGCAGCGAGTCCCGTGTGTGCCCGCATGCAACAGGAGTCATCTACATACCATACATACAATTTATTCAGCCATTTAAATCCACTTGTCCATGGTATTACCCCAGCTTAGTGCCAGACAAGCAAACAGACAGACGAGGGGGACTAGAATGCACGCAGCACAAAGGATCACGGAAAACAAAGGCAAATACCCTTACACGCTGGGGTCTAATCCCGCTCAGGGTATCACTGTAGTCAAATGCCAAATCCACCACTCTCTGCTCCTCATCAAAGATATCCACACACTGAGCCCCACCCTTTCACTCTCTGCTTCATGCCTCCGTAGCTCAGTTGTCCCCCTCCCCCACCTCCCCCATCATCCTGACATCCATCAATTTATTCCTCTACTGAGTAACGTACAGAAGAAGTATAGACATCATTTCACAGCTTTACTGTCCCAGTCCCACTACAGTTCCTCAGTGGTTTCCCCACACACACTCCCTACCTCCCCTCTTCCCTCCACCTTCACATACTTTACCAGCCCCCTTTCTCTAAATTAGTCATGATTAATGTGTACGCCACGCATTGGGCCGTCTTAATTAAATAACACCATCTAATTAGGGGCTGATTTCGTTTGGTAATGCCGCCGTAAGATGGCGGAATGGGATTGTTCGGCGTGACAGAACATTCATGAAGCCCGTCAAACTCCCTGGGCGGTCACACTCCCCTGGTTTCACACAAACAGCCCCCTCTTAATCTGACAGTTACATTAAAATGCAAATAGCCCAGATGTGAGGGTTTGGTAACAAGTGTGGATTACAGCTCCCGGGGAGCCATGATGGACAGGGCTTTTTCTCCCTCATATGACATAAGCCAGGTAACAGGTTGATAGCTGTTGACCTGGAAGTGGCTGTTTAAATATTGGCTAACGCGCTGTTGGACATGTGTAAGATTACACAGTCTGGAAATCTCTCTGAGCTGAGAGATAATGGCTCTGATGAACTGATGTTACACGACTAATCATGAATAAATACTTCTCATCCAAAAAGATGTACATGCTCTTATCAGCGATTGTTTACTGTCCTGATGGCGGAGTTTATCTCCTTTCCTTGTGGACGTATCGCTAGTTTTAATTAAATCAAGCTCAAGACGGACTGAAAGGTCAGAGAAAATTAAAGCATATTAATGAGCGAAGGGCACAGGCAGCATACAGCATCAGGTCAGGGAGACAGCAGGGAGACAGATGCCAGACCTCCATCCTACCACGCCACACACACACACACACACAGACACACACACTCTCCCACATACACATACATGCTCTGACAGCTAAGTTGAGCGAAGTGCGAGACGTGAGCAATATGTGTTTGGTGTGTGTGTGTGTGTGTGTGTGTGTGGGTGGGTGGGGGGGTGCCCTGTGTAGCCACCAGAAGAGCATCCCCTGCAGTGCACCATCATGGCTAGATGTCAAAGCCAGCTAACCCGTGCCAAAATACCTACCCTTTAAAAACCTTTGGCAGTAATAACACCTCACAGTGGCTTGTTCTTTCAGCACAAATGAAAAGGAAAAACACCATTCATTCCCACAGAGGGCCAGCTGCAGCCACAAAGGGATATTGTACTTTTCCTTTGTGCTGTGGCAAAAGAGAAAAGTACAACAGCCTAGCTGCGGGGCGAGGGAATGGTTGGAGGGGGGGGGGGGGGGGGGTGCATGCATATAAGTTTGGGCAATAGATCAAAGGCTTAAGTTTCACTGCATCATCAGGGCTGGAGCACTTCTCCAACCCCCACCCCCCACCCCCACCGCCCCGGACTCCCGTCCCTCCGCCTCCCTCCCCTCCCTCCCCTCCCAGCCTCCTCCGTCACCTCTGCTGCATTCATGCTATCGCAGCCCAGAGCCCAGAGTCTTCTGAGGGGCATCCTGGCAGAGTGTGAACACTGCTCTTACATGTCGGTCTTGAACAGAGATGTGAACACTAATGGTTTTTGGCAGGGCCCGGGTACTTGGTGGACACACTGCTGGAGCAGAAAGAAAACAAGCGGGAAAGAGGGACAGGGGAGGGAGGGAGGGCAAGGGAGGGAGCTGGTGGGTTTGGGGGTCTGTGGAGTCCAGAGAAGAAGACCAGGTGCCTTAGCAGGGTTAGGTTCACTCGCTTTACAACAGCACCATCTGTCTTTGCCACGAGAGCTTTACAGCGTTGAATAACTGATGTCAGTGCACAACAAATAATTCCGGACGGAGTCTTAGTGTCGTGTCAGCCAGTGTAATTGTTTAATAAGCTGTTATGGTTGCCACTTTCTATATCTGGACAACTGATGCGGCTAATATGAAAGCAGACGGTGTGACTTGCACATGTTGGACTGATATAAATTATATGTTATGTCTCTCAAAGCGTCTGAGTAACTCATTATTTTTCTCCGGATATCATCTAGAGAAACACTCCTGGCAAAAAAAAAAAAAAAAAACATGCACTGACAGACTAAAAAGGGCCCCTTTTCTTGACATTTCAAGGCTGAAATGAGAGGCAGTGGGGAAAAGAAAGGAATCCTCTTTGTGACAGATGCACCGAGGGCCTCCGCAAGTGTAACTTTTCCCTGAGCAAGCAACATTTATCGTCTCGGCGGACCTGCCCCTGCGCTCAGCCGTTCGCTTCCTTTTTCTCGGCCGACCAGAGAGAGCGGACAAGATGGATGCCGGTGTCACGGCGCTGGCCAGAGTGACAGATGGGCTGATTATACAAGCTCATCCCTCTCGCCGTAGAAAAACACAAATACCTTGGCTGCTAGCTAATAGCCTTCATCTGCCTGCACCTTATGGATAGGTGATGCTGGTTGTTAATATGGGAAAGCAGCATTGTATAGACAAATCCCATTACAGCCCTGGCCTCCCTCTTGACAGCTTGTACCTGAATGGACAGCTGCCACACTGTTTTTTTTTTTTTTTTTTTTGGTACAGCTCAGACAAACAAAATGGTAAATCACCTCACGGCGACCTCGTGTCTGGATGGCTGGCTTCAAGGGCATGTTTTCCTTCCTCTAGACGGACACATTGCAAATGCATAAACGGATTCCTGTCAGCGACTTGATGTGTGGGTGTCACTGCTGTGCACGGCGGTTTCTCGGCAGGTAAATCGGAGCAACAGGGGCACAAACCCAGGCACAAACTGAGAGAAACATGGCAAAGGCATTTTGGTTTTCAGCCAGAGAGGTGTCAAAAAATAAGTCAAGATCATGGGAGAATAAGTGCAGGTGCTGAAGGTGATCTTTCAGGATTAACCACCCTCCCCTCGCCTGCCCCTACCTGTGATTTAAAGTCTGGGCTGATTAATCAGGCTGGTATCAGGTCTCTGTTCAGGCGAGACGTTTAGATCAATCACGCCAGCCAAAGGGGAGCGTACAGTGTCTAACAAATGGGAAGCAGAGAATGAGGGAAACGGGGCAGAGGAAGAGAAAGAGAGAGAGCGAGAGAGAGATTGAATGGCTTACTCCATGCTCCCAGCCATCAGCAGGAAAAGGTTGTAGATGTGTGAGAAGATGAAGAGGAAGAGGATGGTGCTGAAGAACATGGTCATCCAGGAGCCATGATCCTCGCGGAACATTTTCAGGCGCAGGTATCGACCTAAAGGGAGCATGACAAGGACACTGCTGTCAGTGGCGGTTCAAACAGCATGTCAACCTGCGAACATGTGTGCCCACGAAAATGAAGATGAAAGTAAATAAATTAGTCACATAGATCAATACTGTCCTAGTCTGTCAGACAGGTGCCCTTTAGGCAATGAAATTAAGATTAAAGACCACTTTGAGGTGTCACTCCCACAACCCTGAAGTAATTGTCTTTTCCTGACCAATTCCAACAGTCACTATTGTCATCATCAACCCCAACAGAAAATATTCTACATGCACATCATTTCATGCATCTGGTGGGCATGCTGTCAGACGACTGATGCTCGCTTGTGTTTCATGATGCGAGTTCTGCGTGATTAGAGAAATTATTCAAACATTTGTGACCTGTAGTGCTTCATTTTTTTTTTTTTTTTTTTTTTTTTGTTACACAGATCTGGCTTGGAATCAAATTATGGAGAAATATCTCTCTGGCAGAGCATGAGATTGATTCGGATACGCCGCCTTCTGCACAGAATACATAATCACACGAGCATGTCCTCTGGTGGCAGCGCTCAGCAGAACTCATGAAGACAATGAGGTTTATTATACCACTATTAGCTTGTTGTTGTACCTTTAAAAGACTACAGCTGGTGCCTTTAGTGCCTCTGTGGCTCGCTCTAAACACAGTGACAGACCAATTGTTATTTGACTGCTCCTTATGACAAACAGAAAAACATTTATGTCTTTAATTCAAGGGTTCACATTTTTTTTCCTGGTGAGAGTAGGATGCAAAAAGGATTAAGTGCAGTATGAATGAGTTTGAATGACTGAGATGTGAAAATTGACATGTGTGATGCTATAAGGTAAGTATGTCATGGCACAACAGCTGTCGGACTCCTTGATCTACCTTCAACACAAAAGGAAATAAACTTGGTACATTTTTGGCTGTCTGTTATATCCGACATCATTCAGACCTGGGTCAAATAGGATTTGAAAAGAAAAAGAAAAATCAATGAACAGGGTTCCTCTGAGATTTACGATTGTACTTTCATTAAGTTGGAACACTAAGACACTACACTAAACACTAAAACACAGATTGTTTTTAAAAAGAGCAAAAAATAGTTAATATTTAACCAAACAAGATTAAGATTTCCTGATTTCTAGTCCCGAGTCACAAAAACTCAGCTCAGCTCAGCTCAGGTCACACTGTCCAGAGAACAGAGGACAGACCTCGATGCCTTAGCAGACAACAAAGGTCATTCTCAATAATCAATTCGTACTGAAATATGTCCCTTGGGATTCTTTCAAAAACCTACCCCCACAAAAAAACAATGTCAAGCCAAGAGCTGGTGTGGTCTGTGGTCTGTAAGATAACACTGTAACAGCTTGCAAAACCAGCAGTGGTCAGCCGGCAGTAAACACGCTAACACATTGGTTCACTAGCTGTAGTGCTAACTTGGCTACCCCCGTCGGTCTCATGAACCTCGTCTTGAAGGTCATAGCGGCCCGTCAAGAGTCTCCTGTTTGACCCTGTTTTTCTGTTATGAATGTTTAGTCTCCGGGCCCAGGCAGAAATAACCCTGATGACATCACTATGACATCATCAGGGTTATTTTCTCAGGCTGTGTCTGAAATCACCCTGTTGTTCACTCATTCCCTACTCCCTGTACAATAGACACTAAATAGTTTAGTCAGTTGTGAGCAGAAAACTGAGATGACTTTCTAATTGTCGTTATTCTGCTTCATCCCTGACACCTGTAGGGACACACAACGCTAATGTTTGCATATGCAGACCATTGCATCGACGGATTGCTAACGGAAAATAGTGTAGATGCCACGGACACTACTTTTTTTGTTCCAGTGTAGAATTTTTGAGGGCACATTTACACACTCAAAATTTGGACACTCAAATGAAATGACGGACAGTAAATGTGGTGCACTACAAAGTAAAAAGGGTGTGACTTTGGACATAGCAACAGACTTGACAAAGCTCCCTCTACAGCCGCAGAGGACATTATGCAACCTTTTTAACAGGTTGAGTAGAACTGCATGTTGAGGTCCTCATGCGGTGAAACCCAACCATCAAACGCTTCAAAGGTACTCAATTGACTGTTAATTAATTAAGAGATCCTGTATGCGTGAGCTTGGCTATACACCCCCATTTCCACTGCTTTACATATTGCTCACACACACACTTCGAGGCTCTCCCTCTGCTTTGTCTCTGCAAGCTGTGATCTGGTGCCAGAAGCAGCCATCTTCCCAGGAACAACTCTTTGTTTTTCTCTCCTCCGGCTCAGTCAGCGTCCCTTTGAGTTACAGCTCCTCAGAGGGCTCATTGTGTTTGTGTCCACACACACACACACACACACACACACACACACAGAGACAGAAAGATAGCGAAGCAGAATGCTCCATTTATTTTCCTATTACAGCCTGGCTGGTTTACTCTCCAATAGTTTTACATGCTGTTCAATCTCAGCTTGCTCACTTTTAGTTTTTTTTTTTTGCTGTGCACATAAAAACAAAGATGTTGAGATTCCCACGGCGATGAAGATCTTTGTTGAGTCAAAGTGCAGCTATAATGAATGCACCTCCTGTTCTAAGTTCAAATACATCATACAGAAAAGACATCTTAGTTAACAATAGATCTGCAATATTCATTTAACTTGCTTCATTTTTGTATTGTGAGCTTTTGAAAAGAGAATAAAACCTTGAATGTTCCCTTGATGACGATATTCATCCTCAAAGTTTTGGGAGCTTGAAGCAAAACCAAAGTGGCCTAGTGCGAGGCCACACCATACGTCTTGCTCTGTGGTATTTCAGGGCTCATCACAGATGCATAATTGAATTGACTTGCATGGGTGAACTTAATTGCCTCCAGTGCCAATGAGCCCTGGCTTAGATGTAGGTGCACAGTGTGTATCGGCGGATCTGACTTTTAAAGCAGGATGCCGCGCCAGCAAGCACGGCCGGCCTCTCCTAGCCTACATGGGCCGGATTTAACAAGGGGGTGATTCAAGACTATTCAGCCAAGCTGTTTGAGTCACCGCACCTCCCGACAGCCCAGGACCCCGATAAGGAGTGATGCATGAGCACCGCCTCCTGCGAGGCTCAGCCCAGCAGGGTACAACAAAAACAACACATGGACAAGGCAGCCACTCACACAAACCTTTATATACAGTCTGTGACACAGACACGGGCTGAAAACAAACAGAGGGAAGAGAGGGAGACAGTTGTTATATCTCTTTCTCACTCACACTGCAAACACACCCAGTCACATAGACTAAGCTGGTGAAGCTGGTAAAGAGGGCAATTACATTTTGAATACTAATTTGCAGCATTTACTGTAACATTCCTCCAATGCTATTTATAACGTCCTGTTTGGGATGAGATCATACCTACCTCTACTCAAGCTGTTTCCAAATGAATGACGACCATGTAGCCGTGTCTCCATCTAGTGGTGATACATGAACGCACACCAGAGAACTGACTGGTAAGTGCACTGGTATAAAATATGCAGATAACCACCGGTTACACAGGGTGCCTTTTTTTGCATTGCAGTTACATAACACCCCCCTTTCAGATTTTCCCCAACTTTTTTCATGCTTTTAGGGTTTTTCTGAGAAAAACCCCCTTGCTTTCAATTTTTTTGCTAGTCTTTAAGTGGATAGTATTGCACCATTTTGAGCCCCATCCTGAGTTATGGACATATAGTTTTAACTGTCATCTCCTGTCCTTTGTATTGAATTCTCTTGAAATGCCTAATCTGTCTGAATTTAGTGCACATTGTCATGATTATTTTCACCTGTGAAATCCTGATTTTTAAAAGACTCTCAATGCAGCAGATGTAGCGACAGAACCCACTTCTATTTAAACTAATTTCATCAGACTGTATTTTTCTGAACTCAACTACTGAACATACCGAGTAAAGCTGTCATTTTCAGTATAAATTCAATTCCACAATGCCTTCATAAGAACTATGAATTAATCAATAAACAGTGACAATCAAAATACAATACAGTCAAAAAGCTCAAATTGTAAACTGGTTTATAATTTTATGGTATCAGACTACATCCTGTTTTAAAGAAGCCAAGCTGTAGTCTAAGCTGCATTTGAGCCTTGCAAGTATTTCACAAGGTTGCACTTCTATCCCCAACATGTGTGAATAAACCACTAATCCAGTAAAGCTGAACTGTGGTAAACGCTTACAGAATATACTGTGTATGAGGTATGATAAGGCAGGACACAGCAGAACAGGAAACAGTGAAACAAGCATCTCAGCATCTCGGGGTAAGTGTCTTTTATAAATTCAAATAAATTCATAATGGAGTCCCACCTTGTCCATATCATCCCAGGCAATCAAAGGATTCAAGCTGCTGACATTGTGGTTATCAGTCTGCTTCTGTCTGATGATGAGATCATATGCAATAATTCTGGGAAGTGCTCAGGTAATAAAGTCTCCAGATTTATTATAGTAATCCACTTACAGGACAGTAAAAACCTGCAGAGACGATCAGTTAAACACTGGCACACGACGACAGGCAAATACCTCTCTCAGATGTTCTAACAGTAGTTTGTTTAATCCTCTGTTTACTGTATCTCTCACACACACACACACACACACACACACACACACACACACACACAGTCCCACAGGTAAGGCAGGGCGCACACAGCTCGTGACAGATGAGAAGCGCAGAGTGAGGGCGACCTGAGATGTGATCTCTGTCTTCATTCATCATGATCCCACCATTCAACAAGTCTGACACGACTAAAGGAGGTGAGTACAACCTGAATCTGAAATCCTTATCCATTTTTTTTTTTTTTTTTAGGATTAAACATTTACAATATTCTACATAAAATATATACTTAAACTTTCAAATAATTCATGATATAATAATGAATTTTATTTATGGGATTAATGTATGTATCAATAAATGTATCAATTTCCTGATATGAATGTTGGAAAAATAATGTAATTACTGTAAGTAAATACTTTTAAAATATTAAATATACATATTAAACTTCATTATGTGATAAAGATTTTGCCTTTTCTCCCTCTCAGTGTGTATTGAGAGGTAGACAGGGAGACATGATCTAGGTTGAAATGTGGTCAAAGAAAATTGTTAAGATCCGCTCACCTGAGCAAAATGAATGCATTATCTCTGATTAAGAGCAAACATGGTGGACGCAATAGATCAACAGTCCCCCTGGCTTCATTGTTCGCAGCAGACAGTCAAGCATTCACTTCCTGGACACACTGGTGACGCTCTGAGACTATGGAGACAACTACAGTAAATATAGTGGGCCCTGGGAGAGAGTGGGCGGACACGTCTTACTTTAAGTACTCTCTGAGAGCAGGTTATACTGGCAGAGTAAATTAAACAGACTACGACCTACATCATTCTGGAAGTTATTAAAATCTTGAAAAAATGAAACCTACTAAAAATAAGTATGCCATATGAGTGTTTAACAGAGCTTCAATTCAAGAAAGTAGATGTTATAAGAACATTATGATTTAAACACTTTTCTTACACAGTATTGTATGATATTACAATATTATCTCACATAATGAGTTTTTACCCAAAAGATAAGCTCGACCATCATTTACGCATGTCAAGTCAATCACAATGAATATCAGCTTTTATGTAGATAGAGAACTGGGTCATCTTCTTCGTTTTAATCTGTTGCTTACTCAACAGGATAATGAATTGAGTGCCTGTAGTTTCAATTTAAAGAAAAGTGTTCATGAGTCAATTTTGTACAATTTTCTGTGACTGACGACTTACCTGGCTGTTCTTTATTGTTTTTTTTTAACCCTAACCCTAATCGTCTCTATCTGAGAGTTCCAGCATCATAAAACAAACTGTTTGACTCGCACTTTAAAAGTTGCACTCCCCCATTTTTTCCCATCAAGGTCAATTTATAAGTCACAGATAGTACTACTCAGCCTGGGAGTACAGTTGTGAAGTGTCTTTAGTGGCTCTGAAAGAGCTTTGTCCAGAAAATTAGTTTCATCAGTTGAGCAATCTCAGCTTGCTCTTTGAGACCACCAGGGTTCGAAGTTTTGAAAGATGTAAGCATTTACCAGTCAGGTCAAATTTAAGAGAGACTCTATCTAGCTCCTTTACTGGAAGTGAGCTCTGTGTTTTTGGAGTTTAACCCATACTAGGTTCTTAAAAGTCAGCATATCTCAGTCTCTGCTTCGTTTTTAGCCGTGCCAAGTATGGCAATAGGGTTTGCGGTAGCGGTCGGTCAGTTTGTTCACTGTTGTCCAGACTGAAATATCCCAACACCTACCGGATTGATTGCAGTGAAATTTGGTACATATATTTGTGATGCCCAGAGGATGAATCCAAAAGACTTTGGTGATCCCCTGACTTTTTGGTCTAGCACCACCTTGAGGTTGTCACAGTTGGGTGAATTATAATCACTTTGGTGATCTTCTGACTTTTCCCCTGGAGCCTCCATCTAAGGAAAAAATTCAATTTTACCAATACTTTTATTGGTTTATGACCAAATACCTGCAGAACTATGGACATTCCCATCAGCCTCAGATGTACTGTGTGTTCCCTGCTAATTAGTTACTGTTAGCATGCCAACACACTGATGACAATAAAGTCTGGAGAACTGTAATTTTCTCATAACATGTACTAAACAATAGTATAAAAACACCAAAACTGACTACTTCTTGTTCTTCAAATTCCAGATGTGCTTCTAGAGTATCTGAACCAGTCAACAGTATTCTGCAGCCAGTTTGAGAATGGCCAGTGGTATTGCTATATTCTACTGGTGCTCTTCATTTTTGCTCTTCCCGTGGGGATCTTGGGAAACGTAGCGGCTGTAATCAACTACACCTGCTTCAGGAAGACCTCGAGCACCAGCAATATTTTCCTGTTGAACCTGGCACTGTGTGACTCGGCCTGGATCCTCACCCTCCCTTTTACCCTCTACTTCACCCTCCAGAGGCCGTACCTCAAAGACATACAGATCTTCTGCCAGTTCAAGAAGATCTCCTTCAACATCAACATATACGGCAGCATCCTCTTCCTCACACTGATCAGTTTTGATCGCTACGTTGGGACGGTGCACCCTATCAGCTCTCTCCGGTGGTGGGATGCAGGTAAAGCCAAGCTGTGCTCAGTCTGCGCGTGGGTTATGCTCGTCTTGACCTCCATTCCTGACTTATTTGTAACTTTCGCAATTCAGCGGCCAGAAAATGTTACTGTGTGCATGGACCACATCCAAGGTCCATTTATCTACGTCAAGACAATAACCATTATCAGAACAATAGTAGGCTTCCTGCTACCGTTCAGCATCATGCTGGGTTTTTACATCATGACAGTGCGTGTTCTGAAACGTCTCCCGAGGGGTAGGAGGCACAGAGGAGCCCAGTGGGCAGGAGGGAAGCCTCTGCGGCTCATCACTGCCGCCCTGCTCGTCTTTGTGGTCTCCTTCACGCCCTACCACATCATGGTCATCACTCTGGTGTTCATGAGGATCCATGACCAGGTCACACCATCTAACACCAATGTCCTCTATGCCTCCTATGAGTTCTTTGAGGCCATGTGCAGTGTAAGCAGCTGCCTGGACCCGGTGCTGTATATCATGGCTAGTGAGCAGTTCCAGAGGAAGCTGCTGGCCTTGAAAAGAGACCAACACAGGAGGCTGTGCTGCAGAGCCAGCAGGAGGGTTGGGGTAATGCAATAACTGAGTGGAGCCAATGCATTACTTTTTTGGCTAGTTACCTTAAATTGCTTTGGCTGGATCACTGTTACACATGTGCCAGTGACAGATGTTAATGGCACAATTACCTTGGCCTAAAGTATGGTGTATAAATTGCACTATAGTGGAACTGGAATGGAAAAAGAAACTCATTATTTTTTATTCATTATCAAAATATATATTTTATTGAAATATATTTGACTTGTTGATTTGCTGCCATAAAACTTTCTGCTGCCGGACTGTAATAAAAACATGCAGAGGTCTCATCCTCAGTGATTATTTTCCTATTTACAGTGGTGCATAGCAAAACCAGTGCACAGTTCACTTTTGATAGATATTATCAAAAACCATGTAGGGTAGCCAACAGTGATGTCATGATAATGTCATCAATGGGGTATCAAAATATCTGCACATCGACTTAATGTTTATCGATTAATAACCGAACATTCCAGCTCCGAACGGAAGTAAAACTTGTTTTCCAAGATATGTTACTAAATGTACCGTTTTGCCCAATCCCAAACAAACAGGTGACACATTAAAGAGAAAAACTGAACTAATGTGTGCAGAAACTTACCGAATGGATTAGCGATCTGTATACAGTATGTTCAGTTTAGGTCTGACTGATTTCCTCTGCACCTGTATCATAACAGGAGAATGAAAACATGATCCTATTATTTATTTGCAGTGCTGGTGGGATTAACTCCTGTTACAGTCTAATCAAAACAATCCTGTAAAAAAAAAAGAAAAACCACCCACCAACACCTCCTGTTTAAATATTTTGACTGATTTGCAGTGAAGTGGACACTGATCATGGAAAATGTGATTAACAATGAGTGAAGTAAACACCAGGCCTTGAAAAACAAAAACATGCCTCGTGTCTGGCCACATATAAGTGATACCCTCATATCCATTATTGACTCTTTAGCTATAGATAGCGCAGTCACCTGATCCCAATCACCGCTCTTTGTATTGGAGTCATCAATTTGCACACATTATGTGCTAACTGTAAGGACAGCCTTGTTCTTTTTGTGTGTACTTCTGTCTATTTTAGGTTCCAATACGCAGCTGTACTGTATCCTCTTTTGATTTCCAGCATCAGAACTAACATCCCGACTTCCTTAGGGACCCTAATGAACATTCTCCCCAGAAAAAAAAAAAAAAAACCCAGAATGCAGAGAGTCTGAGCTACAGCACTGTCTGGATCTTAGCATGTACACACTAGCATCCCCATTCATCATGCATTTGCTGGGAACAAAGCATCATTGGTGGGTTTGGGAATAGCCATGACTACGGCCACTAGTTTCCCTAGAGCTGAACTCTTCTGTAACCAAGTGTCTGGATAATAAATCAGAGGTGGGAAGTGACAACAAGAACTCCCTCCGCAGGGAGACTGCAGCACGCAGAGCCGCAACACAGAGGGCTGGCTACTGGGCCACTGTAGCGCTCTACCTGTTCCAGTAAAGAAGCCTGATAGATGATTTCATTCTGTTATTTATGGCTTGGCTCCAGACCAAAGGAGTCATACATTTCAGGTAAATAAGCAATTTCCTTTTGGCTGGTTTCCTTTGTTTGCTAGCCCTCGTCATTATTGCTCTGCGTCTTTGTCTCCCTGTCTGCTGTGCAAACACCTTTGTGCTTTATCATTTGCTGTATGAACACGGACATGAAGTTCACTCCACGAGTAAAGCGCATTAATAACTTCTTTGTGACAATGAAAATGTACCTGGTTTATAAAATGTTGCAGTGTATTTTGGGGGTGGGAAAATGTGCACTTTTTGTTGAATTGAGGGCTGCACACGATAGAGAAGAACCGAACTGGAATTCAACTCACATGATTCTGGCCACTTGGGGGCAGCATTTATTATCATTTTATAAAGTTGATATGGTGAACATGCTAGCAAACACTTTTTATTCATCTGGGAGACATGGAGCAACAAAGTGGAGTCCTTTAAGCTTAGTTTTGGTCTCCACCAAATCCTGAGGAAATAATCTGTGTTTTTAGCTGCTAAATGTCCCACTATGTTCAAAAACCGGTTGCTATCGTTGTGTCAGCTGTTTGATGCTGAGTGAGCAGAAGCACAGTGGGTTGGACCAGAGTCTCTCCACTGAAAATAGCTGCCTGCTGCTGCAAACAAGGTCAATGAGAGTGGTGAGACTGTTGCAGGCTGTAAAACAATGAGCTGAAAGATGCTAAAATGCTTTGCAGAACTGAGGAGAAATGCAGCTGATACATCTCTGCAATATTACATTTTCCATCTATGATATAATTTAATTCTTAACTTTATTCTCATAATACTGCTGTTGGAACAAATAGCATTCGACAACAAACACAAACACTACATCGAAGGAGTGTTTACAGACAGCAATACAGCCTCACATAAATGCACGCTGTACTAAAACGCATCAAAGACATCGACTTCCAGGAGATAGCAGCTTCAAACTGTTAGATAGAGGTGCTCTAAAGTCGGGCTGCAGGGGTACAGCAGTGCACTGACACATATATTATTTACAGAGGCAGGGGGCTGCCTCTGAGGCCAGCTAACAGAGACAAGCCTGAACTGATGGTGAGAGTGTAAGATACAGCTCTACAGGGCACCATAAGTTTTTTGAAGGCTCAACAGCTATGAAGCCGATGATTATGATTGTGCTTTTTGTGGATTACACTGTACAGATGCTGGAACACAGTCAAGAGTACTCAGACATTGATGGAGAATGAAGAAATATAAATCAATCTAGAGCCAAAACAATTAGCCGATCAATATGAGTATTTGTTTCAGGCATTTTATGGAGTAAAGTTGCTGAGCATTTTCTGTTTGGAGCTTCTCAAACGTGAGGATTTGCTGCTTTTCTGGAATCTGTGATGGGCATCCTTGAGGATCTTCTGATATTTTATAAACCAAACGATCAATGAATTACTAAACATTATCAGCAGATTAAACGGCAATGAGAATAATCAGCAGTTGCAGCGGATGCCCTATATCACAGATTGCAAAGTTGCAGTATGTTTAACGACTGTAAATATGAGTCATTCATGCAAATCTGTGATTAATCATCAAAACATGAATTCATGCAACATTAACCTTTTAACTCTTGTTATGATGCATTACTGAAATTTGAAAAGCATTATTTTAATTCATCACAAAATGCATATATACACTCAACACAAAGAAAAAAGGATAATATCAACAACGCACCTGCAACTAATCGTTATTTTGATTATCAATCAATCTGATTTTGATCAATTAATCATTTCATTTATGAGTTTTTTTTAATTTATCAATAGTAACAAATGCATCTTGCAGTTTCCTGCAGGTGACTAGAAAGTGAAGCTGAACCTGGAACACACTAAACCTACAGTGAGACAGAGAAGCTGGTCATTTTTCATTGATAAATGACTTAAGCCATAAATCCATTACAATAATTGCTGCTGAATAATTTCCTGATAATAAATCAAAAGACTAATCGTTTCAGGAGAAGCATGAGAGCCAGAGAAATAAATTCACTCTCAACAGCTTTCAGACACACACGGACAATAAAATACCTTGCAGCCACACACACACACAAAGCATGCAGAGAGCCCGAACCCTGCCACCCACCCATCCATTCCTACACACACACACACACACACACACACACACTCCACTTTGACCCGCAACCACACAGTGCCGTACATAAGCCATCTCAGCCTTTGCGTGGCGCAGTAATAACATATGACAGAACCCAGATGGCATCCTGCAGGCTACAATCATCAAGATCAGGGAAAGGGGACGAGAGGCACTCCAACAACAGAGCAGCCAATGACATGTCTCTCACTCTTTAACACACACACACACACACACACACATACACACGCATACGCACAGAGATCAGCAGAAGGGTGTTAACAGTTCAGTGAAAAAAGGTTTTCACTTTATTGTCACCTTTTCTTGTGCCGCTCAGACTATTCTAGACCCTTGAATGACTGAACTGAAAGTGGAGACGAGTGGTCAGTGTTTGATTGAATGTAAGTGCCGGTAATAACATGCAAAGCAGGGTCTAATCCGGTTATGACGGCGCTCCACACGACTCAAAATTACCCTTCAATTTACCTTTTAGAATCAGCAAAGCCTTAGAGAGAGATAGGTGAATACATTAAGCTAATCTAGGGACTGAAACGGCATGAGAGAGAAATGAGAAGCAGTTTCACTCCTCTCATTATGGAGATGGGCATTGGGATAGTCATTTATTGCAAAGGCAGGCCCATCATATAAATCTTAAGTGCTGTGGTGCTGTGGTGCTGCATCACTGCGGAAAGAAAAACTAGTTCTGTATGAGGCATTTTGTTATAAATATTATATAACTTAAAACTAAACACACACACACACACACACACACACACACACACACACACGCACACACACACACACACACACACACACACACACACACACACACAATGCCTGGTCATCACAAAATAAATCTCACCAAAATAAGAAATTTTACAGAACGGTTCAACATTTTAGGATACGTACTTACAGTATATTTGCTTTCTTGCTGAGAGTTAGATGAGAGGATCAATGCTGCTCTCATTATGGCTCTTTCCAAAGATAACACAATCTGTCTCTGAATCTATCCCTCTAGATCTCACTGATTAATGTGTTGTCCTGGTTTTATGGAAGGTTTTGAATGGGTTAGTTCCTGCTGAGGAGCAGGGACTTTCTGGGCAACTTATCTTTTTTTTTATATATTTTTTTTTAAACTTTTTTTTTCTTTGTGCAGATTAACAGACAAGATATTACATGTTAATTAGTGAAGTTTAGAGGTGCTGGTAGGTGGATCTTGTTGCCTTCTTGTTGTGCTAAGCTAAGATAAAGGCTACTTGCTTAAGAGACAGATATGACAGCTGTATTGATCTTCTCATCTAACTCTCGACAAGAAAATGAAGAAAATGTATAGGTTTAAATGTCTTGAATGTCTACGGATTTGCCCATCTATAAACCTGTAGTGGTCTAATTTTGTTAGACATGGGATTCGTGGATGTTGTACTGTCAAGGTCTTTGCTGGCATTTCCCCTCGAATCGACATCTGCCAACTTCAATCAATGGCTTTTTCAAAATCCGTCTCAAAATCCATCTCTTCAAGTCTGTGTGCTCTTTGTGCGTTTGTGCCTCCGCCCATGTGAGACAAAGCTTGTGTTTTTACTTGTGAATTAATGACTTGTCTTGCAGCCTCACTTTCAGACTAATGACTGAGTCGACTAATCTTTATTGTATGAGAAGCCAAGAGCCTTTTACATTTATATGCCGACTGAGGAAAAACAAAAAGGACATTTTTACGATTCCGTCGTGGTTAGAGCTAATGGTGTTTCCAAATGTGCTTCTACTAAAAGCGACAGAGTAAAACACATTTTTATTGAAATTTTTTGGTTTATAATCCTTTGTGGGTGAAAATTAGCTGCAAACCACCTCAAAGTCCTTGACCATGATTCTCCCAAAGGAGCCTCCTTCTTAAAATTTAAAAAGGTAGCTTAATCTAATCCATGGCTGAACACAAACAGACCACACTCAAAGTGAAATAGACAGCTCACAAACCCAGTGTGACCTAAGATTTAATACAAATGCATAATGACAGCCAGTCTCCCTCTGAATGACCAGAAGTCATTGGCTACCGCCCCCTCGATTATAGAGAGCGCACATAGCCTTGAGTGGCTGAATGGAATAGCATAGGTTGTTCCTTGAACCTCAAATGTAGTCTTAAATCACATAGTCTGTCACAAGCTATTCATCTTTTGGAGTTTATTCTGTTTTCCTCCAACAGAGGCGAACAGAGAACTGTGCACCTCTGCCTACTCTAAATAGCAACATGATTGAAAAACATAACTGAATATGAGATTGGCAAAGATTCTGTTATGCAGCAACTGGATTAATATTTGTGTGGGTTTCTGAGGGGGCAAATCACACATTGTGGCACATATACAGGAAGAAAGAAAACACTAATCACCAGAGGGAGGAGATGGAGGTGTAATTCACTGTAAAATGTTTAGATGTTCTAGGCCGTCATGAATGATAAATGATGCAGTGGAGGCGTCGGCGTTAAAAAAACAAAACAAAAAAAAAACAAACATTGTCTGTTTCCAGGTTGGCGACAAAGTGATATGAAGTTAAGCGCAACTGCAAAAGGCATGAGCTTGAAAATTATTCCAGTTTTGCAATGTATTACATTTGTCAAACGGCGTCAGAAAACATATTCTCAAAATTTTACCCCAGAAATCTCAACAGCCACAGACTGTGATTCCTAAGTGCTTTTTTCAGGTACTCAAGCCTTTGCAGGAACTGTGCTCCTATCCAGAAGTGTTCCCACTGCCTGCCTACATACAAGAGAGAAGAAGAGACAGCTGATAAAGATCCGCAGGGCTTTAGCAGAGACGTGATGTGCAGTAGGTGGGCCATATGTGACAGATCTATAATAGATGCTAAATTTTACAGTGGGCCTCGTTCTATACTAGAGTTCTTATGCTCTACCTGGGTTGTGATTACATAAGTGCTTTACTGAGATGTTGTGCAGGACACAACTCGCCTCTCCAACTCTCTACATCAGCCTCTCTTTCCCCTCTGTATCACATCTATCCTTTCATACATGCTCATCTCCAACAGTACACACACACACACACACACACACACACGGCCCTGTTCAATCACACACACAAATACACCTTCACACACAGAACATAACCACTCTCTCGCCAACAAACACACACACACACACACACACACACACGGCCCTGTTCACTCACACACACAAATACACATTCACACACAGAACATAACCACTCTCTCGCCTACAAACACACACACACACACACACCCACACACACAGAAACACAAACCATCTGTTTGGAGGCCTGTTGAAGTGCATTAGTTGTACCTGGCTGCAGGACGAGCTGCACTCTTTCTGTCCTCCATACCCTCGAGCCAATGTAAGTGTATGGACTCAAATCCAGATACACTTGGCTGTAGTGTAAAACCTCACTGTGATGATAGACCTACTTTACTATTATGAGTCGTGTAAATGAGAAAATGTTGGTTGAGTAATACACTGAAGCTATACAGTTTGCACTGTATTGAGTGTTCTGTGTGTGCAAAGTGTGACAATAAAATGATGCAGATAAATACAAGTGAAAAAGTTTAAAAGGGTTCATATACCTAAATTACAAAATCAGTATCTGTTTCTGGAACTACTTTCTACTGAAGAAATAGTCCTTATGAAAACTGTTAAGGGCTGAGGGCTGTGCATGTATGCATCCTATGTAGTTGCTCTGTTAGCGTACCCTAGCCCTTGTGTTAACTCTGTAGTCAAACCAGATAAAGCATTAAATTAGCTACTTTTCCAAGTGAAACTAGATACAAACACAGTTTTTAGCTCCTATAAAATGAGATGAATTGATTGTTTTTGTGTTTGTATTAGATTTTATTTTGATGCAACTGCCAGTGGTGCTGTATTTGCAGCCATTCTACCAACACTTTGTTGATATGTCTGTAATTCTTTTCACAAGGTGGAAGATATCGTCAGTATCAGAAATCCCCAACTGACAAAATGACAGATGAAATATCATCCCCACAGCATAAAAGAAAACAAATGAGTAAATAAATAAAACATAAGTACATGAATGATAAATACTTAATAAATACAGAATAAATTAAATATGTATAATATTACTGATAATAACCAAAAACAAAAAAAGGGGGGAAAGGGAAGTAAAATAAATAAAACGTGTGAGACAAATGGCCGTCAGGCCTTATGAAGTTTCAGTAGATTCAGAGTGGATCCGACTCTAATTGCAAAAACTGCATTAGAGCTCTGATCCAGTGGCACTGGTGGGTGGTGCCTCACCCCTCCACTTAAGAAGAATTAGTCATCTAGCAATCAGAGCTGCTAAAGGCAATAGCATTGCATTTATATTTTGGAAGGTTAGTTTCTTCAACAACCACTCCAATCATGCTGTCAGGGGAGATCAAGAGGGATCTTAAAAACCTTTGAGAGAGTTTTGAATAAATCTTCCCACTACTTACTCAAAATTATGGTTTAAACAATATGTCATGAATGCAACATTAGTCAGTTAGCCCTGTTGGGAAGTCACTGCACCCAACTAAGAAATAGTTACAGCATCTAACTCCCCATAATATCAAAACTTGATGTTTTACATTTCCGTTTAGGTACAGATTAAACAAACACGACACGACATGTTACTAATAAGATTTAGAAGTGTTGTAGTAGCCTCAACTACTTTTCCGCCCCCATTTCTTTATGCTAAGCTAAGCTAACCCACCCCTGGTTTTAGCTTCATATGTAATGGACAGATACCAGAGTGGTATCGATCTTTTCTAACTCTCAGCAATAACATTTATTTCCCAAGATGTCAAACCAAAACAAAGCTATGCACATGGATAGATAACACTATGGTATATGAGATGTTTTGTTTGTGAAAGTTTGGCAAACCAACCCTTAGAGCTTATATTTATTGACATCACAGATCAGTGTTTCTCCACCTTGTCTAGCTGGCGCCACCATTCTGAGGTCCCCAAATGCTCGGGACACCAGCAATGTAGGTTGTCTTGCAAATTTCAATATGACACTCCGCTGTATTCTGTCTTCACATTGTGTACATAAAAATGATGATATATTGTATTTCAGAACTATTTTTGTTTAGAGCATATCATATTAACATCTCTGTCTCAGTCCTAGAAATCTCCAAGGACCCTGCACAGTATCAAGTAGCTCCATGTAGGGGTCCTGAGCCAAAGGAAGGGAAACTTTGTCACCGATCCTAAGTAAGGAAACAGTAATTCAATTAAACGATTGCTACTTGAGTAGGTTGAACAGCTGGTAATATCAGATCCATAAACTGTCCACCATGTACAGGAAAACACAGTACTCAAAGCCATTTTCCATTTCCCCTCTGACTGAGGATTCTGTATTTGTAGAAAGTCATCATGCACTCTTCGCATTCTATTTATGGTCAAAGAAGATGACCCCCCCCCCAATTATAGTCATTAATAGTTCGTGCCAAGATGATAAGCCAGGGTAGCCAATAATATCCAGGCCTAAGTGAGCTGTTAGCAGGAAATGACATGTGTGAGTTGAATAGGAAGCACTGCTAACTGCTGCACAGTTGAAACAAATGAAGAGCTGATGGGATTACTGTCTCAGCCTTATGAGGGGAGAGTGAAACGGAAAGGCAAGACAGTGACGAGAGAAAAAAAGGTCGATGTTGTGAGAAGAGGTGAGAAAAATAGAAAGTGGGTGAAAAAAGAAGAGGAAATGTACCGAGGAGGTGTGAGAGGTGAAGGAAGTGAGCAGCATGAGCACTGACTAAAATATGTAGCATACAGAGGTGATAAATGTTGTGCTGCAGAGATTCTCAACTTGTCATAACGTGTCATGACAAGAAAAGCACAGGTGTAGTTACATAACATTAAGTAAAGGTCCCATATTTTACACTTTTCTGATGTTTTATTTGAAGCTTTGATATCCATAAGATACATTTATGGTTTTATGTGACAAAAATGATCTCAGTGTAGTTTTACATCTCTCGCAGGCCTCTCTCTGGAGCTCTAGTAAGAACAGGTCTGACTCTGAGCCTCTCTTCTGATTGGCTGACAGTTTTCTTAGTGATGCACAGCCAGGCCAACCACAGGTAACGAATTGTAGCCTCTAACTGTGGCTTGGTAAAAGTCATGTGGCAGTGGTCACTCAGCTGAACAGATGGTCAAATTTGGACTAAAATGCTCCAGTTGGATTTGGTGTGGGGCTACACACTGGCACCTTGGGACTGGTTCTGGTCTAAACCCCCAGGTCATCTGGTGGCGCTTGGGAGACCGTCCGCGGTGCTGCAGCGTTGTGGTCCTCTCCACTCTCTCTCCTCAGCAGCTAGACCCTCCAGGTGGACTCGTACACTGCCAGTGTGTGTCGATGCAAGCCACGAGAGAATGGGAGGTGGGTGATTGGGCAGCAGGGGCGAGTTTTGGATGGGATGTGCAGATGAGACCCGGTGGCGGGTGCATGGTAGGAACTTCTACCGGTGGCAGTGTGACAAGTGCAACTCATAAAACAATATGTATGAAAAAACAGGAAGGTTGGACAATGGGTCTGGGTAGGCCGTGCTGGAGGCATGGCTGAAGGCAGTAACTGCATCGTTGTGACATCACAAATTTATGGAAGTCCTGATGGCTCGAAAGGCACAGTTTCTGAATACAGCCTTGAGCATCTTGATACTTTTACAGTATTTATATAGCACCTAGACCTGCTATATGATCACAAAACACATGGAAATATGACTTCCTACAATATGGGACCTTTAATGATGCACCTGATGATGTTCCTGCTATTGCGTTTTGCATATTGGTCTCTGGCTTGGCTTACCGGGACAATTAAATTGAACTCAGGTAATCATTAGTGTTATTACTCACGCTTTTACTGCCACGATAACTCCTAACAGGCCACTTTCACTGCAGACATCTTGATCTGTCAGAGCAGGAAAAGCACAGGTGGAACTAACAGAGTTAAAGACGGCTCTGTTTCATTTAAGAGTCCCCAGGCTAATGAGCATTCAAACAAGCAACAGATCACATCGGAGCTGATACATCTCTAATGTACAGCACTGACTGACTTTAATTTTTTCCTATAATAGTTTAAATCCTACAGTAACCTCACCAATCTACTTGAACCCAAACTGAAATCTTTTGTGGCAGAATTTTTCTTTAGGTTTTCAACTGTTGGTCAAAAAAACAAGCAATCAAATGGGTTTTAAAAAAACAGTGGTTTTCTCTATTTGTTTGGCTATTTTATCAACCAATGCATTAATCAAGAAAAATCATTTACTGCAGCCCACTTCAACCAGAGAGTAATAAATACAGTAGAGATTTGCAAATACTGTTTGACCCAGATCTGACGATAAGTGAGAAGAGCAGCAGAGAAGAGTTTAACATGAAAGGATGAGCACAGGAGCATAGATACAAAGATGAGAGCTGGTGATGGAGATATATCAATCTCCTTCACAAGAAGTGGAGTATGGGTGTAAAAAGGTGCTTCTCACTGATGACCATCCACAACAAAAACAAGTCAGGAAGAAGGCTCCCTCCCTCAGTAGAGCCATTACTCTGCACATTCCTCTGCATTATTGTGCGCATGACTTACCAAAGAGCTGGCGGTGGAATATAAACTTCCCGGCTAACAGGCCAGTGATGATGGCCAGTATCCAGCACACTACTTTCAGGATGTTCCATCCGAGGCCAGGATACTTGTTGAACAAGAAGGAGAAGCAGTTGCCCACCACAATCATATGAGCCTCCGTCTGACTGTGAGAGACGGGGTCCTCGGCAAAGACGAGGAAGTTAAAGAAGGTGACAAGGTAGGCCACGATGAGGCGCGACCATGGATGCTGGAAATAGTAGCGGAAACGGGCATCTATTTCCATCCTGCTGAGCCCCCCAGCCACACTACACCTGGGAGTCAGGGGGGGAGAGAGAGAGAGAGAGAGAGAGAGAGAGAGAGAGAGAGAGAGAGAGAGAGAAATAGAGAGAGTGAAAGTGCTTCTTTCATCCAGATTATATTAAACTCAAATCAGAAGGGCAGATTAGAGTGAAAACATCTCTCAGACTCAGATTAGTGCTAGTAATATCACCGAGGTTTGGTACAGATTGGGATTATGCTAAATTCAGACAACTCATATAGTTCAGCGACAGTGCCAATAACACACCTACATGGAGCTTTCCAAGCGTAAGGACGGGTTTTCCCATCAACCCTAAGATTATCACACAAACATGACAGAGAGCTCCTGATCTGACCAGTTAGTGATGCCAACACAGCAAAGAATCAGCAGCATGAAAACTGGTTAAATTGGTGAAAAGTTCATGTGTTCATTGAGCTCACAAAAGATGGAAGTTTAAGCTTTAAATTCTTCATCAGTGAGTAAAACAAGCTGAGGTGTATGTGTCATACCTGGATAAGGTAAAATTCTTGAAGCGCTTAGCTGTAAAGCGCTGGCTTTTAAAAGGCTTATCCTCTCAGCCTGTCTGCTCTGTGCTCCCCACAAAAAAACTGTGGCAGCATTACGCTGATGCTTTGCTCGGGAACACCTGCCAAGCAGCGCTTGAGTAACTTCTCGACAGTCCAGCCCTCTGTGTTTTTGCCCCCAACTATTCTCTGAACCCCCTCACTTCGGCCCTGTGTGGCTGGTCTGACTTTGCTGGACTGAACTTCCCAAACCAGTTCCCTATTTTGACACCGTTTCCTAAAATACCCCACAGTGGGAATTTGAAATGATGTAATGGCTTCAGAAATAGAGCTGCCACAGTGGAACAACCATGTGGCTATTAAATTTCACCAGCAGTATGTTTGTCTTGTCATCATCTGCCATCTCTGGTGGTGCTAGAGGTAGGATCACTTAATGATCCAGCTAAAATACAGAATTAGCTTTCTCTGTTTAGCGGATATCAACCATTAAGAGGAGTGGGAAACCTTTCTCTGTGATTGGGGGGGGGGTCTGCTCCCAGTTTGAGGCCAGTGACTGTGGCAGGAGAGTCCCTAACATGCATGGAGAGGGACCCTCCAAAGGACCCCCAAGGAAAAACAGGAGGGGAACATGCAAACTCAATACAGAAAGAACTCATCAGCCTATGGGCTATAACTTAAACAGTGATGGAAATGCAAATGAGGAGAATTTGCAAGATCAGTGATTTCATCCCCCTGTTCATGGTGCATCTTCTGAACTCTCTGGCTTGGATCTAAACCATAAAAATTACATTTGGACTGGCCAATGTAAACAGTCTCTGAGAGCTACAGGAAATACACTGAATGACCCCACTATTCGTGCCAGTTCTGGCAATTTCCGAATGTACTATCGCGTTAAAGAACAGAAATCTGGGTCCACTCACTTCCTCTCTAATGTCACAACAGTGATGACGCCAAATGTCACATCACAGATCGTAGGTATCTCGGAGATAACACAACAAGCTTGACTGGAATGATCAAATTATACAACTTCGATGTCGGTGCACCCTGTGAGTACGGTCAAAATTCGTGCTAATCCCACAAACCCGCACCTCGGTATTATTTGTGCATGTGCGGTAAATGAAATCATCAACGCACCTGCTCCACGCCGTTTTCCTCTCAGTCGACAGCCAGGACGACGAGCCCCGCTCCCGCACGGCTCTCCTGCCACATCAAGCCGACAGCGGCGCTCTAATCATCCCAAACACTGGATGATACGGGAGGGTTGTAGAGGGATTATCCATGCGACCTGTTGTTGGTATACGACAGAGGCACCCCCAAATCCTCTGCCATTGTGCTGGACCGTCCATGCGCCGGGCGGGATAGCTCAGCCAGGCGGTGCTTCGTCAGCGGGTTCCCGCCGGACGGTGCAGTTCCTGGGCTGTGGATGGGACGCTGCTGCTGCTGCGGTGGAGAGGATGGAGATTTCTGGGTCCACACAGCAGGGGCATCAGTGTAACGCAATGTGCCCAACACGTTGATTCACCAGCGCCAAGGTAGAGCCAGTACAAATACAAAGCTTCCGCCCATACCTTTCAAAATAAAACGCGATGAATGCAGAAAATGTTTTTGTTAGAATATATCCAAATAGATATAAATGTTATTAAGTAGAAAATGAAAATTATTACATACACTTTTTTGAAAATATATTTAATTTAAATAATTTTCAGTGGGCTAAATTGTTGGTTTCATTTTTTGTATTCCTTAAATCAATTATACTGTTTGGAATATTTCCTGTACAGTGCCTGTATGTTGTTGTTGAAATGTCTGGTCCAGGGACTTCAAAGACTGTCTCTGTAGACGGCTCATTGACTACTTATAAAAGTTTGACTTTTTTATAACATAATCATAATTTCATTGGACATTTAAATATGGCTCTTAAAAAATAAAATACATCTTATTTATATATAAATATAAATACAAATATTTACAAATTTTTAGTTTTTCTTTCTCTGATTACATAATACTTCAAATACAATATATGTAAGCTACATCCATTTGGCTAACAATCAAAACTCTGAGAGTTTTGTTTAAACTATATGATTAGCATGTTTTGTTTGTTTTCTATTATTTGAACTATAAACTGTCATAAATGCTTAAATACAAATTTTAGCAATAGCACTGGACTATAATTTATCTTTTTTTAAGGGACACGATACACACCCTTATTCTGAAGATGGGTTCACATTATTTCCGCTATGACTCCACCTGTGTCTGCCGTGCTTGACGCGGAGCTGATTTTACTGCTATAAAATCTATTCCTTCATTTTTTTTTTATCTAACCAGAGGAGGAGGGACAGAGAGCAGAGACAGGAAGCCCGGTGGCTTCCAGATGTTGCAGGATTTCACGCCAAATAGGATCTGCTACCATGAAAGGCGGAAATCTCCCCGTTATCCCTGATCAGAATGGAAAATCTAAATGAAAAAAAAACAAAGCAGGGTGAATTGCTTTAATCCTGATCGAACGGGAAATTATAATTAAATATACTAAGAGTCAATCAATAAATATACCATAATTTTAACGTATACAGGCCAAACAGACATCAAGCTTTTACTAACACTGAAGTGTTAATATATTATATTATATTATATTGGTCGTAGTAGTATTATTTTTCATTGGTGCAATACATTTACTTAAATACTGTGCTTAAGTGCAATTTTTAGGTACTTGTACTTCCAGCATTTCCATTTATATTTCTATTCCACCGCAATTTAGAGGCAAATATTGAGCTTATTCTATCTCACAGCTACAGTTACTTTGCAGATTTAGATGTTTTTGAACACAGGACTTTTACTTGAAAGTAAAAGCAGGACTTATACCTGAAATGGTATATGTGTATGTATATATGGCTATACGTGTACACATAACAGATATACAGCGCCATGGGTTATATATAAAGCTTGACACAATTAAATACAAACTGAGAATGGTACAGTAAAAAATATGTTAAACAAATTGTGTGTGTATATATATATATATATTAAGTAAAATTATATTAATTTGCTACATTTGGAATTTAAGATTTTCACAGCTTTTCTTTTACATCAAATTGATAATGATCTAATATAAGACTCTGCTTCATTTTTAGATGTACAAAAAGAGGGTTTCGTTTTAAACACTTGACTTTTATGGATATAATCCAAATGAAAATTAGTCATGTGATTTCGATGTTGATGACGAAGGATTTGGGGCGGCTCTTGTCGATGTAGTCCACTTCCTGCTTCTCTGCCCTGGTTTCGCCTGATCAGCTGCATCAGCCCTTTATCCGACGACAGACACAATGTCACATCAAACGGGCATTCAAGGTAGATGCGTTTGTCTGCTTTCAGTCTCTCTGTGTTTATGTGTTTTGTTGTGCGAGTGCGTGATTCCCGGACGAGCTTGAAGTACCTGCAACAATTCATTGCAACGAGAAGCTAGCGTCAAGTGAGCTAGCCACTCCTAGCTAGCTCTGAGCTACCGTGATGTGTGTGACCAGCGGTGCCCTGTTTGGGCACTTTCAGGACTAGGAAGGATAATCTCAGTCTTTAGCCAGTTTACTGGTCCGCTAAACTAAACCTGCTGTGTCCCCTTTTCACTGTACAAAGGCCTTTTATGCGCTATATAGAGCTTAAATTCAGTAACGTTAGTTTAGCCCTCTGAATGGATGGGCGACGCCTTCATTTAAACAAACTGCTGGCCTGGCAAACCGGTCGCGTTTTATAAATATGAGAATAGCACTGGTATTACCTGCAATGTGTAATTATAAAAGTAAATCTCAGTAGGGAGGGATGCCCTGTTATATATGGCAGCAGCACCGCAGAATTGTTTACGTCTGTAACCACAATTTTATTTAGCCTGGGGCAAGGCAGTATGCAATTTAGCTGAGTAAATAATAGACAGGGAGATGTAGCGATTGTAAATGTCCGTACTAACTCCATGCCACCGATCAACACTGGTCTAAATCATCTTACATGTGCATTTGATTTTGATCAGACTTATTATCAGATGAGTTGAGCCTGTGTGTGTTTTACTCAACTGTCAAAATGAGTCAAGTTACTTTGAAGAAGACTAAAGGTTTTATATCTTTCAATACCCTGATCTTTTTTTTTTTTTTTTACATTTGTGCACAGCCTAATACAGGGCCTATTCTAAACAAACTGATTCCATTTATATACTCAGTACCTGTCTATAGTTGACAAGACTATACCTGTAGCAAAAAAATCAAAGTGAATAACAGTTCTTGAATGCACAAAACCCACAAATGTGTTATGGTCTCTAATCACACTTTCCTGTCTGTGTTATAGAAAACAGTTTTGCAGTTCAACCTTTCTGCATAATCAAAATGAAATTAGTAATCATATTGCAGTCTTACATATATTTGTTGTTGGCCTTGTTCCTCAGCTGTTGCAGGGTTGTTACAATGGAAAAACTGCAGAGTCACTGCAGCTAAAATAGTCAAGGTGCTGGTTTGAATGCGAGTTGGAGACAAGATTTATTATTATATTATTTATTAAAATTTTTCTGCTGTTCCAACATAGGAACAAGGAGTTCCTTAGAGTGTGTTTAAAGGCAAAATATGAGAGATACTTGGTAATGGGCTATATGTCATTAAATTGACATGACAGGATAATTGTATGTACTTTATATAATATCTAACATCTGGTTGTTTTCACAGGTTATTGAGATTTATGAAGCTTTTCGGTGTAAATGTAGGAGCCAGGGCTTAAAATGGCCATATTAGCAGGAGTGCGTTGCTGTCAAGCAAGCATGTGTTTAAAACAGAGACTGACCCTTTCTCTGTCTTTTTTTTTTTTTTTTTTTTTTTTTTTTTTTTTCAGCGGGTAATGATGTGAAGGATGTCTTCGCCAATGCCAGGAGCGGAGACCAATATCGAGTCTTAAAGATCGTCATTGAAGATGGTAAGCAGTGTCCCAGAGTCCTGGAGTTTGTTTACAGCTTCCCCTGCCAAGAAAAGTCTTAAATCATATTTCTACCCAAACCTTTGCTAAGGCTGACATTAGAATGTCAGCATGACTAACAAATCCATGCTCTGTTGACATTTTTGTCGCACACATCTGCTTTCCAGAACAGCTCACTCTGGGCGCCACCAGGAAAGCATCGAAGAAGTGGGACCAGGAGTATGATTCCTTAGTGCTGCCACTCCTGGAGGATGACGTGCCCTGCTACGTTCTGTACCGACTGGACTCCACTAACAACCAGGGCTACGAGTGGATCTTCCTGGCCTGGTCACCAGACCACTCTACTGTAAGGCTTTAATGAATAGCTGTGCACGCTACATAGTATTTGCCCTCCTCTGCTGTGAGTGTCAGTTGGGTGGGGTTAACCACATCAAGGCAGCAGTTCTTTTTATACTTGTTGAAAAACCTGGATAACTGTTGGCAGCAGTACATTCATCATTTCTTACCAGACCTTTGGAAAGCTAAATGAAGGTAAATTATGGTGTTTTCCAAACAACATGGCGCTCACGTTAAACTTCTCAGCTCTGACTTAAAATTCACCCTCTTAGTGCTTTTAGGTGAAACAGGATTATCACATTGTGTTGTTCCTTGTTATGGAAATGTGTGTTTTGTTATTGGTGTGTTCTTGACTCATACAATGTCACCCAAGTCATTGTTATTTGGTTCCACTGAAACTTGATGAACCACTTGTGATGTGGACTCACAGCGATTCAAAATAGCCATGACAAATAGACATACAAATGTTGTTTCTGTGGCAGCGGAAAGAGGAATGTTGCAACGAGGGGCCAGTGCCAAAATAAAATGCCATGCAGGATGTTGTAGCGCTCTAACTGCATGGTGGAACTGAGCTCAAATTCACTTTCTGAGAGACATAGCTGAGCTTAACATTCCCGTCCTCCAGCTCAAAGCACAGAGTTTCAGGTTGAGGCTTGTCTGGAAGTTGCAAAATCATTTCACAACCACTGCATGCTGCTGCCTTAACTGAATCAGTTTAGTGTGTTTTGCTTTCATTTGGTTCAGGCAAAGTGAGGCCTAATTTTTGATTTGGCATGTCAAGTCAGCTGTATTTATATAGCCTAAAATCACATGTTTCAGAGGGTATTTAAAGGTACCCTGTGGAGTTTTCACCACTAGTAGTGCTATGAAGCAATGCAGCATTTTATGAGAGTGTACCCTTTTTATTTGTTTTTGCAATCTACCTGTGGCATTAACACTAAAAAACATAGGAATACCAAAGCAATATATTTGTTACACCTCAATGATACTCAGTGTGTTTTGAATGTAAACCAAAACTTTGTAACTTTGAATTTTCATCCTCTGATATTCTTTATTATTGTGACGAGAAACCATGAATAAACACTCATAACCAAGGAAAAGATAAATTAACAAAATTACAGGCCATCAGAAAACATTTCTTTAGGTTTTTTTTTTTTTTTTTTTTTTTTTAAAGCTTTCTAAATAATACGCATTTTTTTAATATTCTTAACAGGTGCGACATAAAATGTTATACGCTGCTACCAGAGCCACACTGAAGAAAGAGTTTGGAGGCGGGCACATCAAGGATGAGATTTTCGCTACCGCAAAGGTTGGTTTGGATTAATTGTACAACAATACTTGAAATGATGTGAAAAGCTCTTTTATGCACCGAAGCTTCAGAAGCTTTACTTTTAACAAGTTAAGCTTCACTCTTATATGTTTATGTCAACTGATATGAGCAATAATGTATTAGTGTATCAACTTGTATTGCTGTTTGCTATGTCATTGTGATTATTTATTTATTTTTTTGGCCCCCAGGATGATTTGAATCTTAGTGGATACAAGAAATATCTGACCTCGCAGGCGGCTCCCCTGCCCCTCACTGCAGCAGAGGAGGAACTGAGACAGATTAAACTAAACGAGGTAAAAATACACACATACAAGCAAACACACAAACTCAGACAAGTGGTTGAGATTTCATTTCTTGGTCGTCGTTCCCATTTGAGATCATCTTAAGACAAAATGGCTTACTTCACAGTGATTGTGTACACAGATAACATCACCTGTTGACAGCGTGTATGGCTTGAAGTGCTCTGGAAGTGGGTGTGGTTTAGGCTTCTTCTTTGTTTCAGTTCTGAAAAGCGATGTCACTATGTCACCCTAACACATTGAGGCTTCGGTGGGTGAGAAAAATAGCTTCCCTCGGCTCACAGCAGTATTCCTCCTAATCACATCTCCCATGTATGTATGTGTGTGTGTGTGTGAGCTGTAAATCCCACCAGAAACAGTGTGGAGTATCAATGAAGGCCGGCGATGCATCCTTCCAAACAGCACAAGGTCAGCTCTAGTGCAAGTGCGCATATGCCTGCCTGGCAGTATGACTACAGTGCAAAGATGCTGATGCACTAGAGCAGCAGGATGTTGGCAAGGATGACTCTATTAGGCTTGTCCAGCTCACCCTCATAGCGCCACAAAAAGTTTTGTTTACAGGTGTAAACCCTGCTCAGCCTGAGCAGCTAAGCAGTTAAGGAAGAGCCCTTTTTATGAGTGATCATGTCTAATATTTCCATGTTGAGTGATACATGCAAATGAAAGAGCTCTGTAGCTTCAAGTACTAGGCAGTGATTTTGCATGGAGCACATATGAGCTGTATCATTGTGCCTATTCTTTGTCGGTTGCAGTGATAAGATAAGAGAAATACTGTAAGGTGATATCCATTGCATGCTGCTAATGACGCTGGCAGTATTTACCCTGCTTACGTAAAGGGCTTTAGGACTGTTAACGGCAAAGTTAAAAAAGCAGCGTGTGAAGTTTCACTTTTCAGACTTTAAGGGACCGTTCCCATAAAATAAACCCAAATCGGCTTGTGTTCTTTTCAGAGAAACAACCTGTTCTGATTGCTTCCCTCCCAGTCTGCCACATAAACAAGAACTGTCTTTCTTACCATATATGGAAGTGCTTTGAGTTGTGCAGTCCTTCTCCAAAGTACGGTCAATTAAAAGCAGCAGAGCAAATGGGAAGTGAGGTTTGTGCTCGTCCCACTTGACCAGCTGTTGAAGGAAGATAATATACCATTAATCTGTACAGCCTGGATGAAAAAGAGGCTTTGAAATATTTATCATTGCCGTGCCTCGGAGACTTCCTGCCTTTTTACTAAGCAGATGGATAAAAAATACCCACAATCCTTTTTGGTATGCGAGGTAGCTACATCGGAGGCTCAATCATGTTTGCACGGCATTTCATTTTGTGGGAACAAGGCTCTAAAAATAGATGCAATCCATCAGTGTAATCCCCCAGCGTTTCCAGTTTTCTGTGATTTTCATGGAGGCGCCTTGTCACTTCTGATACAACCACCTCATCTGTAATCATCATGCTCTAGCATTCAAGCTGCTTGTTGCACTTGTAAGCCTTTTTATTTGCTGATAACTAAAATAAAGAACATTTATTGTAAATCACAAGTCATTAGGACACTATAATCATCAGTGGAAACCTGTTAATGCTTGGAAAGAACATTGGTTTTTTTGCCTCCTATGATTGAATTTAAAGACCAGAGCTGAATTGAGGAGTCAGTTGTTCTATCTATAACTTGGAATAGTCAGCATGATGACATAATGTCACAAGCATGTCAACACAATGTAGACATAGAAGCATCTGGGTGTGTGTGTGTATATAGACACAGTCTTGTGAATATAATAAGTTGAGACCATGTCAGAAACTGCACTGCAGTACTATATACCGCATTTTCTCTGTTTTGGAGCATGTTTCTGCATAAATGTGTATATAGAGAGAATATGTTCTATTTTTGAGTGTATTTATATTAATACTAACCATGTGTTATTTGAAGTAATGCACTGATCAGCTTAATGAACGACCTATTTACCACAACTGTAACTCAGTGTATCACAGTGACCATGGTGGGAGAATAGAAAGGTCAAGTGCCTCATGTTTTTCTGGTTTGTGTGTGTCTGTGTGTGTCTGTGTGTGTGTGTGTCTTTGTTTGTGGTGTGTTCAGGTGCAGACGGACATCAGTGTGGACACTAAGCAGCAGACTCTGCAGGGAGTGGCTTTCCCTATTCACAAAGACGCTGTTGCAGCACTTGAACGCTTTAGAGACAAGAAAATTAACTATGTACAACTGGTGAGTTCCTAGGAGAAAATCATTAAAATCATTAGTGAGAAGGTAAACTTTGACAGGCCACTAATTTGAATGAGCAAATCAATTCTCTGCCCTTTTGTCTTTGTATTGTTTGGAGATGTTTTTTGGTCAGGAGTTGTTTACAGACTGACACAATGGCTCGTTTAGCCCAAAAAGCCTTTGTGTGTCGAGTCTTCTCATTGAAATTCAAAGGGTTCATGTCACAAGATCAGATCAGTGCAAAGTACAAAGAAATAATTGTGTCACTCTCGTGGCCTTGTCTCAGTTGCCTTTTTGTTTGTTAGCCTAAAAGCTTTTCAAGACAGCAGCATGTTATGTTGTATTTATCCACTGAAGTATTCCTGCTGACTGCAGAGCAGCACGCCAGCGACTGTTGAGTAAATGTTTTTTACTCGGACACACCTGAGATGAAAGGGATATGGTTTGCTATTCACTGTTCGCACCACAGATTTCCCTAATTGCTCTGGAATTCAAAGCAAGGACTTTTGTGATTAGGAGTGCACGCCACCAACCTTGTTAGTAACTTTAAAAAAATAAAATACATTTTTTCGCATTTCTCAACAGCAAGTAGACGCTGCACAGGAGCTGATTCGATTGTCCAACACTGAGCCAACAGAGCTGAAAGACCTGCCAATGAGAATCCCTAAAGATTCTGCACGTTACCACTTCTTCCTCTACAAACATTCCCATGAAGGCGACTACTTAGAGTCCACTGGTGAGTAGATTCCCACAAGTGATTATACACAGCTGACACATCCCATATCATTTCCGTTTAGTTTTTTTTTTTTTTTTTTTTTTTTCATTGCTCTGAATGGTTCTTTGTGTCCACTCCTCTCATTGTCCTATTTGCTTTTGCAGTCTTCATTTATTCTATGCCTGGGTACAAGTGTAGCATCCGAGAGAGGATGCTGTATTCCAGCTGCAAAAATCCATTGGTTGACATGGTGGAAAACAATCTCCACATTGAGATTGAGAAAAAGGTAAGAAACATTTTGTCATAATAAGAGAATGTGGTGAACAGCATGGAAATCTGAATTATTTTTTGTCAGAAACTTTGGAAAACTTGGATTTAAATCTTGACTATGTCTCCAAAATTTTGAATATTCATGATAAAATAAGAAGTCATCAGGTGTAAATTATTAAGAGGTTAACACTGCAAAACTAATCTGCATTGTCACGACTGTGTGGGTATGGCTTGATCTAAAGCCACAATTGAGAGAAAATAAATCTTTATCATTTTGATAGTAGGTTGTGATTTTAGTTCCAGCTTCTCAAATGTGAAGATGTGTGTCTGTGTGTTAAAGACTGTTGGTTGAATAAAACAAGCAATTTGAACACATTATGGGGATTTATTACTGTTTTCTGACATTCTATAAACAAGTAGTTTGATCAGATTTGATTCACTGGGAAGTGTGACTTCTTCAAATATGCTCAATGTTTATTCATGCACAAAAGACTATGGTATAATTTTTTTCCTGCTCACATCAAACCAGCGAGAAAAACACAGACGAGACAAAAATGTCTAATATGAAATAACAAAGAAACATCACAACTTTGTGTTTTGAAGTTGATTGAGATTTAGTTTTCAGGGGCTTCCAGAATGATTTTTGACAAGTAAATTCATGAGGTTATGCGAGTAGTATGGGTCATACGGAGTTTGAAATGATAATTGTAACTGATGGACATCAAAAACATCCCATAACTGCCAAAAAGTAGATATATTCCTTTTGGAGTGTGAGTTGAAGTTGGTTTTGCTGTGTCGCTCATCAGCTCAAATTTTCTTTGTGTTTCCCAGTTGGAGATTGAAAACGGGGACGAACTGACCAGTGATTTTATGTATGAGGAGGTGCATCCCAAGCAGCATGCACACAAGCAGGCCTTCGCCAAGCCCAAAGGCCCTGCAGGGAAGAGGGGTGGCCGCCGCATCACCCGGCCACCCGCAGAGGGAGAGGAGGAAGATTAAACTGACCTCAGCTTCCGACCACCACCTCCACCCTGAGCACGTTCCACAGTGGAACATTCCTGTGATGGGGGGAGGGATCATATTTGACACGCTTGTTTAAAAGAATAAGACAACAACCTCAAATTCCCACACATGTCACCCAGAGACCCAACTATGCACGCCAAGGACAACTGAGCAATGACACACTTCAGAATTTCCATTTGTAGCTCGCCAAATGGAAGCATATTTATGTATGTTAGTACATTCACAAAAATGAATTTACAGTGATTCAAAGACGCCCAAACAAGTCAAACTTGAGGTTTTTACATCGTTGCCAACTCTGAGAAATGTTAGTGCGACTGTGAACTTGCGCCAATATGATGAAATTCCCCCATTTTGAGTTCACATGCTAGAATTCTTAACTTGCATTCCTTAAGTCCGTGTCCATTAATGTTTCCATGTTTCATGTGTTCTACATTTGTCTCCTACTGTTTGCACAATGAGGTGCTCCAAAGCAGAAAAGATATAATGATCCCACTTGTGTCTCTTGATTCATTTTAACAGTGCATTTTATATTGGAAAATTTCCTTCTTTTTTGATATAACTGTGGTTTACATGAAAAAAAAAAATCATCTGCTGAGAAACTTATTTTTCTATGCAAGTGCTGTAAATGTACATATTGTAGCTGTGTGATGCTCTATGATTAAGAAACAGTCTGGTCTGTTCTGGTGATTGTCAGTGTCGGTGAGGATCACAGTGGAAAGAACAGGGGCTTCCAGAAATATTACATCAATACATCTCAGATTTCACAAAGAGGAAGCTACTCAAACATTGCTGATTCCCGTACAAAAGGGAAAGCCAAGCAACCGGATAGGAAAGGGAGTTCTATAAGTACCTTGATCAAAATGTTGCCACATCCACTGGTCTGCTGATTAATATTAGGCAAACTACTAAGCTCACCTCATGTTCGAAGGGATAATCCCTTTATATTCATACAGTGTCATTATAATAGAAAAGAAAATCATGTTTGGTCTTATGTTTTCTTACAAATCTTTCTTTTAAAAGAAGAAAAATAAAATATTTAAATCACATTTTTTGTTTGAATCATTTTATTCCTTTTACTGTATTCACAATAAATACATGGTAGAAACACTAAAACCTGAGCTACATGCTTCTTAGCAAAAATATAGTAAATTATCTAAAATAAGGTAAAAGAAAGAGATATTGATCCAAAAAATACCTTTTGGCCAGTCACAGTCAACAAGCAACATTAATTTATCTGACAGAAATATATTCAATCAGTCTGCGCATTGATTGGAGCAGGTGTAGATATCTTGTTTCCTCTCTGGGATGCTATGCCTGAAAATCCACTGATATGCTTTTGACAACCCCTTTAAGTTCGGACAGGACCTGTGAAGACAGACATTAATAAGACAGACAGTCTACAAATAAAAATACATGAACTTGTGTATTTTGTCATTTACATATACAAAATAGAACCTTACATTAGATACAGAAAAACATTTCATTTAATCAAGGCTACAGCAAATCCCATATAATATTTTTGTGTGTTAGTTCCTTCAGTGTTTGACTGTTTGTTCCACAGCAAATTTATTTATTTTCTTTCTGCCACGCTATAGGTGCGGCTGCATGGATGGCAATATTATTTTGAGAAGTTCACTACTTTTGGTCCAAGCTGAATGTGAACAGCTTGGAGTGCCATGACATGTTTCAGACAATGATCCACAGAGGATGCATTCTTACAACTTTTGCTCCAGCACCATCATCAGATCAAAATATGTCCAAATAACAGTGAGACTAATGACATTCCCATGAGCCTTGGTAAGCCATGGTAAACATTAACATGAACTGTTAACCACCAGCATGTTGGCATTGTCATTATGAGCATGTTAGAAGGCTGAGGTTAGCATTTAGCTCAAAGCAGCACCGTGACTAAGTACAGCCCTCAAGAGCAGCTAACGTGGCTGTGACTTCATCCTGTTACTATTCTTTGTGTCCTGATGAATATACAAAGACCCTCACCACAGACGCTTAAGTCTGAATAATAATATCACTTTATTGATATTTGTAGTTTGATCACTTCATAAAAAGACCAAAGGACAAATGTTTTTTTTTTTTGACCGAAGATTCACTGAGGCGCTCTTAAACAGTAGGTTCATTTTTTTCACATTTCTGAAAGACTCATCAGTTGCTGTAAATGAGTCTGCATGCTTTACAGATGAAGAGCTTGTCAGATGGTCAAACGGCATATGAAACCCCCTCCCACCACACCTTTCCGATATCTGATCTGTAGGGCTGCATCTGACAATTTGTGTAAATTTTCCAAATTGATGATGAAACAAGCACCCTGACTTCACTTTTCATTAGTGCAACACCATAAACTCCTTTAAGCAAAGAGTGTTTTTAAAGTGCGTGCTGTTCTTTACATTCACATTTAGTCAGTTAGCAGACGCTTTAATCCAAAGTGAGGGATATCACTAAAGCTTCAGTGCAGTAGGAAAACAATTTATAGTAAGTGTTAGTTAGGCATGTTATTCCCATTTGAATTATTATCAAGTCTTGCTCCTCTCTATGACAGAAAACACACCCACTTGAACTTTCTCCCCCATCTCTTACATTAGATGTGTGCAGGGTAAGGATCGATTCATGGCTATTATGCACGGGAGGAAAGATTACAGCAACGTACATATCAGCATTTGAGCACTGCATTATGAAGAATGAATTGCTTAATGGTATCATGCTCAAAGTGATGTACTGAAAGTGGTGCGAATGCTAACACAGCAGCTGTAACAATGCATCTTCATATCCGCCAGTGTCTTTCCTCACTGTACCTGTTTGATGACTGGCCGTCTGTTTTTCCTGTCATGGAGGCAGTTACAAGCCAAAGAGTAAGTAGTCTCCACCTGGCTCAGCTCCCAGTCTCCCATCTTTTTGTCCAGAAAGGCCTCCAGAGTCAGCTCCTCGTCTTCGTCATCTATGTCATACGTAAACTCCATCTGGGGGAGCGAGGGAGGGAAAATCCCACAATAGGTGACCGAGGTCAGCGGTAAACTTTAAAAGCCATAATTTGAAGAAAATGTTGCGTAGATTTCAAATTAGGATTATTGCTTTCATCATGCTGAAGGTTCTTGGTTTGTCCATTTTATACACAGTGCAAGAAATGGATTTGTGTATCACCGTCTGAACAGCAGTTTTAAGTTGCTCAGCGTATGCTCAGCACAGATGAAACTTGGGTTCGAATGCGTTTCAGTTACCCTTTAATGACTACTAACTGATAACGCTCCCTTACTAATTAGATGCTAAGTCTTTAATAAGATGTAATCGCAAACTGTTACTTGATCGCCACACAGTGAAAGCCTCTTTTGTGCTGCTTACCAAGAATTGTGGCTCCCGGTTTTCACAGGCTGGCGGGAGTCCAGACAATATTTCTAGCAACACCTGTAGATGTCAGAGAGATGGGGTTAATCACATGGCTCTGGACGTCAGAAAACCTTTATTACCTCGACATGTGCCAAGTACCTCCACAGACACTGCAGTGTTTCCACAGCTGTCCCAACAAGTCATATAAGCTGTACTGTACTATATTGAAGGTCAGGCAGTTTTATACAGCGCTGACCCTATAAATCATTCAGCCAATGTCAAACAATGGATAATGGGTTTTATATTTATAGCTACTACTGTGGTACAGCTGTGCCCTTAAACTGATTTAAAATTTTTGTTATAAAATAATGACAGATGATACATAAAACAGAGCTCTATTTTCACAAATGAGAAGAAATGTATACTCTAATGTTTGTGTTCTGCAATTATGTGTGTGTCAGTAGTTTAGGAGAACTTTGCACTCTGCTGAGCTGTCTTCTATATATTTACATTACACTGGCAGTTTCTCCTTTCCTGACATAATATCCCTATCTGTGTGTGTGTGTGTGTGTGTGTGTGCACGTGCATGTG
Source organism: Seriola dumerili (assembly GCF_002260705.1). Classification (NCBI taxonomy): domain Eukaryota; kingdom Metazoa; phylum Chordata; class Actinopteri; order Carangiformes; family Carangidae; genus Seriola; species Seriola dumerili. The sequence continues at coordinate 3,232,764 of NW_019174497.1, read as the reverse complement.
TCCGGTGTGCGTGTGTGTGTCTGCAGAAAACCCACCACTCCAAAGCTGAAGACATCAGATTTTGGTGTGATCTCTCCTCTGAGGGCCTCGGGTGCCATGTATGCACGGGTGCCCACAATCCTCTCTGTCATCATGGTTGTTGACGTCCGTTTGGCCGACGCTCTCGTCAGCCCGAAGTCTGAGATCTTTGCCACAAGTTTTTCATCTAACAGGATATTTGCACTAACAGGAAAAAAAAAAAAACATTATGAGCAATTTTAAACTAAATGAACACATCTCTGTTTAACTCTGTTTAATCTGCACAAAAGCAGAGCTGTAAAAACAGCAATGAACAACGACAACACTGTTTTCAGTCTTTATGCTAAGCTAGGCTTATTAGCCTAACTAGCTTTAGTGTCATATGTGAAAGTGGTATCAATCTTCTCATCTAACTTTCTGCAACAAAGTGAATGAGAGTGTTTACCAAAATGTCTAACTATTCCCTTAAGAAAAGGTCATTTACAGGGCACTGAAAAAGAGGAAAGACATCACTTAATGTACCTTTTAACATCTCTGTGGATATGATGGTTGCTGTGCAGATACTCCAGGCCTCGTGCTGTCCCCTCAGCTATCAAGCATCTCTGTCTCCAGGACAGTGGGGGACTATCATCCTGAAAGGACAGAAAGCATAGAGCTGAACTATCGGTGTGAAAGCTCATGTACTAGAAGAGCAAAGTAGGTAGAGTGTAGATGGTGTTTACCAAGCAAGCCAGTCGGTCTAGCAAAGAACCATTGGCCATAAAGGCATACACCAAACATGGGTGCTGCCCATCACAGGAAAATCCAACCATGTCAACCAAGTTCTCATGTTTCAACCTGTGAAACAAACAGTTATGAATATATGAGTCATTATGATAACCCGCAGCAGGTTGGGTGGAAAGAAATAGTTCTACATTTTGGGAAATGTGCATATTCACTTTCTGTGCTGAGAGTTAGATGACAAAATTGATACCACTCTCATGCCTGCATGCTACATATGTAACTGCAGCCAAGAGACAGTTAGCTTAGCTTAGCATAAAGACTGGAAACAAGGGAAAACAGCTGGGCCGGCCCATTTAAGGTAACAAAATCTTCCCAGCAGCACGTCTAAAGCTCACTAATTAACATGTTTTACTTCTTTTGTTTGATCCTTACAAAAAACAAACTTTAGTGGTGCTACTAGATGGATTTTGTTACCTGTGGACAGAGGCAGGCTGGCTGTTTCCCCATGTAGATTTACTGAATAGTGACCAATATTGGCACACAAGTGACATGGGATAATGCTAAATGCTACAACCTGTTGGAACGGTTGCAAGTGGAAAAAAGAGTGATCTGACTTATTGTCAGTGACAGCAATATCAGCATGCCACTGCGAGCCACTGGTCATACCAGACTGTGTACGGCTGTAGCAGCAAAATCCCTGAGTGGACTGATTTGTGAAAGCTACATATTCTCGCTGTTTCCCAAAACTCTACCAATCTCACAAAAAGAAATCTGTTTCAAACATTTACTTTCTAATTAATCATAGTAATGAGAATGATTGGGTGTAAGCATCCATTAAATCTGAGACTAGTGTATTTGATGCATGACTCAGGCTTTTCCCAAAACTATTAATCCTTTCACTCTCTCAAGTTCCATTACTATGAGTAAGATGCCTGCTTCAGAAACAGCTTGTCTCCTCTAGCTAATAAATTGTCATGTTTATGAGGTGTCAGTGAGTCACTTTAAATCAAACTGATTAACAAGGATATAGACAGAAGACGAAACTTACACTTTCAGAGTTTGGATCTCTTGATAGAACTGAACATGCAGCTCGTCCGGTGAAACGTCCTCCATCTAAACGAGATCATATTTCGCGTTGTGATTTACACAGATTATCTACAAAGGTTTGAGCTTGGTATGAAAAATATTTTCACTCACTGGGTTGAGCTTTTTCACTGCAACAGGTGTGTCATTCAGGAGACCTTTGTATACAGTGCCAAAGCCTCCCTCTCCAAGTCTGCTGCCTCCGTCTGACATGGGACGGTCATCAAAGTTGCCGGTAATCTCCATCAGGTCATGGTACATGAAACTGGAGAAACCTGATGAGGGACACACACAAAACTGTCATGTTAACTTCTGTGGTTAAGGCCCCACTCCTGCCACCTGCTGGCCATTTATGTAAAATCACATATTTTTCATAGAAGCAGAACCAGGTAGTTTTACATTTCGAGGAACTGAAATAAAACAGCCTTGTTTATAGTGGTGGGATGTAACTAATTACATTTACTCAACCACTGTGTTATAATACAATTATAAGGTACCTTTTCATGTAGTATTTCCAATTTATGTTGCTTTATACCTCTACTTCACCCAAATACTCCTTGACATTATTTTGACTATTATATTTACAGGTTACTTTGCAGATTAAGACTTTACACAATGAAACATAGTAGTAGTTAATAAAATATGATGCATTATGACAGATTATACAAACCAAAAATATATAAAGTATTTACAATTAGCTTCACCCCCACCAGCAAAGTTGCTGAAGTACTTTGACTTTTGACATTTTGCTGATAATTCTTCTGTACTGTTACTTTTGGATTTTGAATGCAGGACCTTTATCTGTATTAAGTATTTTTACATTTTGGAATTGCATCTTTTACTTCAGTAAAAGATCTGAATACTTCTTCCACGGCGGCCTGTGTAGAAGTGCTTTAGCAAATGTTTAAATCGACTCAAATGTTGTGGAACGTCCTCATAGAAGTTGAATATAATATTTTAATTAACATGCTTAAACAATTCAAACTGATGTTAAGGTTTTCAACTGACTATGACTGTCGTTTAATGCCATACGCTTCACAACCTTCTCTCATGTACAGATTACAAATGCGCTGTGTTAACACAGCCCAAAAAATCATCTCAATGTGTGGTTTAACTGTGATTTGAAGGTGCAGCCACCTGTTTGTCCTGGTTCACTGCTCTCCTGTAGAGTCTGTGGCTGCAGAGTGTAGCTGACAGGCAGCGGCTGTGTCTCGCTCTCTGTCAGTAGCCTGGTAGGACGCTCACTGTCTCTTTCTACTACTGGAGAGACTGGCTGTGCCTCTGCCTCTGAGGGGGCCTCTTCCACTGTGTGGTTAAAATAAAAAAGACATAAAAATATGATACACAAATCAAAAGCATGTTTTTTATTGTTTACACAGTCCACATCCATTTTGCGAGCTGAAAGAAATACATAATGAACGTAAACATAAAGTCTGTTTTATACTGTCTTCAATATACTGAGTGGAGAAAGACATTTTTAATATAATTAAAACCATAAATTTTGTGAAAGACTTTAAGATTAGACAACACACAAAAACAAATGTGCTGTATAGTGGCTTTTATGTTGTAGATTTATATTATGTGCATATATAAAACATTTCCTTTTTTCATCTGTTTTAGAACATGCATAGGATGTGCAGCACTTACTTGACTTTCTTTAGAACACAAATGTCAAATGCTGAAAGCATGTGGTATTATTATTGTATGCCATGCAATCGCATGCAGAAAGGCCACTGGTATGGAACAAAAATAAAATTCATTATTAAATTCGATATATGCTGGTCAGGATCTGCATTTTTTTCCATTGTTTTTCCACTGGAACTTATCAAAATTATTGACATTAGTCGTGGTTACGTTCTAGCAACCTCTTTACTTTAACTGTCCCTTGCTGTTATAGTTTGGCACCTCATTATCCAAGTCTGGGCAAGTTTATGTACTGAACTATTTAGACTGATGTAACTTATTTTCTGACCAAATTTTTTTTTAAACCTGGGACACTGAAAAAGATGTTTCAAGAATTGGATGATGCTGTTTAATAATACATATGATTAGCAGTGACTGTAGATAAGTGAAATAGGCTTATTATGCAGTGTGATAAAAGGTGGTTTTGAAAATCATACCAGGTAACAGGACACTAGCAGCAGCCAGTAACTTGCGATGCTTCAAAATGTCCACAAGTTCACCCACTGTACTGTTGGTGGTCCCCCAGTCATTCAGCAGCTCAACTGTGGGACTCCTCCCCTGTGCAACAAGGCCTTCAAACCTCCTGAGATAGATAGATAGATAGATAGATAGATAGATAGATAGATGGATGGATAGATGGATGGATAGATAGATAGATAGATAGATAGATAGATAGATAGATAGATAGATAGATAGATAGATTGATAGATAGATAGATAGATAGATGGATGGATGGATAGATTGATAGATAGATAGATAGATAGATAGATAGATAGATGGATGGATGGATAGATAGATAGATAGATAGATAGATAGATAGATAGATAGATAGATAGATAGATGGATAGACGGATAGACGGATGGATGGATGGATAGATGGATAGATAGATAGATAGATAGATAAAGTAGATAGATAGATAGATAGATAGATAGATAGGGTGTTAAAGCACGTTAAAGCAGGTGTTAGGCCTACTCTGACAGATTCAGTGGCTACATCAGTTTTGCTGTTACCTGCTAGGCCTATAAAAACGTACCTCACATGATGCAGTGAGTACCTCGGCTCCCCACTCGGCTTCCGTATCGAGACAATAACATCTTTCCACTTGTCTTGAGGGTCCAAAAAATCCGACAACCTGCGACGTAAACTGTAACTGAGGTTGCGAATGTAAGTAGCCGAAGTTACTGAATTACTCATTGTACGAGAAATTACTGGCAACACTCGAGTGTGAAGTTTATCTGACAGTTACACTGACATGCTGTACAACTTACAGAGCCGCTACAGATGTGTATTATCCTCCAGGAACTGCACCCATAAATGCGGAAACACTAATATTTCGCTCACACACCATTGAAATGTGTCTTTTCCGAAATTGTGCAACTTCCCCAACGTAACACAGCAGGTCTGTCCCACAAGAGTCTCCACCTACAATGCGGAAATAAAAGGCAGTAAGAGTAGAAAGTCGAAAAAGTTCAGTCTCTACTGTGAAATATTGTGATATCGGTTTGTTTAACACTTTAATCACACCGTCAATGTGGTTTCACGCTAGTTGTCAGAGAATGAGGAGCAGAAGGCGATGGAAACACACATCGCCTCCTGTGATTGTTTATAGGTTCATAATATCACGGCGCCCTCTTGTGGACAACAAAGAGACTTCACTCTTTGGAACCACTGAGTTTATCAATATTGTATGGGAATATGATTTTTTTTTATTTTTATAGAATGACTTTCCTTTTTTACTTAAATGTAATGTGATCAGTGATTTTAATCCTCCCCCTATAATTTCTTTATCAACCTTGCGTGCATGGTCATGACTTGTATTTCCATAGGTTTCAAAGAACATTTCGCCTGAGGACTGCAAATTCGCTAGCGGGCTAACACTGGCACATTTACAGTAATGATGATTAATGTGCGCTGTCCCTGAATAAATTAATGAAAATGAAATAATATTCGAATTAACAGGCTATGTATTATTGTGCTCACAGGGACATAACCAAAAAAACATGACTAAATGAAGCATGGTTAAATTTGAATTGTATTAACTTGTTGAATCAATGTGATAAATAGCATTTTCTATGCATATTGGCACTTGATTATTTATTTAGTTTTTATAGTTTTATTTTTTATATCCCTCCTTGAATATTTATGTAACACCAACACTTATAGATATAGAGATCCCTATGGTATCTCTATATCTATATGTGTCAGTGTCCCATAGGGATCTATCTCTCTATAAATATAAATATATCTAAACATAAAATAAAATACAAACATTCTCACTCTACTGTCTCAGTCTTAAAAGGCCCAATATGCACTTTTATGACTGCCTAGACAAAGTATGTGAACACTGCAGCCGTGTGTGCTTGTTAAACATCTCATACCAAAACCATAGGTATTAATATTAATATCTTCTGGGATGGCTTTTCACAGGATAGTGAACTTATACCTACAGGAATAAGCTCCCATTCATCTGCTCGACATTTTAAATACCAGAGTTGAAGGCAGGTCAGTTCATTTCCATTTTGCATCATCACTGACAGCTGTGGAGCTGTAGACTGGCAGAGTTCTGCGTATCAATAAAATTGCATTGAGGGCACTATATATTTGATGAATTTCAAACTCAGTATTCTGACATTCCAATGAAATGATTGGAGGTGAATATAGCGCACTATACGACAGTGAAGGGATTTCTGACACAGCCACTGAACTGATAGTATGGCTATAGACTTATTTTTAGTCATTTCTATGTAGAACATAAGACCAAGTGTCGTGTTAAATAACTAAAGACCTGATTTTAGAGCAATAGGAGATACCATCCTTGTTTTGAGCATTTTTTGTGGATTATTATACTTTTAATTATTTTTACACTTTCATCATTGGACTCTCTCACTCTTTTCTGTTGGCAGTACCTGTATCTGTTTTTACCCCCATGGACTTGGATTCATGAATGGCACTGCTTGCTGCAGAGAGGAAGGTAAGAACTGGAGAACACTGAACACTTAATCACTGTGCAGGTCAGCTGGTTCAGCTAAAACCACTGGCCATGCTGGAGAAGTACATCAAACATATCAGAGAAGAAAGAGCCATCTCCAACTTGTTCTCCTCTTTCAAACTTTAAAGCTGCATGAAACAAACAACCTCATCAAGCCGAACCTGTGTCACACACCACTGGCAAACTGGCAAATGAAGTGAAGCATTTGGTCTAAAGTGCTGAGAGTACCATTTGTTTTCTATGTGTGCTAGCAATATTTGATCTGTTTATGGTGTGTGAGTTGCTATTTGCACTGTGTTTGTTGAATTGTGATCAGTTCCATGTGGGCTGGAGCGCTTGGCTGTCTCGCTGGATGTGTGGGGTGATGATTTGTAAGGTGTGTGTGTGCGCGTGTGTCTCAAGGATATGATACTTTAAAGCAAAGCATGTGAAAACATTTTATTTGAGGGAAATCACAACGAAAATCAAATACTTAAACCAAACAGACACAGGAAACAAGACAAGGAATTCGACAGCTGTTAGCGACTGTACTAAAGCACAGCTCAGTTAAAACTACCCAAAGTCATCTGAAACTGAGGCTACACAACAGAATTTCAGAATTTAATTAAAAACCAATGAAAACCTTTAACAATATTGGTATGTGCGATTGTTTTTTGAAGTTTTGTGGAAACACATACCCAAAGCATATGGACTTTACTAATGCAGCAGCGACTGACATCGCCCACAACACATGCAAAAACAATCCTTTAATGTCACATTTGATTTTGATGAGTGCTGACGATGACAAGTGAGTTTTATATGTTTTTTCACAGCTGAGCATCATTTCAGTTTATGCTCGTGAAAACGACACACATGATCCAAGCTGAGAGAGTGCACTGTCACACGCAGGCCGGTTTATTATGTTTCTGGGCTAGGTGGATGACAGTAAGCAAGATAGTCTTCATAATAAAAGCTCTTTTGTAAGGCTCTCGTGAGTCATAAACTAAGAGAGACCATTTTTTTCTTTAATAGACTATTTTATACCTTCTGACAATGCATGCACATGGTCTGAAGTACATGAGAAGGAGCCTTACCACATGTGTAAACAAACTGCAATTAAGTTATTTTGTATGGAAAAGCATAATGAGAGCCATTACTCCAATTGTGGCAGCCAAGAGTGTGTATTCCCTTTATTCCTGATGTTTCATGCCGACTTTCACAAACACATACTCCGGAATTTATAAGCTCAATGGTTATTTTTCAGCAGTTGTTTGTTTTTGTGTGTGTGTGTGTGTGTGTGTGTGTGTGTGTGTGTGTGTGTGTGTGTGTGTGTGTATGTGCGTGTATGTGCGTGTATATATATGTAGATGGATGCATATTTAAATAGGTATGTATCTGTGTGACTTCATGAGAATAATGACAATAATAAACCTTATTTGTATAGCACCTTTCAAAACACAGTTACTAAGTGCTTTACAAGACGGGACACAATGGATTACAAACAATAAAAAGAAAAGAAAATTAAAAACAGTTTAAAGGTTCTACAACAATGGTGGAGAAGTAATGAGAGAAAAAATGAGCTAATGATTGTGTGTGCTTGGTTGCAGTGTATCTGCACCTCTGTTCTTCTGTGTGTGTGTGTGTGTGTGTGTGCGTGTGTGTGTGTGTGTGCGTGCATGCTACACTGCCCAAGGTGATGAGCATTTAGGTGTAATATTTGTAATGTCAAGATCTTGCCTGGTGCCTGAGGGACCATCAAAGGAGCACCACATTTGGCTGGGACCGCAAACACAAGCTGGGGAGCTCTCAGATTAATGCAACGTGTGTGTGTGTGTGTGTGTGTGTGTGTGTGTGTGTGTGTGTGTGTGTGTGTGTGTGTGTGTATATGTGTCATTGCATCTGCTGGTGTTGGATAGTCCTCACACCTGTGCATCTTTTGAAGTGCTTAATCATCTCCTGCATGCCTCCTGTAACCTTAGTGGCAGGATCCCAACACTGCACACACAGTTCACACGCAGACAGAGGAAGCGAGGCCAGACTCTGGGCTCTGCAGTGGTGAACTGGGAGATGGGGTGAGATGATGTGGAAGAGGAGGGAGGGAGGGAGGGAGGGAGAAGAGAGTGTGTGTGAGTGTAGAAAAAGAACAAGAGAGAGAGAAAGCAGGACAGTCAGAAAGACGAAGGAGCAAAGCATTAAAGTGAAAAAAGGGTAAGCCAAGAGAACAGGGCACACAATGACGATGAGAGAGAAGGAGAGGAGGAAGGCGAGGGGATCAGGGAGTGAGGGAAGAAATGAAGGAGGGACGGAAGTCCCAAGGGCAGAAAGGGAGGTCCCCTGCTGTTTGGGAACAAGGACAGAGGCGGGAGAAGTGCCAGAGTGGCTTAAATCACCGGGGAGAAACTCTGCAGGTGGAGGAAGTGATCACAGGAAGTCATTTAATGTCCAGGAAACCTCCATGGTTAACAAGGACAGATGAGATGAGAGCTGGTAGTCAGTGAGATAGGGAAGCTGTTCGCCCCAGTCTGTACCTCTCATCGATTATCATTACAGTTGTGTCACATAGCTACGCCTGTTTTTCTGGCAATCTTTCAAAAACCCAGTTCATTTAACAAGTGATGACACTATTGGTTACACCACTTTGCACATTTTGTACAACACAAGGAAAATAGAAAATTGTTATTATGCATGAAAATGCAATACAATGAAAAATGACATCAATATAGATGCATTATTCTTAATATTTTTTGTACTCATGGTACAAATAAGGCTGAGAGGTTTGGAAACATAACAACTATTAAACATAGTTAAAATGTCAACAGGTAAAAAAAAAATGCTTTCTGGATTATCCCTCTCTTTCTTTAATCAAGTCAGTCCCATTGTTATTTTCAAGGGGGGCTGAGTACAGTTAAAAACTATGGAGGATACTGATGAGAAATGAAATACACAAACACAAACTGGAGTTATGGGGCTGCTAGCAAAAAAGTTTTGTGTTTGTTACTGTCTCTGCTCTGTGCATACAGCTTTTCAAGCTCAACTCCTATGTAATAATATGTACACCCACAATAAGATGGCAATGCAATCCAACCCTCTGATGTATTTCTGCACGCTTTGCTTTCAGCATTTACTGGCTGTGGACAGGTGCATGCATCTCATTAGATAAAAATTGTCAGATTTCTGTTCATAAGTCAACACCACAGAGGCCATGTGTACAGTCGCTGTGATTAATTAGCAGTCTCGTCGTGTAGTGTAACAGTTCACCCGGCTCATCAGAGGTCTCCCATGTTGGAATTCAAATGAGTCAAATGAATGGGAGGACCCGCTTGGTGAGACAGAGGGGAGCAACAGGGGGTATGGGCACAGCATCAGGGTCGAATAGAGGAGCTTCAATGTATGTCTGTATGCCCACTGCCTGTCCATACAAGGCTTTAGCAGTGTGCCACTGATGGACATTGAGAGTTCACTGCGGGGTGCCTCCTCTCAAACTGGAACACTGTTGAACAAGTTTAATGTAGTTTTTAAGGGGAAACCCCCTGGAAGCGCACAGCATTTTATTAGCTTTTGTAAAGGAATGTGTTTTTATTGCTACGATTTCAGACCTTTTATGGTTGTATTTAAGAGCCCTACCACACTGCAGCATGGCTTAATAATGCTAATTTTGCTCAAATGAGAATCCATGGAGGACAGTGTAGTTACCTGTGTAACACATAGAGGGCAGTAGTGGCCTGCAACTCATGATTGACTAATGTGGTCAGTCTTAACAGATGTTTACAGAAACCTGGATACGCGAATATGGATCAAACATGAAATCACATAAAAATGAAATAGTGACAATCTTAGAAAACAAATCATTTTGTACGAATGACAAGGGCTCATATAATGTGAGGCAATGTGACTCCAGTCAACCAGAAATTAAAGGTTATTTTTGTGTTTAAAAATGTTAACTTATGAACAGTAAGCTCTAATTGCTTCCTCATTTCTTTTCTGTGGGTTGTAGCACATCCAGGAAAATATCTGTAGCAGCTGTTTGCTTGTTCCGTGTTTTTCCTGGGCTAAGGAAACACACACACACAAACACACACACACGCAGCTCATCAGCACTCTACTTCTAAGGAATGATCTGGCGGCGTCTTGAGTGGCAGCTCGCTGTTGCGTTGCACTCGAGTGGTCACCGACACTGCCTGATTGCAGGAGGTTGCCCTCTCATATTTCCTCAGAAATCTCTGGCCGCAGTCCCAAAATGATCTGTCCAGCCGAGCGCACCAGCATGAGAAAAAAAAGAACAGCCTCCCCTGTCCCTTGGCATCTCCACTGCTCGAAGGCTACTTGTTACCCAGGTGTATTCTGGGATATTTGGCAAAAAGCCACAAGTCATGCAATGCAAAGCCATGCAAGCAAGCACCTGAATTTAACGCAGCAAGACACATGGACACAAGCTTCACTCTATTTTAATATAAGCGTACCTTCATTTATTAATTCATTCAGAATAAAGTGTTTAAACAGTTTAAAGTGGATGAAAGCAGAATTGAAATGATACATTTGCTCTTAAATTTGAACTTGTCTTAATACAGACGTGAAATATTTGATCGAAAATTAACTACTATTTTGCAGTGAGCTGTGCTTGTATGAACATTTAGCATAACATTTAGTGTTTAAAACGTGCCATAGACCATGGTGTCAATCAAACAGATTTGTGGTGAATGATGATATGTGGAACGAAAAAAGTGTCTGGTGCCAAAATCTTGTTTCCACAAACATGGCGGCGTTCATATGTTCATCTTTTTCAGGTTGACGTGTTAAACTAAGCTTATTTCAACCTGTTTCCTGAAATGTCCAGTTTTAGCTTAAGTGCTTCATTTTCTTTGATGACAATGGATGTGGATTCAAGTTCTGGTTTGCGTATTGTTAAGTGACCTTCAGATTTGTTAAATTGTCTGGTCATGTGGATCTATGGTACGTCAATGGACAGTTTGGAAATGATCCTCTCGTCTTTCTCCGTGTTGGCCCGGGTCCCACTATCTTCAGTGGCTGCTGGCGTTAGCTTGCTGCGCATCCTCATATTGACTATTTCTGTTGTTATGTTCATCTGCTTTTTCATCAACTTTCCTATTTTCAAGTTCATCAAACTTCTCGTCCAGATTTCACCACAGCTTTCTTGGCTTGCTTCCCAAACAGTATTTAGCCAAAAAGGAACATATAATGAATGATAGATATGGATCATTCAGCAATCCCCAACCAAGTTAAATTTTTGTTTACTGTAATCAATGATAGTTTTATTTACATTTTTTGTAGTTTCCATCCTTCAGACTTTTTAGTGTTTCTGCTACAAACTTGTATCTGTTTTATAATAAGAGCTGCCACTTTGTATTGTATGTACACAATGCCTCACTTCCCTGTGGTCACAGCTCTAGAGTGCACAGTGGCTCTTGCCGAGCCTATAACCTCCATTGTTTGGATCCAGATTTCGACGGGGGATCCTTTTGTGTGGGCTTGCCAAAATATAACTGGGGCGTAATTCATGGGAATGGGGGGCTGCTGCAGGTCAATAGTGACCCTGAATGCTGAAAAGGCCTTCTGATCTTCTTGAAGCAAATCATTGATGGTAGGTAACCCCTGCCACTGATGCTTTGCTCCACTGAGGGCAGAAGTGAAAAGAGCCAGCGTGGCCCTTTGACATCCCAGCAGGGACCCTGTAATCCAACGCTCGTCAGTGCTAATCCATAGCTTCACAGCCACAAAGAGACCAGCAACACATGTGCTGCAATTGCCAACATTCCCCTGATATTAACCAGCAAGTAGTAACGTCAATACGCAGATGAGTGGAAGAAAAACATCAGGCTTGTTGTTGAATTTATCCCTCAATCCTGAAAGGAAAGATTACAGGTTTTGGCTTTGACAGTGACAGACACTTATTGGTTGCCCATGGCCAGCGAAGAGTCAAGGGTCAAGTCTCTGACATCTGAGTTGGTCTCCTTTCATTCTTACTTGTCCCATGCAAGTTTCCGTGAGGAATGCCAAAACACTTGGGAGGAACTTTTCTTTGAGTTGTTTAAAGATGTGAAAAGGGTTTTAACTGCAGGTGGGCTGGGACACTAATCTGCTGAGGTCTTTACATACAAAAGCAGATTTTTTAATGGTTTACAAATTCCTAATTTGTTTAAGGTTTTCTGATCTCTCTTTTCTAGGTTTTTCCCCTTGTATTGTCATCCTGTAATACTCTTGAAAATACCTGTCTTTAGTTGGATAAATAACCCAAGGCGGATTAGAGTGGTTGCTCCGATCTCTCACAATAAGCTTCTCTGAAACTTCAAAGCAGGTCTAGACCTCAGCTTTGAGGTCTTGAGAATATGCTCGGCTCAAAAAATGACAAAAGACCGCCACAGGTGGTTTATTCTTCAAACTATAAAACAATTCTCCACCTTATTTGTTCTTCACTTTTTCTTGAAAACCTGTTAGGACACGTTGATGGATGAGGTTGTCGACCACACACTGTAACATACACATACACTGTAACTTTTTGGTAAGCTTTGCCTATGTGCTCTTTAATGATATGTAACACAAATACAGTGTGGAATACATGAGTCTTTTTGGGTTCATTCGTAATAGTTAAATCAGTTGGTGGTGATAGAATTACCCTGTATACTCCCTTTCAATTACATTCTCTGTTAAAACTTGTTTAATCCACTGTAATAATTAAAAAGCTGTACAAAAAAAATATAATTATCTGAGTCAGAGCTCCTCAGCTGCCCAGGATCATGTTCTCTTTGTGGTCAAGCCATAAATCTCATAATTACTCCTCAGAAGCTTAAAAATTGAGTTTCTATTCATCGTAGTGATGATGGTGAGTGTGATTCATCCCTCCCAATGTCCTAAACCAAAACCCTTTTGTCTTGTGCATTGATCACACTGGAGTTAACGCCCAGCAAGTTCTTATAAAGCACACCTAAAATGCTGATTCATCCTAATCTCATGGATTTATCCTTTATCCATAGTGAAAACTGTTGGTGGCGATGTTTAGTGGACTATAAATAAGACCAGCTCAGAATAGTGGTGGCTGTGGATGATATGGAGGATTGAGCACATCCACCACAGACTTAGTCTATGGATTAAACAACATAACAATGGTGGACAGGATGGTTATGTGTGTGAGAGGTATGGAAATAAATGGTCTTCTGTTAACGCTTCCCCCCGTCATGTCATATGGGAAGTCTATTCTTCCTGACATTTTGATCAAAACACAAGTGGTATAACTGTCAAGTATGAGCTGACAAAGATTTGTGAAACCCGAAAAAAGGAAATTGTGTCAAGGCATGGCCAGATTTCTCAAAGCCTTTTAAAAGGCCCTTCATGCACAGTGATAGCCTTGGTTTGATGGTCCAGAATGCAGCAGCCTGTCTGGTCTTCCCCCAAAAGGGCACATGTCACTCCGCTACTCATTGACTTGTACTGGCTACCCGTGGCTGCCCGAATGCAATTCAAGTCACTAATGTTTACCTTTAGAGTAACTTCTATCTACTTGGACTAAATCATACAGCCTTATGCTCCTTATCGGCCACTGCGTTCCTCCAAGGAATGTCGTCTGGCATTGCCATTGCCCTGCGCACAAGACAATCAAAGTCCAGACTGTTCGTCTGTGTTCATCTGTGGTTCAAACTACCAAATGCTATCAGAGCATCCATCTTCAAAACTCATCTCTTCTGAGAGCACCTCGTCTCCTAACACCTTTAACACCCTAACATGCTTAAATAGCACTTACTATGCACTTTCGGTGCACTTCTTTACTTGATCTCCTGGCTCTTATTAAATAGATGTAGTACTTAGTATTTATACCAAGGTCTCCTACTACACTGTCGCTTACTTGTTCGTCACTTAGGATAAAAGCGTCTGCCAAATTAGTAAATGTAATGTAATATAACTTCTGGTTCACCTAAAAACATGACAAAACATGATGGAAAAAACTGCAAAAAGAGAATAATTCTTCCTCTAAAGTTGAAAATGGAAACCATGTTTCATAATCCTTATACAATACCTACAAAGGTGCTAATCCTGTGATGAGTTGTGTGTATGTCTGTATGTTGAACCCAATAGGTTTCAAGTCATTCATGCTTCACCTTTGCACCTTTTGGAAAAACCTGTCACGTAAAAGAAGGCTTGTGGATGTTCAGAACAGAGGCCCCATTTCCGAGTACTTAGCTGTCATGTAAATCTGAGGGTGTCATCATAAACCAAAACACACAGTGCACAATCTGATAGCTCTGCCTGTATGCATCCCAGTGCAGTTACTACTGTAGGGCATGGAAATTAACCGGAAAATAAATACATCTACAATTATAGATTAAAGGATCAAAAATAACAAACTCCCTTAAAACTCAGCTTTCTGAATTGTGGCTGCCTAACATAGCAGAGCGTAAGAGTAAATTATCAGTGTGAATCCTTTTAACTTCAATCACCATCTTTGGGATGTGGAGATGATTTCTACTCGGTGTAATTGAAGAGTAGATCAAAAGCCGAGGCAGAAGTGCTCGCTGAGGACGAGTGTCAAGCCGAGTCCATGGGGAGAGCTCCGTGTACAGACTGTGGCACTGTTGGGAAACTGAGTCCCACAGATTACAGGCCTGAGATTATCATTATGACAGGGGTGACGGGTGAGAAACAAATCGTGTCCGGAGTCGATTGATCGGCAAACGATTTTAACAATATACGCAGACTCGACAATGCCTTACACAGTAGCCTTGTTTCTGTGGGATATATTGATAATAATGTAGCAAAGACATTTACATTAAAGCTGAAAGTAGTTTCAATCAATCTTTTGTTGTTCATAATCTAAGAATTACTGTCATAAATTTAAATTAGATCTTGTGTTTTAATTCCCTTCAAAATGTTTTCTGTGCATTCCTGCAAATAGCAATGTCTGTAAATGTATCATAAATCTTTATAATACACTGATATTCTTTAAAACAGTGTTATAGTGTGGGGTTTTGCAGTTGTTTGCAGACACTGTTTCAACAGTAACTCTCTGGTTCCATTCACAAAAATTCCTAAGTATAGGTAAACTAAGGTTATGGCCGGTCATTTCCATTCCATTCCTGACAGATCACCTTGAGTGTTTGTGCAGCAGATCCCCCTACATCCCACCACCAGCTGCCCCACACCCATCAAAACAGACACACATGTAGACACACACTCACATAGATCCCAAAGCCTTGCTTGAATTAACCATGCCACACCCCGTCTGTCATTGATAGAGCACCGATGCTATCAGAGATGCATGCCGCCATGTCTGAAGGAGGCTGGATAACACTGTTTGCTCTCTGTAATGCACTGGTCACCTACTTTTTTCTGCACCTCATCTCTTACAGCCAGAAGAGGAGCAAGAGAGGGAGGGAGGGAAGGAGCCAGGGAGATTGAGTGAGATCGGGCTCCAGATAAGTCTATGTTTCAAGCAGACATCTTGGACCACCAGGACAAATTATTTTTGCTAAACTCTGTCCCACATATCAGGCTTTCCAATATGGCATTGCACAGAGCAGTTTACAGTGATCATGTGGCAGATTTATCACTTGAATTTTTTGGTAATCTTTTAAATAAGGGGCCTCTGATTTCATGCAGAGGAGGACAAATAGGCTTCTCATTTGAAGCTAATGACTGTCAGTTTTGCTGGTCATTGCAACTAGCAGATTTCCTCAGCTGTAGCTAGCTAGGAAAATAACACTAACTCAGTGAGTTGTCTCTACCTGTATCGTTTTAAATTGAGATCAGTGTAAAAAATATGCAACTCAAAGCTACCTACATGATGTTATGTTAAAGGACTGAGATGAAAGATACGCAGAATGTCTGAGGAAAAGAAGTCAGCATCCATAGCAGGTGATGGTGATTGATGTAGAAGAATGGCGATAAAGAAACAGCATTGTTCTGGTATTGCAGTGTAGAGTTAGTTTGCACTAGTAGTAGTGTAGTACAGCATAAAAAAGAAAACTTATGATCAGACTTTGTTCTAGCATATTCTCTGTTCGGATGTTTGTACTTTGACAAGCAGCAGTAGATTTATGCTTTATTATTTGTGTTTTCACTTTCAAAGAGAAAAGACTTTGAGAGGGAGGAGAGCTTGGCCAGCCTAACACTATTTCTGATAACAAGTTTGGCTGGAGCTGCTGTAGTGTAATTTTCCAAAATGCAATAAAGAGCAGGGCAGAGCCGCTAACATTACCTTATTTTATACAGTAGCAGTATCATTCAGGACTGACTCCCATACAGTGACTATTCCAGCCCTGAACAGTGCTTTTTCTAGCAAAACTTAAAACCCCGCAAATAATATCATATTAGCTAACGATTTGCTCCTCAGCCTTGGAGGCAACATTACATTAGCATTACTACTGTAGGTAGTAAGCTAAGCTAGCCAATTAGCTAGACACTGCTAACTTTTGCAGGTTACATTAGAACAGGCAAAAGCAGTGAGGACCATACAACTGCACCGCTGCTTGTTTTGTCCAAATTCATTAAGTATCACCACCACCACCCATTAAATAAATAAACTTCCCATGCACACTGCTACGGTTGCTAAGCTATGACTGGACAATGCTTTTAAGGGGACTGGCTTATCAAATGTGCAATTAGATAAGAATGTAATGCTGTCGCAGGGTGTATATCTCCTCAGGATCTGTCAGGATGCAGCAACAGCCTCGCACCATAAACCTAATTGATGTGTATCACTAAACCTGGGAATGCTTACTGGCAGTTATAAAGCTGTATTCTCTCCATAAAGACAAACCACAACACAAGTCCTTAGGGATAAGGAAGACAAATTGAGGTGTTTCAGACAGATGCCAAAGTTAACTGATGGAGAGAGAGACACTCACCGGGCACTTTATGGTTCATATATTTTAAGTGTGATGGCAGGAGGGGGTTAGCACGTTTGCTTAGAGCGTGTTTCAGGAGGTGGGATGAGGGGAATGAGTTTGAGGGCTGCTTGGTATGAAAGGAATAATGTCTGTGAGTAACAGAGCAGTGATTTCTTGTGATGTCTGAAGAGGTGTCATTACCTCTAAAATCCTTTCAGACGGTAAGCACCGGGTCAAAGGTCAGGAAGTGCACTTTGTCTCCCTCTGTGCCAGACTGGGGGTAAATGCTGATCTATTGCTGGAGGAGAAGAAAGACTGGGGAAAAGACAAACTGTGTATAAGCAGAAAATGATAGAAAATGATGTTATAAAGAAAAAGAAAGTGGAAGGAATGACTTGTTGTTTGTGATCAGCTTCAAATATACATTACTTATTGATCATTCAGTGTCAGAGTTTTTAAAAATGACTCATCTCTACTTTATCTGTGCACAGTAGGTTGACCACTGTACTGTTATGCATTGGTTAAGGTTAGAGGAAAATAGTTGATCAATCAATATTTTAATTAACAAGCTATCAAATAACAGGGTTAGTGACAAACCACTGTAGCAGTTCTTCTTAGCTCTATGGAGCTTTTGAGCATCTGTCAGCCCAATGTTTCGTTTTAACAGCTCACACCTTTGCTGTTTTCTTCCATTCTTCCCACTTCTAGCTGTAGTAGTAGGCAAGTGTATTCACCACGAAAGTTCGGATATGGCAAACAAAGTTATTGATTAGCTGGTGAGCAGAGTGGGGCATTTAGCTGCTAAATAGGCAGGAGTTAGTGGAGAACAAAACAGAGCTAAAAGCAGAGTGAATATTGGACTTACATTTGCCACATGGCCAGAAACATGACTGCTTATGTTGCTCTGTGTCTGCTGGATTTGTAGATAAGCAACTGTTAGCTCTACTTTATAAGGTGATAATAGGTTTACAGCTTTTAAGAGCCCACAAGTGGCTCAAAATCAATTCATAAAGGTTTAAGATCAGGAAAGATTTGGTCTGTCACTCTTTTCTCTGCCTATAAGACTCGCTACTTACATTGGTATTGGACATAGATTGTGCACTGCAGAATCGTCCAAAATTCAGGTAATTCTATAGGATGGTTTGTCTTAGGGAAAAGTTCTACTTCACTCTGCTCATTTTAAAACCGAGGACAGGTGAAATGATGAGAGGGTTAAAGGCAGAGCCAAGCAATGCAGAGCCAGCAGAGTAACTCACACAATCTGCAGTATTTGTTTTTGCTAACTTGCATGTCTGCAGTCTGTGCATCTGCAATGTTCAAACCCAGAGTTTGCTTTAACAGAATTTGTATTTGTCTCCACCTGCATCTGGGAAAAAGACCAGTGCCTTCCAAGCAATGATTACATGTTACATTTAGCTGTAACATTTCTAATTAGAGAACACACAGACGCAGAGGATGTGGAACAAGTTGAGTCACAGTTCGTTTGGTGTCAGGAACAGAGCATTTTCATGGCTACAAATTCATTCACTTGTAATAAATTTGTTTTATTTTTTAACGTTTTGACTTTGGAACAAAGTGATAAACAAATTAATTACAGAATTATACTTGTCTTCTGTGCAGTAAAATCCATGTGCCCTGATGCTGACCCTGCAGGGAGGCTTCAAGGTTCTACAGCACTGCACCAACATGCATTTTTCCATTGTTCCATGTGTTATTACATCCATGATGTAATGTGAGTGAGCTGCACCCACCCCGAGGCTATAGAGGGACTTCTGCTGTTGGTGGAATAGTTTGCAATCTCCTGTTTTGTTTGTTTTACCTCACATCGGATGGAATTCCCCTCTTATCTAAATCCAATAATTACTTAAACCTGGATGTCAAAACACTTTCCATTATTATCAGAACCCCTTTTCCCCCTTTTCCTTTGATGCCGGTTGTTACTGTGAAGGAACACAGTCCCTGGGTCTTTTTTAGCTCAACTTAGTTGTCAGGATGCATAACCACAATAGTTAAGTCTGTCCCAGGGGACAGAACGACTGTCTGATCTGAGGGGATACTGCTGACTTGTCAGGATGAAGATGGCACCGTACTATATCTAACTCTCTTTTATGACCAGTTTTAAGATGTGCCGGCTCACAGAACCAGGCTTTTCGTATTAGCAAGACAAGTTATAAATAAAGTAAAAACAAGATGCTGAAGATGTTTTCTTACTGAGGACTATGATTAAATATAAAGTGGAAGTATCATGCATCATAAAAAGTATACAAGTAAAAGACACACACCATTTGTTTTTGCTTAAATAAAGTAGAACATTGCTTTGAACATTTTCTCTGTAAAACAGTATTATTTGTGGGGTATTAATGTCACTGTTGTAAAGTGTAATTGTAAATGCTGGAAACTGGGACAGGAAAATAAGTCACTGACTTTGTACATACTTGAGTGTCTCAAATGCAGTCTCTGATGCATAGGGCTGAAGTAATGTCATTTACAAATGGGATACTCACACACTTGAAAAGGGACGTACAATGACTCCATCGGTAAATGGATTTCTACCAAATTTGACGGCCCTTATGGTGCTCTGACTATAATCCTTCTCTTTTCACCAGTGCAGGGATGCTTTGTTGAAGTTTTGGGTGTGTGGTTGGTTTGAGCGGCTGCTGATTATGTTTCAACCTGTTGGCTGTTTCCTTTCACTGAACAGATCTCGGTGTATTTTCTGTGTTAGTTCACCACTGTGCCTGCGCATTCTTCTGTCCCCTCAGTAACACTGCTGATGGAGGCATGGGGGGGGGAATCAGTGTTTGGGGGTAATTAAAAGTGGGTTTAGGTGTGGCTAAAAGCACCAATGAATACTCAAAGCAAAGGGTCAAAGGGCATCAGTGGCTCTGCTCCAAAAGGCTTTGCAGATTCCACAAGTTCTGCTGACAGGAACCTTTCAGTGGGTTAAAGGACAGCTTAATTTGAAGGAAGATGGGCGTTTTGGATTTTGGAGCAAACACAAATTACACGGTCTTATATGCTTATAAATCTTCTATACATACTGAATATTAAGTGCTGTATAAACCTCTTTTATTGGTCTCAGTGGGAAACTTTATTATCCATGGTATTAGAGATAATGATGAATTATTAACTGCAGCTTATTTTTATAGTTTTGACCATCATTTCTATTGTTTAATGTTGTTATACTCTCCAAAGTATCTGGGAATCTGGCGCCATCACTAAAATGAGGTCCAGTGGGGCAGGAAACAGGAGCAGTCAGAGGATAGGGTTGTTAACAAGGCAACAGTTTAGTTAGTCAGATCTAAACTACTTTATTTGCTGGAAGTTAGGGAACCCAAAATGTCAATAATAATCCCCAACTACTGTAAATATGGTACAAGTATTATAAGTAGGCTACGATAAAATTGAGGCAGGAAGTTAGACCGTAAACTGTGATGGATGTTTATAATGGACAATTTGTTTGTTTGCCTTAATTTTGCAGAATAATTGTCAGACAGCTAAGTTTATGGAACCAGTTTTTCCCCTTAATTCCTTCTCATTCAAAGGTCTAATAGGCCTACTCCACTCACTGAACAGAGTAGATCAGGGATGATCTCCCTGGTTCCTTCAACAAAAAGCCAATGGCAATTTTACATTGACTTTTGAATTATTGCAGAAAATAAGCTCTGTGGCAAACAAAAGTTTATGATACTCACATGTTTTGTTCAGCAAGATAATCTTCACAAATGAACACAGCTTTTATGATTTTGGAAGCCTAAATACAATCGCCAGAGGAAAAAATGCTTATGTTAGGCTATAAACACACTACACCACAGTGACGTGACTTCAGCGTCACCACTTCTGAATTTCCAACATGTCGTTTGATTTAGTGCTTACCTCTTCTACAAAAGCTCTTCCTCTAAGTTTAAAAAACCATGAGTATAAACACAACGAGGCTGTCAAAGCATGCTGGTGAGTAGACTGATTTTCGTGTTCAGCGTGATGACAGCTAATGTCACAGATGACCTCTGTAGTCTCATTTAGCCACTTGTTAGCAACCACCTTAAATCATGTAAAAGCTTAAAAAAATCACAACTGGGGTATTTGCCGATGTGTTTTATGTCATAGAATAAAACTGAAAATGACTTGAACCTATGTTAACCACAGACCTTATTTCAGGCATCTAACCAACAACCCATTCAAAAAACCCATAGACTTTGGGACGAGGGAACCAAGGTGCTAAAATGCTAACTAATTACCAAGTTCTTGGCCTCAACCCTATAGTACAGTACTGCAGTGCACTTTTTAACAGCTCTAAAGATGGACCAGATGGGGATGTAGGAAGGAAGAGGAAAAGGAGAGGGACACCAAGCTATATTATCTCCTCCAGGGCTTACCCTGCATGTCTCCAGCCTTTTGTTCTGTAAATAGCTTCACTAAAGTCATTACCTGCTTAATTGGACCAGTTCAACATGTTTTCCCAAAGTCTTAAGTAGTTTATGATTCAGAGACACAAACACAAACACTAAGGTCTGTCGTTTCCTCCGGGGCCTCAGGGCGACAGGCCTGCATACCATGTGAGGAAGCAGGAAGACACCTGTGTCACATTTCCCGTGATCTCTGTATGCAGCGGACAACAGCGCTCCTGCTCTGATGACCAAACTGTAGTAAGCTCATTGTTTCCTGGGGGTCCAGGCTCAGCTGATGAAAGCATAATGGACAGCCATGTCCCTTTCTAACCTCTCCAAAGACACCACAGGGTTGAGCAGGGAGATGGAGTTGATAATTGGAAGGTGCACCAGTAGGACACCATGTTCACTCACAATCACCTAAAAGAGAATTCATTCCTCCTCACTGATTCCTATAGCATTCATGTGATTTGAAATTGCATGTGAATGAGCAAGCTGGGCTGCAAACAGCTGGAGGTTTCTATGCTTCAATAGCCTCTATGCATCATATTGCTGTACATTGTAATGCAATGTTTTGTACACGTTGAAGGGAGTTGGAGGCAATTTAGTATAATTGAATTGGAAACAGAGGTCCCATCTGGGGATCCATTCTTTTGATTTACTGGGACAAGAAATTCCATGTTAGTAGGATGAAAAGCTTTCACTCTTACAAATGCAATTCAAACCCCTCACTTGTCTTGACAAAGATGAATGGTTGGCCATAGGAGACTTTTAATCAAGGCGGAGGAATAAAGACTGTAACACAGCCAGCAGACCACTTTTGAATATCAACATGAGGTTCGGATCATTTAACTGATGAAATTGCATCAAGTGATTTTTTTTTTTTTTTTTTCATTTTACTTGAAGTTTGCTGCTGTCGCCCTGATGTGGCACAGTAAGCTCTGATTTCATTCTATCATCACAGAAAGCCAAATCACAAAGGTGCCACATCATGGTGTCAGAGTCCAAATAGACTCTGACACCATCTTTGAGGAGCACAGCTTATGAGCTCATTTTAATCAGAATGGGCCAAGTTCCTCTGAGTCCTGGTCCCTTGGAGGAGTCCTCCTGCATGCTGGGCTTGGGGTTGTCACCTGCACGAGGGGAGGAAGGAGGTAGGGGACATGTGGAAAGTCGGTGGCTGTGGCGGGACCTTTCCGTGCCTCTCTCTTTTTCTTTGGCAGGACCAGGAGCCCCTGCGTGGGGGCCACCCCCTCTGACATCAGCGGGGCCCCGCAGCCCTGGGAAGTTGAGCATGTGAGCTTCCCCAGGTCATTAGGGAGAGGCTTGAAAAGACTGTCACCAGGAAGGAGATAAGCCGCGAGGGGCGCAGTAATAAGGCTCTGAATAATAGCCCCTCTGTAGAGAGCCACTGAGGACACAGACCCAGGGATTAAAGGGAGACTGAAAAGGAGAAAGTCAATGGACCTCCACAAAAATATGAACCAGAGTGCTGGTGAATGGTGGGGGGAGTTATCAGCATTCTGAGGGCTCCTTCTCCGGGCCCCATCGAGCTCAAGGAGAAGGGAGGTGCTCTGAGTTGGGAGTCTGTTTTGGGATGAGACCGGCTATTTTAAAACACAGTATTTATGCTGTGTTGTTATGTAGCGTTCAAGACGCCGCACAAAACCTAATTTCACACGCACTTGCTGACCCTGCAGCTCAGTGACGTCATTCTCAAATCTCTGACTTGCTGCACAGCATCTTTTCTAATGCAACTTCTGTACATTGTTTTCCTACCCAACCTTATGACTGAAGTATTGTATGGGCTGTATGTGTATTGGTGTGTACCTACTGTAGGTCCATTATTACATGTATTTAATCTGATGGTTCCTTCTTTTTGGTCAGTCCTGACACAGTCTCAATCAACCTAAATTATATCTGTCGTGGCTCATATTGAAGCGCTTCAAATGTATGTGTACTATGTGCTTCCAAGATTTTGGTGGAACAAGACAGTCGGTGTTGCAGGTGGAAGTCAGTATAAATCCATACTCAACTACTACATGTCTTTTTAAGATGAAAATTGCTCTCTTACCGGGGGACCTGTGTCTGGTGTAGTGATCATCACTTCAGACTGACAGAGGGTTTGGGCCGCTGTTCTGTCAGCTGTACTGGCTACAACACAAACCTACAGGGTAATTCGGCTCCATGCGAGGTATTGAAGGGAAGGAAACCTCCCAAAGCTCTCTAATCTGTCAAAGGAAATTCAATTTTTGGGGACACCAAATAAAATATACTCAAACAGTTGGGGGGGGGTCTATTTGTGAGTAGCTCTCGGGGAGGTTGCTGCATCTGATCAACTGCCAAGTAATTAGGTCATTCCCTTCAATGCACACTATCTGAATCAATTTCCGACCTCACCGCAGTGCTGTGCAGCTTCCCATAATGTGAGCCACATTGTCAGATGCTGGGAACAGTAATGTGAAGCAGACACGTGAGGTTGAGCTCAGGTGGGCCTGGTCCCATCCGTTGGAGACATGAGGGCTCTGAAGTCTGCCTTTCAGCCCCACAGCATTTATATGACAGACAATGACAAAATTGGACATAAACTTTCTCTTCGAACTGACTAATGTTCAAGTGGACGTATATATGTATTGCCTCAAAACCTTGAGTCTGGCTTTGTGATTCCTGTAGTTGCAGCAAAGCCGACAAACACAAACAGAACTTAAAGCCAACAAATGCACCAGAATTTCAACACACTCTTTCTATGGTTACACACAAATGAAGCCTGCTGCTTTCACTCGAAACTCAACCTCTCTCCTCACCCCACTGTCACCTCCCACACAGCTGCTTGCCGCCACATTGTCCCCCCGTCATTGTCAATGTCACTGTCACCACCATGCACAACATGCGCCCACCCTACTGCTAACCTTTCCTCTCACCAAGCCTGGCCCCTGGGGTTTTAGCTGTCGATTGTTCTGGGACACGGCCGTAGAGCTGAGTGGTGAATCAAAGCCCTGCTCTCCCTCAGCAGGAGACCCCCTCGACTCCGGCTTGCTCTTGCCCCTTCGGCAGCCCACGGCAACCAGACTTCATTCCCGAAGTCTCTGCTCTTAGGAACCTTGCCACTCCCCCCCCTCCACTCCCCAGCCACAATCCCTGGCCAGGAGCAAGCCTAGAGAGACAGGCAGGTCTGTGAATAGGCGCCGAGACTGAATGGGCATTTCTTCAGACAAGGCTAATGGGTGGTCCCTTTACCTCGGGATTGGACTGCATGGAAGCAACCCGGCCAAAAGAGCTCTCATGCAATGTCACCTCGAACAATAATCAGCAAAAACGCTCCAGAGTTTGGACTTCCTGGAAAGACATTTACTTTGCCCCATTTCTTTTTGTTAAAGGGATTTTCAAAGGCAGCTCTTGCTGAGCAGGGAAGCTGTCTTGGACTCAGCCCCCCTCGGCTTTTCTCTCTTTCACCCTTCCTCTTTCTTTTCTCTCCCTTTCTTTGTTTGCTCAAGAGGTGTCAAGGATAAAGGTGTCTTTAACTCACAAAGCTTTTACCTGAGAATTTGTCTGTCACTCACATGCCACTCGTCCATTTAGCGGGGGCCGAGTAATTTGTACCTTCAACGCCCCTATTGATTTGTTTCCGGTGTTTCTTTAAAATGTCAGCATCAGATTGGCTTTTTAAAAACTCATTTGAGTCCAGCAGGAGGAGTCCACGTGAGTTGTAGTGTGAGCCCGAGTGCAGGTGAGCACGCTTTCCATAGCTTGTGTTGTGCAAACAGAGGCTGTGGAAATGCAACAGGGCCTCTCTGAAGGAACCACACCAGACAGATCTATGTCTGTCATCTCATTGTGGGACGCACGCACACACACACACACATACACGCACATGCATGGCACTGACACCGCGGCTGCATGTAAAGGCGCCTTTGATCAGAGTTTCTCTCAGATCTTCAGCAGCTTCCCTGCCATTTAGACCTGTTTACACAACTTCAAACTCTAACCAACACAGGGACAATACCTGAAACACCCATTCGAGGAGCTGGGGGAGTTGTAGAGTGTAGGACATATTTGAATAAGTTTAACCGGAGTTTGTCCTGTTGTTTGGCTTTCTGTTCATCATTATCATATCTGTCATCATGATTGTTGTCAAATTCCTATTCTTCTTCTTCGTCTTTCACTTGTTCTTTGTTGACCTCCAACAAAATGGTAAATGGACTTGCACTTATATAGCACTTTTCTAGTCTTACTGACCACTCAAAGCGCTTTACAATACTTTCCACATTCACCCATTCACTCACATTCATACATACAGTCACACACTGTGACAATGTGGGGTTCAGTATCCTGCGGCCAGGAGGAGCCGGGGGTCGAACCACCGACCTTCTAACTAGTTGACGCCCCGAAAAGATACAAAAGATACAAGCATGTAAGTTTCCATGCTGTACTATCTACACCTCCACGTCTGTTTTTGCTTTTATACATCAGTCTAATTCTGCAGTAATAACCTGATACCACAGCTGCAAAACAGAGGCAGCATGATGTGAGGTGCAATCCATCATGGACGTTATCATGCTTAATAGAGATTCAACAGTGTTTTATGAGCTGCAGTGCTGAGGTGGATACTACTCTAGTGTATGTGTGTATATTTATATTAAAAAAAAAAAAAACAGAGCCAAGGTGGATGGATGGGCAATCGGAACCGGCTGGAAGCCGTGATGACCACGTGCTGAGCTCTTGCAGCAGCTCACAGGGCCCTGATGGGGGTAGGGGGCTAAATGAAGACCACCTGGACTGGGGCTAATCCTCCAAACACTATCCTCCTCCCTGGACTGCTTCATGGACTTATGCCACAGGATTTACACAGTTTTGGATTTGAAACAGGACCCATGAGTCGTCCCCCCCCCCCCCGGATCAGACTCTGATGTCATGAGCTGCCGAAGGTCATA
Source organism: Seriola dumerili (assembly GCF_002260705.1). Classification (NCBI taxonomy): domain Eukaryota; kingdom Metazoa; phylum Chordata; class Actinopteri; order Carangiformes; family Carangidae; genus Seriola; species Seriola dumerili. The sequence continues at coordinate 3,206,134 of NW_019174497.1, read as the reverse complement.
GCTCATGCAGACTGCAGGACTGTGTGTCCTATCACATGCTGTTATGAGTGATCTACAAGTCATCATAAAATATTTTCATTTTCAAACTTTCAATCCCCAGTGTCTGTTTTGGATTAGATATTTGTAATTTGGTAAGCTTGTTCAATAACAGTGAAAAATGGTTCTTATTACCAAACTGTATTTTCTCTTGCACATTCGCACAACGTTTCATATCTGTTTGGTTCTTGCCAAATCATACCTGTTATCAAATCACGGGACTACTTGAATGCGCAGAGAGTTGAGGTCTTCATTGCGGTGGTATTTAATCAAGATTAGATTTGTGAATACTGGATCTTTTGAAGTTGTGTATGAGATAGTAGCCGCAAACAATAATCTGGCGTCAGATTTGACTTTGTTGCACCAAACTTAAATCACATACATCTGTACTGCACAGAGGCGGCACACACACACACACACACACACACACACACATAGACACACACATAGACACATGCACATACACACGTACACAGATAACACGATTAAATAAGCTCAGGAGACTGGTCGTCTACATATGTCTCAAGATAAGGTGAAAGTGGACAGCCGATTACCAAATGTTGGACGCATTTCCTCTTGGCTGCAGGTAGTCTTGGTGTTAAAGTGAACCTCTGAGTCAAAGCTTGTAGAGAACTGAGTGTTACCGTTGTGTCACAGGTTTTGGCAAAAGAAAAGCCTTAATGTTCTCTAGTAGCTAACACAACAGCATCTAGCAATGGTGGGGGGCCGGAAGCTTGGCGACGTGGTGACTATTCGCAGGAGTAGTTTGTGAACTGCGGTAACTGCTGAACTAATTGTTAACTCATTAGCCCGGCCATCACATTCAGTCACGATAGCACCTGGAGCTTGTCTATGTTTTCTCTCCACTGTTCTGTTTCTTTCCCCCGACATTTTGTTCACCATTGCATGCCATTTTTTTAAATAGAAAGTTATTGAAGAGGGAAAAATAAAGCTCTCCAAGTTAATAAGCTTGTGGTCATGGTCATTAAACAAACATTGTACAGTGTCGTACTATTGACTCATAACTGTCTGCAAACCACACAGCTAATAAGTATAGCTACATCTATTCTAGATTCTCCAAAAAGGTCATTGCTGTCAACGGCGGCTTTGCTATTGGTCAGTGATTGTGCTGTGAGATTCTGATGCTTTACATCCCGGTGAGTGCAAACCTCTAAGTGTTGTGGTTGGTGCTATTAAACAGTGAAATCCAGTTTCAGCACACGAGGTATCGATGGATTCATACACTCTATGGATCCACTTCTGCACTTCAGAGTCTAGCTGTCGCTGTAGTTACACCACAGACACATAGATCATATGGTGACGGTTTGGTGTTGAAACAAAAATGTGATGTTGATACTGCTTCCTTGAAATGATGTGGTTTTGTAACAGATTTTTTTTTTCTACATTTAAAAAATAAATAAATGGATGACTGGATGGTCTGGCATTAGGACAAGTCTTGAGTTACAAGTTATACACTGCTTAAAATACCTAGCTTCTGTGTTGCTCACTCACAGACACATACGCTGTACTCAGCAGAGCAGGAATGGGACTACTACAGCAAAGTGACTACCAGTGTGCAGTGTGAAATCTCAAGCTTTGTTATCAAGGAGCATTCTGACAACACTAATTTTAGACATCCCAGTATCTCTGAAGTCAGGTTATCTGTGGCTGAAAGTTCCCTGGGCCCTCTGAGAGCTGCCATCTTTCACTATAGGGTACCAGGTCTTCATCAAGGGACACCTTGGCACATTGAAACCCTCCTTTGACAAAGTCAGCTCGAGCAGAGAGTGGACACAGTGTGGTTTTGTGTGTGTGTGTGTGTGTGTGTGTGTGTGTGTGTGCACTTGTCTTTGTACGGACCAAATCACAACAAAAGAGTAGTCTGGTCAGAAGTGAAGGTAATATTAGGCTTAATATTAAAGGAATAGTGAATAAAAAAACATGTTAATTAGTGAGCTTTAGACATGCTGGTAGAATGTTAATGCTTCAAAGCTTCAGGTTAAAGAAACTGTATGACTAAAATAAATAACAAAAAGTGTGTGTGCATGTGTGTGTGTGTGTGTGTGTGTGTGCACAACACCTTTGTGCTACAAGGCCCTAATCCTGATGTAAGGGAATGAAATGAGGCGAAAAGCACAGGGATCCTTTGTGAGATTGTAGAATACCAGTGAGCTCAGTGGGTGTGTAAAAGGATGAGCCCTGCTTTAGACAGACTGACACTGTTAAAGCTTACAAATGATCTGCCATGCCTCATGTACAGGGGTGACCTCCAATAATCTTGATCGTAATATAGGGTCAGCTTTTGAAAAGTTATATTTCTCTTTCCTTTCTCATGCAAGTAATCTTCTGTCACTGGAGGAGACGTTTCTTCTTGTAATTCAGCCATAAGTGATTTTGCGTTCGAAAATGAAAGTTCCTTCAACTGGTGTTTAACTTACAGTAAAACATGTGACTCAATTCACCTCAGTTTTAGTTTGGCTGTAGTGACTGTGCAGCTGTTTGTTAAGTTGAACCACTGCCCCTCAGATTTTTTTGTGCACATCTGACTGGAAGTTATTTAGCATGAAACAATTCTCACAGCTTAAAAACTGTTTAACACCTTATTTTTTATACCTTTTATTTATCTCTAAAATTGAGCATTAATCCCACACTGCTGATGTGACTGCCCAGTATCTGGTTACTGTCAATGTAATGTGCAGGTAATATTTCTTTATGTAGTTCACACCAGATGACTCTGACCAATAACACTGTAAAAAAAACCACAAAGTTGAGAAAATTCAAAATTTCAAGGCAACAAACTTAAGTAAAGCAACGGCAATGTTAACTCTTGTCTCTAACATGTATTTTCTTCTACTGATGTTAACACGCTAACCAGCTAGCCAGCTAGCCAACATGTTATGCTGTATATTATCACTACTTAGAATCTTTAGTTCTGTTAACTTAGTTCATACCTCTCTTCATCATGGTTTGCATTGTTTTAATTTTGATCAGAGCAAATCTGACTCCTCTGACACACATCATGTATCAGAAGACACATAACAGCCTCAAAATAAATTACAATAAGTCCCAGGGGAAAGAGAGATGCCAGCTGGTTCAGGAAGAAGTCCAAGCTGGGGTGGAGGAAGCCTGCATCAGTAGGGTTCTTGGAATCGATGGGAGCAGGCAATGGAGCAGATGATCTCTGGTCTGAACTCTGGAAGGCTGAACCGGATTAAGTTCCTGGTACTGTCAGTTTACAGTGTCCTCTCCAGCCCATCCAGTCTCTTCCTCTGGGGTTTGGCAGAAACTCCAGCATGCCAACTGTGCCAGAGAAGAGGATCACTGGAGCATGTCCTGAGTTGTTGCCCTCAAGCCTTGGGAGAGGAACGCCTCCGCTGCCGCCATGACCAGGTACTGAAGATCATAGCAGATGTCATGAGCACAAGGATCAACGGAACAACAACCAGTGAGACAGTCCATTGCCTTTGTCAAGGCTGGAGGGAGGATACAACAGCACCCAAGTTCAGATGGGAGGCTCCTGGCAACAGCACAGGATTGGCAGTTGAAGGTTGCAGTGACCACACTCAGTCCAGACATGGTCCTGATGTTGGAAAGAACAAGACAAGTGGTCCTGCTGGAGTTGACTGTCGTCTGGGAAGAATCGAGCGAGGAGGCTTTTGAGTGGAAAAGGGCCAAGTATGAGGAGGTAGTGAGTGAATGCCAGAGCAGGGGATGGAGGACCTGATGCAACCCCATCGAGGTCGGGTGCAGAGGCTTTGCAGGTAATTCTCTCTACAGGGCACTGAAGCTGCTGGGAATCAGGGGAGAGCCCAATTCTCAAGGTGGCTGTGGATCAAGTAGGGTGATCGGTGGACATCACAAGCTACTTGGACACAAACCAAGTAATCATTCGACTAGACCAGAATGACCCGATGACCCCAGGAAACATCACTGATGTTTTGTTCAAGTTGCATCAAAAGGTGTGTGTGAAAACCAATGAGATTTTACAGTACCAAGGATGAAGTAAACACCGAAAGTACAATCAGTGTATAAAATGGAATTTGACATTTAAAGGAAATCAATATACAACTTAAATATTTTATAATTCAAACTTTAGTATTTGAATATATAACAAATACATAACAAATTTAGAATTAAAAAGAACTTAATTTTACCATAATGCTCAGATGAGTTTTGAGAGGCAACATTAAATGAAGACTTTTTTTTGCCTTTTTTAGATTACAAACTCGTTCTGACAATTTGATGCATTTGCTTGTTTGGTTATTAGGGTTTGCATTCGGGATACATTTACATTTTTACCATTTGTTAGTGCAGATGATCAGGCTGGTGAGGAGGATCATGTTCAGACTATAAGACACAGCTGTTATCCAGGGAAGAGCTGTGTCAAACGGCGCCTCCAATTCAACCAGTCTATCGGAATTTATTACAGGTTGAAACATTTTTCCAATATTTCAAAGATGCATTTGACAGGGCTGATGTAGGAGACAGCAACAGGCTGGGTGATGTTGCTGGTTAGGATGCTACTAGAGCTGCTCAGTGAGCAGTCTTTGGCTATGTCCAGACTACTATGTTTTAGTTTTACTACGTTTTCACCTCCCATCCACACCACTCCGGAGTTCTTGAACACAGAAAACGGAGACTTTCAGAAATGCTGCTGGCCCCCAATTTAGTTACGAGTCCAGTTTAGTAACTATGGGGTTGCATTGTAGTCTGGATTGGAAACAATGACATAGACACCCATGGTCGCTCCCTGATTGGGTCTTATCAGCCTCAACTAAAGGGGTGAAAGCAACATGGATAATGAAATACAAGTGTTACTGACCTTGTTGCCTTTGCTAGCAGCTGTTGTTCAGTTAAGTTCTGTATTTTAACACTGCAGCTGTCTTTGCTGTTCCTCGTTTGTAGTATTTTTTGCAACTAATCGACTGCAAAGAAGACAATCTGCTTCCTGTTTACACTGGCTCGTGCATGCCCTGTGTACGTGATTGCTCATTTATGTGTGCGTTTTCAGGTGTGATAGTATGGACAGAGGTCGTCGGCTGAAGGTCACGTGACCGGTGGCAGAGGATTCTCCAGATTCCCCTTCCCTGACTCCATTGAAAGTTCAAAAAGATGAACACAGATGACTAATTAACACATCATAACTTATTTCTTGAATCTGTTTACATATTGTAATGGTGCTGTACCTTATACTACGACTATCTCCCAAAGTGAGGAACTAATACTTCATGGGGTTGAGGATTTGGGGTGGGATGATGTGTCTTCAGGGACATGCCCAGTTAAACAGCAGTAGTGAATTAAAGCAGTTTATTTAACAGCAGCACTAATTCTGTCCTGAGCCCCGCAAACTCTCTTTGCACACTTGAGTACACAATTGCTAACCTACTTTGGTGACCTGTTTTTATTCCTAGTATGTACAGCCGTACCTTTATGTAGTTTACACAAGATGCCAAAGTGAGAAGATGAAGAGTGATCTATTTCAATGTAAGAGCTTTAGTCTGTGGTCACTTGAGCAAGTAATACTGATGTTTTACTTATTTCCCACCATACTAAGAAATTCACTACAATACTGAAACATATCACTAAAAAGTGGTCAATGTCCAGTGAAGCTAACCTTCTTCTGTGTCTCTGTGATGGAAGAAGAAACCCCTCATGCCAAACTCTCATTGGGCGGTGTTATCTATTTCCACCCCATGTGACCTCACTGTTATTTTGGTTACTGGTCACAAATAGTGCAGCAGTTGTCCTGCCTGTGGTCCATGGGGATTTATGACTTTATCCTTTAATTTCTCCCCTTCTTTTCAAAACCATGGAAATCACCGTCTAATTATGAAGTTACATAACGTGTCCGAACATTTATGGACAAATACAAAGGTCGGTTATATTAAAAAGTGTGGGCATATTGTGTATGGAAACTTAATTTGGTACTGAAGTGCTGGTGTGAAAACTGACTCTCGCCACAGGCTTATCGGTGCCAAACCACATGAGAGTGCTAATGAGACAGGGGAACAGGAAATTTAAGTGTGTGTGTGTGTGTGTGTGTGTGCGTGTGCGTGTGTGCGTGTGTGTGTGTGTGTGTGTGTGTTTTGTGTATATAAACAGAACGGATGTCATTGCAAGGCATGAAGCCATCAAGTAGGCAGCAAATGAAGTAAAGTAATTTCCCCCTGAGCTCTAAGATATCCAAACATCACCTGTTAACCCTGACCTGTGGAAAGTGAAATGAGAGGTTGGTGGAGTCACAGAAGGAACTAGCATGTTTGAACATATCTGTATTTAGTCTTTAGAGACAAGAGAGAAAGGGAAGGGCAAGGCAAGGGTGTTGTACATAATAAAAAACACACTCACTGTATTTACTGTCTTTTCAAGATGAAGATGAGAAGGTAAATACCGATCTCATTTCTGTGTGTTAAGTACAGAGATAGAACTGGGAGGTGATTAGCTAGCTACTGAAAGCAGGGGAAACAGTTAGCCTTACCCTAAGGTAGAGGTTAAGGCTAGCAAATGAGATACAGCAAGTTAATTAGTAAGCTTTACAGGCTATCAGCACCTCTGTTTAAATGGTTATTATATAGTGCACATTAGCTTTTTGGAGATGATACCAGTTTAAGCCCCTGAACTAGCTGCTAGCAACATTGTAGCATAGCAACTCTAAATTCTCAACACCCACACGATACATCTTTTGTAATCAACATGTGTAGGAATAAAAAAGGGGACAATGGTGGTTTTGCAGAGAGCCAGCCAACAATTTGGAGGTATACTGACCACCAACAGCTAGTCTAGTCATGCTCACTTTGAGCAGTACTCCAGAGGTCCTGTTCTCACAGTGAAGCTGTTGGGTTCACACACTCTCCAGCTCTGAAAAAAACTAGGTGATTCCTAAATGTAGGTGTTTCCATCTTTTTTCCTTTCGTAGAAGTTCATCCACACCTGCAGCCCCTGCACCAAGCTAACAGATCTCAACCACTCTGTCCACTGAGCACAGAGGGACACAATTTATATCCAACCTCCATGAAACTCCTGAGCAAACAATTTAATCCCCTAAATGTTGAAGTACCCGAGCGATACTGGGATTTGTAAATTCTAACCCCTTAAACTACTTGTTTCTAAAAAGAGAAATCACATAATAGGCTTTTAAGTACTGTTCCAATGCCCAACACTGGTCAGTAATAACAGTAAAGAGTTTTGGACCAGAGCCGTCTTTACCCATGACCTCACACATGGCTCTGTCTCCAGGATGTTGTGTGTATATTATAAGTAGAGCAGAAGAAAGATCCAAGGACTGGACCCCCTACTGGACTGTCATCAAATCTCATGAGTCACTGCTCGCTTAAAGTTCACAGCTGTTCATATCCCAAACAGTGGGCAGCTGTCTCTGGCATGGCCTGTGCCACTTCTCTACTTCACTACTGGATCAGTCCACTATGCGACACGAGAAAATGCAAAGCCCTGCAAACTGAAATAGTCAGCGTTTTGCCTTCTGGTCATACTTTGAGTTAAACATAATGAGTGCCGGTGAGTTGTGTATAGCAGCCAGTTATGGTATGGAGACATATCAGGTGGCAGATTGATGTCTGTCTCGCAGTAAGTGCTGGCATTTCATGTCATAATGTTTCCTCTTGTCAAATGGACTGATGTTAAGGGCTAAGCAAACTGAAAAGCTGACTTGTAAGAGTGCCTTCATGATGTGTATTAAGTGAGGGATCATGCTGAAATTTTTTGAAACCTATTTTCACTTGCTGGAGAAGACAAAAGCACTTTCAGGGGAGAAAAAAAAGAGCTCTTACTTGTGAGGAATGTGAGAAAAACGTCAGTAGAAATCAGCACCCACTAATTCTGTCCCTGGGATGGATGCATGATTACCTGCAGACAACTACAGAAAGGGAATACACTTCTCAGTGAAACCTTATCACTCACACACATTCACATGACTTGCGTAGCAGGCATCATGTTGTGAGTGGAGTCCCGGCGGATACGTTCCGGGGTGTGAAACGTTTGCATACCTTCTGTTTAGATCATCATCCTCTATGTGTAACGTTTATAAGTGTGATGTCTTAATACAGTTTATGACCCCCAACCCCCCTCATGGTGACTGGTCTTTTTAAAGTCAATTTCAGCATTAAACATGATCTCACTTCCCTTGACTGTATGATTTGTCTCCCCATTTTAGAGTAATTGATACCATCATGTCATGCATTAAATTTGGTCTTTATGACACCAGTCTTTTCCCTTTCACACCCTTCACCTATCCCAAAAACACACACATGCAGCCCTGTTTTTCCTCTCGCCTCAGTATCCCTGTGGTCCTTATTAACAGTGGAAATGTATACAGTTACAGAGCCAAGTAAGTGTTTGTCCCTGGAGGGGATCAGCTGAGGGGTCACAAACTACAGATGAGGGAGTTTGTAACGTTCTGCATATTTGGAATCAGGCTGTTTACTGACTGACTGAGCTCACATATGGTAAAAATCTGGGCTGCAAAAAGACACAGAGCAGGGAGCAGAAATGAGGCCATTTAACACCTCTGTGGTCGTGAGACGCTATTTTCAAATGGTAGAAAACACTCTCTGGGTAACACTTTACAATATGGTACATGAAATATTGAGTCATTACCAGGATCTGACTGATATTTGATGAATCATTAGTTTCTGAGTAACTCTGAATTAGGGACTACATAGATCTATACATGATCATTTACTTCAAGACTAACTAGGGGCACGAACTAAAAGAGTGTATAATTCATTTGTTGATATCTGAATCTACATACAGAGCATGTTTTTAATGAGTTGTCCCTGATGAACTCTGAAAGAGCTCCTGAGAAACTACTAATACAATCATACATTTAATAATTGTAAAGTTGGTTCATGAGAGATCAGATTGTTTTGCACTTCAAGTAAAGCTACGGTGTAGTTTTACACGTGTTATAGAAAGTGTGCCAAATTTCTCCATCAGAGTTCGATTTGGTAGACCTACTACGGCTGTAAAAAATGCTTTAGAGAAAATCGTTATGATTGCATCTAAAATTACTGGCCACTCTCTCACATCACTCTCTTGAATTTATAAAGTTCAGCTTGAATGTTGTAAGAGGTTATTCTCAACCAGCAGCTCCACTCTTTGAGGAAATGCCCTCTGACAACTCTGTTTTAAATCTTTTAATTGGTTGTCTTTGTAATTATGTATGGTTTACATAGTTTCAGTGTGTTTAGGCTCAAGGAATATTGTTTTAGCTTTTTTTTTTTTTTTTTTTTACATCTCTGGTAGTGTATTTTAAAATGTTTGTGTATGTGGTTTTATTACTGGAGTGTTGTTGTGTCTGTCCTGTTGTAGCACACTAAAGCCAATTCCTGACAACAACTTGTAATGGCGATAAAAGTTAAACCTGAACTATTTCCAAATGACTTGCATGTTAGTGTCCCCCCATGAATACAGTGTGTCATAGTCATTTTGAGCAATTACACCCTTCTTTACTTTGTGTTTATTTACCATTACTAAGGGGCCGCTTGTAGTGATAAACCCACAGAGAATTATCACCTCACTCTGCAGTTTCTGTCGCCTCTATGGAGCTTTGCAGCGTATTTCAGTTTTGTTTTGTTTTTTTGATTTTTCTGGCCCACACCTTTAGTGTAAAACCAGCAACAGGATGATTTCAAAATAGCAAGAAAGTGTAGATTCACAGATTTCTGTCACATTCTGTTTCATTAACATACTGTTTCAAAGACTGTCTTATGTAATATTATCTACTATAGAGTCCTTTAGGAACCTAGTGATGCTTTACTTATCATTTAGTTTCCAATTTGTTCCTCACGTGTTCCTTGGTAATTACTCAGGATTCTGTGTTCTGTATTCTATATTGTAAATAGTAATTGATAATTGGCTTGTACAAAGCTTCCCTGCTTTTTCCTGTAGTGTAATGACCTCATCAATATGAAAATAGACACTGACCCTACCATGAAAAGAGGATGTCAAAATATAGGATCTGTATTTTTGAAAGCAGCAAGATCTCATCCTTTATTTAATCAACAGTCTTTACCACAGCCATCGCCTGGCTGTTTCATCTCTTTCAGCAAACAGGAATCTTTTTGTTTTCTGTCAATCTTATTTTGTTATTTTGCCATAACATGATGATTCATCAATGAGACAGTACTCAGCTGAGTGGTGAGAGAGCGCTGCATTGACATTGTTTTACAGCTGCCTGCAGGGCTAAGACAGACAATGCCTCACTCAATGGGAGCAGGAAAGAGGTTGACAGACCACTGTGTTTAAAGGGCACTTGGAATTCAGCAGCTTATGAAGCTTCGCTGTGGCAATGGGGGGGCGGAAGCCTCTTTTCGGAGGGGGGGGGGTTAATCTGCAGTGCAAGCCAACACAAGTCTCAGGTGGCCGAGCTCCTTGATCACTGCACCATGAGAACCACCTGAACGGTCAGAGCAGTGAGAGGGTGGGAGCAGAGATTGGCCGGTGGGGGGTGTGGGGGGGGGTATGGCCAGTATGTTATGGTAACTCCTTCAGTGACACAGTAACCTGCTAACTTCACCCCAGTGACTTTTTCATTTCTCCTCAGAGAGGATTCAAAGTCATTGCACCGTGGATATTATAGTACAACATGAAGAGGTCAATACAAAGTATTTATCTTGTTGCAACACAATATCTGCTGTTTAATGCTATGAAGTATATCCCTGTTTCCCAAGATCTGTGGATTGTCATGATGAACTTGTTGTCAAACACAACTACAATAATACACTGTGATGTGTTGCAGTTTTTGGTGAACCCTCCTGTGAGAAACCATTCTCCGTGGTCACATTACAATCTGCGCACTGGATACCTCTTACATGTGCAAATATGCGTTGAGGAAAGCAGAGGTTGCGACACTGCAAGGAGTGGCTGGTAAAGACAAGGCCCTGATGTATATCAGGAGGAATAGATCACTGTTATGACTGGGGAGTTCAAACCCATTGAACCGTGAGAGGGAGAGTGGCTCTGGAGCTGTTTGAGCTCTCAGGCCTGTGCTTTGCTCAGGTTTGGGGTATAACAGGGGGTGGAGGGGGTAAAGGGAGGATTCGAACCCTGGATAATAAATCACCTGACATGTCAGGGGAAGAGCTTCCACTGCTGCCTTTAGTTAGTGTACAGTAGGAAAGGGTGAATGGCACTTTGCACATAAATTCTTGGACAGCTCCAAACGCATCTTTCAGGAATCTCCAGTATTGATTTTCCTAATGTTGATTCAGTATAATATGATATATTCATGTAATGACATAATATTTTCATTTCAGCTGAATTCAAATGGGTCAGTCACCTTCTTTAATTCCTCTGTCAAGTCATGTTGTATATACATGTATCTCCCTGAATGAATTAAAATAGCAAAGTAAGATCATTTTAAGCAAAAACAGAGTAACGGCACTACACTGGCATAAATCAGTGTCAAAACACAGCATTGAATAAATGATTGACCAAGTGCAGAAAGATCAAACAAGGGGACCTTGAAGGGAAATGACGGATAAAACAAATGTTTTATGTACAAACACTGAGAAAGAACTGAGAAAAATTAGCCACTTTGTGTGTAATAAAAAAAAAATTAATAAGGAGACTAAGGCTAGAAATGTGATTATACCTTTCATGGTCAGAACTACAAACCATCAAAAACCATAAAATCAAATGTACCATGCGTGATTTCCACTGATGTCTGGTTCACCACAATTGATTGCTCCCATAAGGGCACAAACCCTTGGCCACATTTTTCACATGCACACACCACTGGAGCATTCTCTAAGTTCAACTCTTTGCTTTAGCCAGTTGTTAATCTGAAAACATCTGCAAGCAAGTAAAACAGACACACAACTGATACTCTGATCTCGAATGATTAGGGACCAAATGAATATAATGCAAACTACAAAGTTTGGATACTAACCAAAGATGAAGCAGGATAAAAAAAAGTGCTTGTATCAATGCCACGAGACAGCTTTCTCATTGTCTTTATACAGTATGTTCATTTCTTAGATCTTATCTTGTTTAACAGTGGGAAAGAGCCAGGTCCTCAGTCATTAGTCCTCCTCTCACCAAACCTCAACCTCTCCTTTCCTCTGACCCAACAGGGTCAACTGTGGCCAAGGGCCAAGCATGGACGAGGGCCCGTCCAGGATATATTATTGCCTATTTAAGACAACGAGACAGTTAACATGTGGAAACCAACAAACCCCTGACCAGCACTTTATTATTAAGACATTGCTATTTGATCTGTGAAGCAATGGCCTCATTATGTGCACAATTAGGGGCTACTGAGGGCATAACTTCCTGCTGCATTTTGTTTGAGACGGATAAGAAATTGAAGTGTCACTGGCTTAATGGGGACTAGTGAATATCAGTGCTCTTTATAACCATTAGTCCACATGAACAAGATGGATGGGGCCTTCAGCAGTGGGAGCATGCTCCAAATTTGAGGATTCCATGATGTATAAAGGCCTAAGGCAGACACTGACTCATGTGCAGAGACCTGATTCTGTACATCTGGCAGAAATTGGGGATGTTTCATTCATTAACCATGGCATCTGCGGCGCATTAATGAGTATGTGGGAAGCTACACTCACTCCTAAATAAGCTACCCAGTGCAGTCATTTTGCTAACTTTAAAATGTGCTGTAGGTGATAAAAGCTAGTTAGTGGCTAGCTGGGTGAAATGAAGTTAAAGTGATAGCTAGAGGCCTTAGCACCTGTGTGCCAAGCAGCACGTGACCCAGTAGGTCACCTCCCTGCAGCCTGAGAAAGCTGCACATCTGGGGCTCATCATTATTTTCACACAAAAAGTTTACCTTAAACTTTTCAGAATCCTTTTGCCCCAACTTCCTCTTTCAGAAAACAGAAAACCCTATCTTAAAAGGAACTATTTGTAAGATTTACTATTGCTACATAAGCAACATTAGCATTAACAGCTGTTTACTTGCCGGTCTTGCCGAGAGCTGCGTTTACAATACAAGAGGTTATAATACGTCCTCTGAGCAGCGGTACTCCTTCAGGGCAGCCTGGAGGCTACAGTGTCTCGTATCGGAAAGTATTGAGAAAGGCTGCCTGGGCTAGGGCTGGCTGTTTAGCATGCTAACATCAGTATGAGAAAAGAAGTGATAGAAATAGAAGCAAAACAAGAGGTCTGCTTTCCACAGCTCTTGGTGAGTAAAGGAATGAAGTTGATACTGAACTTGCAACGTTCCTTCTAGACAGGTTAGCAAACAGGTATTAATACTAACGGTAACAATAGCAAAACTTACAAATAGTTTTTTAATAACATTTTTGCAGCCCTAGAATTATTCATATTTAATAGCTATCACTATGGAAGTGTTTCTGTCTTTCTTTTTTGCACTGAACCTTTATCACTGACACTACTTTCTGTAAGCTCTATGTAAATGTGCCTTTTTCTCACAACTTTGCTTCTGTTTGTCAAATTCATCTCTTTTTGAACATTGTCACTCTTGGATCTTAATGATGAAAGAAGAGTGACAGTGGTTTTAGTGGAATGAATAGCCTCACAGGAGGCTCAGAGACTGGATGAATAACACATCGGGGAGGCATCAGACGACTTACAGTGGAGAGATTTTGCCCAAAATAACAATAACTTCATCTCAGGAGCTCTGAAATTCAGATGCAGCTTAGCTAGGCTGACTCGAACACTGAGTCTATAGTGCATTCAGAGTGGTTCTGTCCATCCTTTTATACATGTTGTCAACTATAACAAAATGGAATGTGTGAATCTTGTTGTTTTATTAGTTTGAACTGCTTCCAGATGTGCTTTTAATTTTTTCTCTTTCTTGCTTCAGTGCAGCTTCACTTCATAGCAGATGTTTACACATTTCCTGCATTGGAAACCTAAATCGAGCATTGTGTAGAAAACTCTGGGATCGATTGATCTCTCTGCATAAGAATTAGTCAATGAGATAAACTGGTGTATTAAATATTAAAAGAAACAAATCATAAGTGAAGAAAAACTCCAGCATATTCGCAGTGATGCCAGGACCATATCTGATATCCAGCAAAACCAGGATAAAAATTGATGTGGTAAACCAGCATTTGGTCTACCACTGACCACACTGTGATTTTAGCTGAAATGTGTCCATGAAACCACTAAGTTCACAGAGAGAAAGAGAGAGAGAGGGAGACTTTTAAAAAGTAATAGCCATGACTTGGAGACTAGATGTTTTGTGTCAAAGAAAGAGCTTACAGGAGCCAAAAGTGTTTCCGGTGAGCCCACCGAGTCTAATTACTCACAATGCTGTGACATTAGTCTTCAAAGGACATGAAAAACAAGACTCCTTTCACACGTCCATCAACTTTGTGTAAGACTTTATGTGCCCAAATGATTAACGAGAACCTGACCACATCATGGCCAAGGAAGTCTACTTCCTCCAATAGATGACAGTGAAGAATGGCTCATAATGCCCTCTGTGCTAATTATTTTGTGCTTTGAGTGCCTAATATTTTCCCATGAGTTATAATTACATACCACTGTGGTTGTATTTAAAAAAAAAATATCTTAAAATAATACATGAAATCTATAATACGGGCCAAACATAGGCCTAAAGATTAAGATAGATATAAAACTCTAGTGTTCTAAATTTCTTAAACAGCATTAAATTCAGGCCTACAATCACACACTCATATCATAGTCCTTATATAGCCATTGAGACTATCATGCGCAAGAGGTGTAAGAGTTCTCTGTTTACCAGCTACACCTATGCACAGTAAATGCATGAGTGCAGTTCAATACGTCAATCCTCAAATAAGTCCTTCCTTTTTGAAACTAATTATAGAGCAACTCCTCTTGATTTATTTACCATACAAACAGAAATAACAATGACACAGAGACTTGACCCAATACCTCTCTGACAGTTTCAACAAAGGCTCATAATGATGGAGTGTTAGGGAAAAAGGTTTTCAGTTATAGCCCAACTGATGCTAGAGTTTTGACGTCAATACTGAGGGTTAAAAATATTTGATATTCTTTTTTTTTTTTTTTTTTTTTTTTTTAACATAAACATATAACAAACCGACATTTCCCATCTTCAGAGTGAAGCCACAGGGTTCACACCCTTCAACTCTGACCAAAACCATTTCCCTGTCAAACTCCTGGCAAGACAGTGGAAAAAAACAACCTCCAAATGGAGTGTTACTGGGATTAGTAAATGTGATGTAATTCCTGAATTTCAAATTGTAATCCCTTGCACTACACTACTTGTAACTGAAAAAAGTCATCACATGCATAGAGCAGACGTCATGACGACACATCAGGGCAAGCCCCTGCTCCACCAGTTTATATAACTCAATGCGATATTTCCTTTTAACATTTTTTTTACAGGTCCTCATGACAAAGTGAAGCATTTGCATGGGGTTTATTTTCCAAACCTGCCTCCACTATACGTCAGTGTAACTATGTTTCATGCATAAAACTCACCAATGCTCTCTTCCATTGTTGTATTTGAAACGCTTCATTTGTAATCTCTAATCTAAGATAATCACGACCCCTTGACTTGCCCACGAACTCGCCTCTCCTGTTGAGCTGTGATGTTTGTAGCCTGTGAACATCTGAGGCTTATGGGAAATGATGTCAATTGGATTTTGAATGAGGTTTTCTCACCACTGTGACAGAACCCAGAAGTTCTGGTTCCACTCTGGCTCTCTATAGTGCTAACACATTACTGAATACCCAGCACCACGTGTCAGTGCTCTCTGGTGGACAAACTATTTAATGGGGACACTGTTTTTAATGACCTTATATCTTTGTTATTTCTGAGCTGGAGTTACTTATGGGCTGCCATTTAGCCCATATAGATATTATCAATGATAAGTATTGGCTGATAGATTGATCCATGCAGCCGATTTAGACCCAGCCAATATATAAGTCTAACTCTACAGTCTAAAGCTTTCATATGAACTCATTATTTATCACCTCAAATGCATCACAAGTCTCTGGAATAATAGCCTGAGCAATTTTATTAATGTTCAAAGCAA
Source organism: Seriola dumerili (assembly GCF_002260705.1). Classification (NCBI taxonomy): domain Eukaryota; kingdom Metazoa; phylum Chordata; class Actinopteri; order Carangiformes; family Carangidae; genus Seriola; species Seriola dumerili. Next base: position 3,190,106 of record NW_019174497.1, on the reverse strand, counting down.
AAGACTTTGAAATAAAAGAAGAAATAAGCTCAGTTAAGTCTCACATTGGCAGAATGTCAGTGTCTTCCATAGTTTCAATAGTGTCATTCACGTTTTCCATTAGCAATAATCACTGCTGATGAAAAAGCTAAAACCCTGAATTCCAGATGTTTTTGTTGCTGTGGTTGATTCTCACATAGTGACTGACACTGGAGTTGATTTCTCGGCTTTCTAACACTGCAGCTCTCGATCCTGCCCCATGTGTGGTGGTCGAGGCGCACTCACCATTGGCTCGGGAGCCTATGGGGGCGTTGCTTCGCAGTTGGTGAGTGCTTAGGGTGCAAGGGGTGTTCTAGGGATGGCTAAGGGAAAGCGTACTTGGCACTGATCCCTCCTTTCAGTATAGACTACAGTTTACATTAGGCAGCATTTTTTTTTTAAATTTTTCTTGTCAGGGGGATGAATGTGTCATAAATAGTTCGCGTTTATAGAGGGTAGTGGATGCATGTTTAGCAATGCGATGAGGCCAGTGCACTTTGCAAGACTTGCGCTGCAGAGAGCCTCCGCGGATCCCACGACCTGTTGCTGCTGACAAGCCGGGGGAAGGGAGAGGGAGCAGGGGAGCCGCTCGGGAGAGACAGAGGGTACTTGCCTTGGAGACGACAGCCTGGGTTACTTCAGCGGAGCAAATCATGCAGTTTGCAATCTGGCTGGTTGGACTAATGTGTCATCTGTCAGCACTTGTCCGGGACACTTTGCAATACCGATTGCATCCAAAACAAGGTAGTGTTTTGTTTTGATTTATGAGTACGGTGGAGTGATACGGTTGGAGGTGTTTAAACAGTAGTTTGTGGTGTGGGAGAGTGATGCCTGGTGTACAGTGGGGCTGTCAGTCTGCAGCTGACTTTGCTTTGCTGTTATTGCCGCTACTTTGTCTCTGAATCACAACTTTCTCTGACTTCTCTTTTTTTTTTTGATGCAGAAAGCTTCATCAAGCAGCTGTCATCGTATGAAATCATCACCCCGCTCCGTGTGAATGACTTCGGAGAATCATTCCCCCACACATTGCACTACAGAAGGAGACGGAGAAGTTTAAATGACGACCTGTCGGGTTTACGGGTTCACTACAGGATTGATGCATTCGGGGAACGCTTTCATCTCAATCTGACCGCGGACTCCGGCTTCATCGCCCCCTCTTACACAGTGACACACTTGGGAGCGGAACAGAGCAACGGCACGGACTCCTACTTCCAGGACCCGGCCGATATGCGCCACTGCTTTTTCCGCGGACACGTCAACGCCAAGAGCGAGTACCCCGCCGTCTTCAGCCTGTGCACTGGCCTTGTGAGTATTGACTTTTAATCGCCTTTAAAGATTTTTATTTGAGAAGATGCTGACAGGCCTCCACGCTTCGTCCCGTTTCAATCAGTTTCACCCATTCATTTCCCCTCATAACCCGACAGCTTAAGTGAAGTGTGCAGGAGTGTAACAAGAGCAAGTGTTGCTGGACTAATGTCACAGGGGAGGGGAGGCGCACGGCCCTGCATCTTACTGCCTGTGTGTGTGGTGATGCTGCTGTTGCACAGAGCAGTCTGGGCATCAGGGTGATGTAAGTGTTAGTGAATGGGGCATCCACTCTTGCTGAAGTGCTCTTGAGCAAAGGACACCAAAAGCCCCGATCAGCTCCAACAAGGGTTGCTGCTCTGTGGCTGACCCCTGTGGCTGTGAGAAGGCAAGAAAAAAAAAGAAAAAAGAAAGACTGATTTTGATGGTAGATCAGTTATTTTAAGTAATTTATCAATCACAAATGCCTGGTCCAAGCTCCTCAGATGGGATGACTTGTTGTTTCTTTCTGTTTCACATCATTGTGCATTTAATATCTTTGCATTTTTTCATAGTTTTTCACTAAGGAAAAAAAAAAAACATCAGATCAGTCGTTAATGAAAGTCATCATCAGCTCCAGCCTCAAACAGACATTACCATTCAGTCTGAAGCAGCTGTTTGCTTTTTGATGGCTCCTTATCATATCTTTTAGATCTTATGGGGCTGTAATGGAGTTATTGGGTAATAATGAGTTTACAGCCCCATTGTACCACATGAGGATCCTGATGCCTGAGTCATTTAATTTGCTGACTCCTGTGTGAGAGAATCTGATAAGTGCTAAAGGGGATGACTTCATGGGTCACATAAGGTTACTGGTCCAGGGGCAGGGGGTTGACCTTAGTCGCGCCATCCGGATTGTGGTGTGGTGTAGACTCTGTGTGGTGGGGGGTGTTTGGCTGGCCACTGCAACACAGACAGGAGGAACATAGCCTTGGAGTCTCCCTCCCTGTCATAACCCCTTTCAGTGACATAATCCTTATTTTAGGTAGGTGCACTGTGTACAGTACCAGGATAGCATGTCACAGAATAGGTGTCAGCTGCACTTTCAGGCTTTTTGAACTTGTGCATTCACAATGCATGATTGTACTCCAGTTGCAGCCTGGCATAATGATTGTGAAATTATCTCTTACTGGGGATTAACTGCCTTCAGTGTGGCTTTTGAGAAAAGAGACCACCACATAAAGTGTTTTGTCATGTTTGTATTGCAGTTTAAGACACGAGGTATGCTGGAATTATCAGGGTAATAAACTTTTAATTGCCCCTCTGCCCAACTTTGATGTATGACTCGCTTATCCAAACATGTTTGCATCCTTTTTCAAGCAATCTTTGTTGCTTATCCGCATCATCACTCATTGAGAATGACAGGACAATGGAGACAGCACCAGAGGCTATTGGGTCATAAATGTGTCCGTATCTGATCACTGGGGCTTAATGGCCAGGCACATTTTGTTGGGATGAGGTCATTAAGGAATAATTAAGCCCTAAAACAAAGGGGTCATTCTAGAAAAAGCAGGTTCCCCTTTCGTCCATAGTTGCTCAAAGCCGTCCCCAGGGGGGATTTGGAGGAGGGGGGGGTGTTGAGGAGCTTTTGGCCTTTTCAAAGTGAGCTGTGTCGGGTAGAAAAGAGGAGAATCGCTGTGAAGAGGAGACAACGGCCAGTGAAGGTTGTGGGGGAACTTAAGGATTGCTCACACTGTGGGAAACGTTAGCTCACTCTCTCAGTTCACTCACATAATAGAAGTGTGTGGTGAGTCACTCTGTCCTGAGAAATGAGGCTATCTTGATCCCAGCACCAAGCGGTGTACCTCTGTGCAAAGATCAGGCTCATGACACCTTTATGTCCTATTTAACTTCAGAGATTGACTGCAACCGTACGTTACTTTTGCGTGACTCAGCACCCCCGGGGATTTGAGAGTGTCTTTGTTGGATTCAATCAAACAGATGTGTGCCAACAGTCATTCCATCCATGTCATGGGTCTGACCTTGCTTCAAATAGGAGTCCCTCACTTGTAAGGTCCAGTTCAGCACTCACTATTGAACAGCAACAATTGTGTCCGTTCGAACTTTTGCCAGATTTGCTGCTGAGCTAATGCTGGGAAACCCTGAAACTCTGCCCCCTCCATTGACTCAACAGAGCATTTGTCTGTTCAGCCTTTCGTTAACACCACATGAGAACTTTAGAAAGGCTCAACCATAACCATCTAATTAAAGTTAACTCGCCATGGATAGTGATTTACAAGCTACAGGTAAACATCTACCAGTTGTTACGCTGTATAAATCATTCATTACGTCTAGATCACAACAATAGTAGTTGTAGTACGGCAGCAACATTCTCATGTTTAATTAAATCTTAGACAAAACTTTGAAGTCTCACAATCATATGAGGCAAAACAAGATGTTTTGAGTCGTCTTTTTAAACTTACATACACAAGAAGTCCTTAAAGTGCACGAAAAAAAGCCCAGAATTAAAAAAGCTCAAAACAGGATGTCGGTTTGACATATAGGATGGTTCATATGACTAGATTTGTCATTGTCAGTGATTGATAATTAAAGCACACAGGTAAATGATCTCTAACATTGGATAATTTTTAATGTTGATTGTGTGTATAACATAATTTTTTGCAGTCCAAAGTCAACTGGGAAATGTGTAAATTTTGACCCATCAAATTAAATATATTCTGTTTTTTATAGATATGAAATGAATTTAAAGGGAGAGTGTCAGTTGCAGTTTGTAACTGTGATGGAAAGGTCATCTCTGGGAACTGTTTCCCTGAATTAGCTCAGTACAATAATAAAGTTGTGAGTGAAATCATGAATTTTATTTAACTATTTAGCTACATTGAACCTGCAATACATTGGCACATCTTACTCTAAAATGAAAAGACTTCCCGGGTGAGCAATACTTCAGCTTCAGCTTCCTCTCCAGGTAAAGCATATGTCACAGCATCTGATCGAGGGAAGCTCAGCGCAGCCCCTGCACGTCTATTCCATTTGTCTTTGGCAGAAGACAATTATTTCTACAATGTAATTGGATTCTGCCAATAGTTTGATTAACTCCTGCTTGACAGAACCGAAGACATGGTAAGATTGCAGAGCATCAGAGGCAGAGGACAGCGTGCCACTTTGAAGCGCTGGCTTCTATTTCTTGCGGTGCAGGTTGTTTCTATCCTGTGTCGTGTTTTCACAAGCTCATTACACTGCAGCGATGAACACATGCAGCGCTTAGGGCTTGCAGCACTTTTGAGGAAGTACGGTACATAAACGTGCGAGCCAACTAATCCTTCACTCTTTGAAAGACGGAGAGGAAAGGTACACATACAGTTTGTACATGTTTTCCATATCCGATTTGTATGTTTTCCATTGTCAAACGTCCGTCACTTGTGGGGATGGTTATGGGATAATGCTGCCTCAAAGATAACATTCCAGAGTCCAATATCCTGTTTAAGTGTGCGAATGAAATTACCATACAAACACCATTGTGCCTCATGGCCAAGTGAGCTAAGAAGCTTTGTGATGGACTGAGCTGCCAAATCAATATTAGCATTCCTCTGTCAGCAGCTCTGTCCATGTATGATGATGTCACTCCTCCCAGTGTCAGCTTGTGAGGGGGAAATGCGGTTTTACAGATATAACAAGCCCTCCACATTAACACCCAGTGCTTGAAGGTGTAAAATGGTTGTCTGCATTGTGATGATTTACTTGTGCATCGATAAATGTATAAATGCCTTTAAAATGTTCTTGATTCTCATGGTTAGAGATGTTCTCTGACCTTTCTGATTCAGCATGTTTTTTTTTTTCCATGTGCACCTGCCAAAAAAACAGAGCCTTTTCAAAAGCATGGAAATAATGCGCACAGCGGTGCTCAAGGGCAAAACAGAATGACTACAATTAGATCACAACCTCTTTAAATGAAACTATGCCCCTATCAGTAAACTACACTTACATACACACAGTACAGTATGCACACATGCAAGCACATGCTTCATACCAAAGCCATCAATGACATCTTTTTTTTTTTTTTTCTTTTTTTTTTTTCGCTGTAGATTGGAACTTTTACGACACAACATGGTGAATATTTCTTGGAGCCTCTTTTAAATGCTGCGGGGGAGGAATATGACGAAGAGCACAATAAACCTCATCTAGTCTACCGACATGAGAGGAAGAGGAACATCTCGAAAACCGACAACAACACGGAGCCCTGTGCTGCCTCAGGTAACAGACTGCCTAACTACACTGCCTGTAACCACTGTCTGTCTGACTTTCACCCACCAAACACTTACCTCCTGATGACCTGCATTCACTTTCTGAATGTAAAATTATACTCAGTCACGATCTTTGGCTTGCAGGATACCCAAAAGATTTCAGCCTTGATTAAGGGGTGTTACTGAAAACTCCTCAGCTTAATTAAGCTCCCGCACTGCCTGGTGTTTTTACTTGTGTTATGCTGCAGCATTCAATCCCAAGACGGAGTAATTACTTTTTAGTCTTCGGTTGCCATGAAAAGAAGTGGAGAGGTTTTTCCGCTTGGGAGATTGCTTTAAAGTTCCCCCAGTTTCATTTGAATTTTTATGGTAGAGGCCTTTGGGTGGTGGAGAGGGCCTCAAGAGAAAGCAGGGTGACCGAGTGGAGTTCACCACGATGGAAGGCCTTGAGGGTTGTCCTTGCGGGGAGCTCCGTGGGCGGCCTTTGTTGGGAGGTGCAATAAATCTTTTATGTACAGACCGCTTGATTTGCTTGTTGTCTGAACCCGGCCATTGTCGCCTGGTGGTGGCCATTGTGTGGGGCGGCAGTTTAAAGAACTTGGAACTGACCTGATGGGCCAGGCCAGTACCTCCTTAATATGCTTTGCCCTTTCACTCACTCAGTCTGTGTGTGGTAAACAGAGACTGAGAAATCTGGAGGGTCTCTCAGCCCCCACTCCGAGGCACTTTTAAATATACTCTCCCTTAAGAGCTGGGTGAGTGTAGGCTTGGTGAATGATCCCTGACTTCTGATTCTCCCAGGAATATGCATTACCATTCAGTTATGTTTACGTCTTGGCCGGTTATCCTTTTAATAGCTATTTAATGCGATACATCCTGATTTTTTCATCTCATAACATTAACTATAAACCATCATACTCCTTGTAGAAACTATGTTCAGTGGGAGGAAGATGTGCATATGGCAGTGACACCTGTAGGGCCCCATCAAAGGCCAGCAGGTAAACAATGAGCAGGAGGATTAAAAGAACCTAGTGGGGTTGGGTTAGGACTATGAGGTGTCCCAGGCTGCGGCTCCTCAGCTTTATCAGATAGGCCCCTCTCCAGATGCAGCGATAAATGGGCTCTTTGAAGGCCTCACCGAGCCAAGACTAACAGGCCTGTCGTGTCTTTTTATGGGAGTGCACTACACGCTGCTACTGGCAGGTTAGATATAAACACTGGCTTGGCGCGTGTCGTTCAGCTTATAGTTGCTGCTCCTGGTTATGAATTTAGATATTAGCCTCTTGGTTTTTGGATGTATGGGTTAACTTCCTCTGTGTACTCTGGTCTTATCCCTTTCTCTTTACTCTACGCCTGTCTCTACAGGCTCTTTCTCTTTCTTTATGTTCCTCATCAGACTAAATCAGCCTGTAAATATGGGGCTCCTAACCACAGCCTAATTGCTGAGAGAGAGAGAGAGAGAGAGGAGCGAAGAAAAAGTGTCAAATACAGGACCACCAAGTAGAATCCTTGTTAGTGGAGGAATGAAGACCTGGATCTCTTAGGACCAGTATTTTTTGACTGTACCCTTAAAGCATTGAACTTTGTAGCTTTTTGAATGTTGCAACGAAGGTGATGGAGCATTTTATGAAAACAAAATGTGTGAGAAGTTTGACTTTGTTATTACTGGATTGCAATTCTTAACTGGCTATCCAAAGCTGTTCAACTTTTCTTTACTGGTGCCAGTAAATCAGCAACACTATATTACCTGAATTTCCCCTATGGGATAAATAAAGTATCTACCTACCCACCCATCCACCCACCCGGGTGTTTCTTACATTTGGTCAAGCTCTAAAATATTAGAAATCATTATAATTCAATGCAATTACATAGCACCACAAATTATAAAATATCTTTATAAAAACAAAACATTCATAAGGGAACAATTTATTGTGCGGCTGCTAATAAACAGAAAAGATGCATTTTATTTGAGTTTAGTTCATTTCGGTTTTCAGTATGGCTCCCACAGAAACTGATTCATAGCAAGTGAAGAAACAAAAGTTTGTGATTTATCTCACCGCGTAGATGATAGACCCAAGAACCTGTATTGTTAGCGGGAGGGGGGCAGATTCCTTTCCCAGTATCTCCTTTTTTTTTTGAGGAGCTATAAAAGCACTCTTTGTCAGGGTCAGTCATCTTATGGTCCTCTCTCTTTCTCTCTTTCTTTCTCTCTTTCTTTCTCCACTTTATGTTCCCGTGAAGAGGACTCTTGTCTTAAATCAAAATTGGCTGAGTTTGAGTGCGGAGGGGTTTGGCAGTTTTGGGACTTTGAAGAGGTTGTGCAGGTTTAGGGGCCTTGTGGGTTCAAACACATGAAAATGCAGACTGGCCAACAGTTCAGCCAATCTGCTCGCCAGGCCGCCCCTCCCATATGTAAAGACTTTGTTTGTGATGATTATTTTTTACCCGCCTTTCTCTCTGCTGTGCTCTGAAAGAAACCATCTTTTTGAAAATGACAAAAGATGAAACAAGCTGCGTTTTATCAAACGGATCTCGAGGAAACAAAATGTGTATCGGCAGAAAGATACCACTGGTGAGATAAGCTTTTCCCTCGAATATGACAGTATTGCGCCCGTGCACTACAGACACCAAAAAAACAACTGGGACTTCTGTATCTGAAGGCAGTAAGAGTTTCCAAAGTTTGTACAGTCTCTGCTCACCTTTGCAAAAAAAAAAAAAAATGTGTTGAAAGGAGAGGAAGGCCATGTTTCCACAAAGATTTATTTAACAAAGATGAAGTTTTGCGCTTGTCTTCCCTGACATGTACAGATACTTGAGTTTTTCGCACATGTGCCGTCACTACCTGTGAAGTGTCAGAAGCAGAAGTGCGACGATGAGGGCTTTTAAAGTGTAACCTTGATGGAAAATGATGTTTTGTTATTTCAGCAGTCATGACATGGCTATATACCTGTCTTCAGCTGCTTCTTCTCACTGTGTGTGTTCATGTGCTGTTGATAAAGCGCCTCTGCGTCGCTCGATTAGCTGTTGAGTGGATGTGAGTTCTTAAATATGTTTTTTTTAAATGCAAAGTGTCAGACTAAAGCTGCAAATCAGAAATATACGAGTCAATGAGACCTGAACATCCTGAAATCAGCCCTCATTGACTGACATTGCAAGCAACTGTATCAGTCTTCTTGTCTCTGTCAGCCAACCTGGGTGGCTTCCCTGCTGTTTAGAATACCTCTGGAGTAGATAGTTGTTGAGTGGGTGATTAATGTTTTAAAGTCACAGAGTGGCTTGTTGTGCCGGGTTCTGGCTTTTAAAAGCCTTTGGGGAAGAAGCTTAGCGGGCTCAAATCACAACACAGCTCCGACCTTTAATGACACATTCTACGGGGGGGAATCTGTCTCCGAGCTTGCATGTGAATCCCTGTATCGTCCTTGCATGGAGATAGCCACAAGGATGAGGGCGGCTACAGATAGGGGCAGATTCTTCCCTCGCTCTCTTCCCTTTGCTTTCTGAAACCCATGTGAAGACAAGCAAGAGACGGAGGGAGAGGGAGCCGCACAGTATCTCTTTCTCACAGTCGTTGGCTGCTAGTCTTAAACTGTGGGGAGTCGTATTTTGTCTGAATTAGAAACACTTTATTGAACACAGACAGCTTGACAGCGAACGTTACCAGCTGAAAATCCAAACACCAGTGTTCCAACAGTGTCGGGTCCCGAGCGTTTCACCTGATTTCTCGACGGCAAACTGAGGGCAGCTGGGACAGCGAAGTGACTTCCTTTGATGCGGCAATACTTGGCACACATGGCATCTCTGCCCCCTGACCCTCAACACAATCATTGTATAGGATTCCCCCCTTGGTGCCCACTGTGTATACATGGTAGTTAAATGCTAGCATCAGGTTTTTGGTCAATGGGTTCATTTACATGGAAAAATGCCCTCCCCCGCCTGCGGTTTGAACTAGCCGACTTGAATCGCTGCCCGCTCTCCCTTTTGCGCTTTCATGTATGTGAATGGAAGCACTTGTTGATTGTGACCTCACTTCCCTCTTTGTTTGGAGTCACTCACTGGATGGGTGGATGTGACCTTGAGATTTTTCCCCTCCTGGAGGTGCGTGGTTACTGGGCTCGCTGGCTTGTTTGCGGGGACTCAGTTGGGACTATGTATGCATTAAGCTCTTTGTTTTTGACTCTTAACTCCGGCTCTTGACAGGGGTCAGGAAAGGTGGCGAGCCGGGGTGTGATGGGCGGGCGCTGATCACTCAGACAGCACCTCTCACCTTTAGGGTCTGGCTTTAGATGGTGTGGATCTTATGAATGTCAGAAGGCTCCAAAAGGCTTAGGCTTCCTCTGTGCCCTCATGCCCCCTGGACTGACTGAGCCGCCCCCATTCCAGGAAGTACCTATTGTTACTTGGCAAAAAAGTTTGTTTTGGGCTTTTGTGTGCTTGTATAGATGTGGTTTGCTTGTGAATGTGTGTGTCTGCATCCATCAGAAGAGCATGTCATCTCTCTGGCCAGTCAGTGGACCATGTATCCCACTGAGTATTGGGAATTGCTGACTGAGCAGTGCAGAGGAATGGAGAAAGGCGTTTCTTTCTTCATGTGTTTGAGCAGTCCTGGCCTGCGCTGCATGTGCCTGTCGGTCTTGCTCCAGAGCTTGGCAGAGGCCCCAGCTTTTTCTCAAGCTCCCACTGCCCGTCTTTCTGCTTTTACACCTGCTTCTCTAAAGTAGCTTTCTCACCCATTGCCTTGCTATTGGCGTTGATAGAAAGAGAAGCAGAATTTCTTCTTGTCTCGTGATTGTCCTTTTGAAAGGACGCAGCATTTTCTTTGTAAAAACAAGATGATAATATTAATCTTAATTGTCAAATGAGTTGAAAGATGGGTTTTTGTCATGCACCGACTCCAAGTCTTGAGCCAACATGTGCATTAGTTTTGCGTAATGTGCAAGTTTTCCCCCTCAGGCGTGATGCTCTGTCCTGTCATTGCCTCACATTTCATAACACTGCATGACAGATGCAGTGCAAGCAGCTAATAATATGGTCCATTGCACTCAGTGTCACTGTCTGATTTTAAGATAACAGATACTCTGGACAGGGCCGAACAGGGCTGGGCAGCTATAGACAGTCTATAACTTTAATAGCTGCCATGTGTCTGCCTGCCCTGAGGCCTTAGCCCCATTGAACCCAATGTGTTGTGTTGTCTCGGGAGTTCCCATGACAGATTCCAGCTGGGGCTATTTTCTGCCACTGTCTACTGTCTGGGCATTCTTAGCAGATGGCGGCTGATTGGAATGGTTAGAGCAAGTTGAGTGACAGTGACTGACTGCATGGTGGCATGGGTGGCAGTCAGAGGTGAGAGGGGGTGACAGGTGAGCGACAGTTTCCCACTGAGGTGGACTGGGGAGAGACAGCGGCCGGTGAAACATCAGTGTCATCGCCTGCGGCTCGGGCTGTTTATCATCTGAGAGGCCAGATAATCACTCAAAACTGCAGATCAGCCTTGGCTTTGTCAAGGCAAAACTGTTATTTGATACTTTGTTACAGGGTCTCAAATAGGTTTTTAATACTTTTGAAAATATGGGAGATGGAGGAGCGTTACTTAATACTCCAATTATATTGTTATAGTCGCACTTGGTTTCCTTTTTTTCTTTGTTTACAAGCTATATCATTGTATTTACTGCATGCTCTTAACTAAAGGGTAATTCTGGTTTATTCTTGTTGCGCAGCCATCATTTCAGTTGTGATTTACATTTACTCACTAAAGCAATCACTGAAATCTGATTTTTGTGTGGAGCTAATGGCACCGGTATAGGCCATTTATTTAATTACTGCTCCACAAATGTCATCCAGTCTTCACCAAATTTGGCACATGGCATATTCAGATGAGCTTCCAAAAACTGCCTGTTTGCTTTTTGATATTCCATACTGAATGTCTTTAACTGGTTGCCACATTCTTGCAGACATGGCCCCTTTGACATAAACTAAACTATAGCTCTAGAATGAGTTGTGCTGCTGCAACCAAATTTCAGTGGCTCTTGGCAGCCACCAGCCACTCTGAATGACTGTCGAATATCATGTGTGCTTTGATGCAGATCCAGATCCAGGTGCAGATTTTGAAACAATTGTCATTATTTGAACAGCAAACTGAAAGGTTTGTGCAGCCTTGAAGGAGCTTGTTGGAGGACGACTCTCTTTAAAACTGAATGTCAGAGTTTGATCCTGACAAAGGAAAACACTCCAGGCCCCTGACCATCATTAGGAGTCCGGATCCATTAGTACTGCTTTGTCTCCTAAAAGGAGGTCTGCTACTCCAAACACATTCTTCAGCTGACCACCATGCTGTCTTTTGCATGTCTCTGAACTGAAAATAACAACTGAACTCTGAGAGCACTGTAAGTGCACAAACCCCCCTCCGTCTTCCAGTGAGGTCAAAAGCCATGCCACTTCACTTTTAAAAGCCTTCTTCAGCAGCAACAATTAGCTGCCTTTTGCTTCTCTCCGTCTAGCCACAGAATTGCACTTAATTGTGCTTCTGTCTGCAGGAGTTTCAACATTTTTCCCCACTCGAGTCGTACTGTTGGTTAACCAGTGTGTGACCTCAAATTCAGGCAAGGTACTACCTATACACAATGTAAGGCATACTATCTATTTAACTGGAACCTGGGGAAAAGGGGGCGCTTTAACTCTCAGCAGGCCATTGTAAAAGAATGTTAATTAGTTCAACAATGAAATATGTGTTCCCTATTGTTGGGCTCTTGGCATTGATACTTTTGACAGAGAACTGAAGGAGAGTTAAAGAGCAGCTTTTTGATCTAGGCTGAACAGTCTTCATTTACATGAATTGGGCTCCAACATCATGTCCATACACAAGCATCAAACATCAAAACGCTTCCATACTTTAATGTTTACGAATGAATGCTTAAGCGTAAACAGATGTATGCATTCAAACAAACTGAAATTTTGAAACTATTAGCTGTGTGAGGTACTTGATGTGCAATTAAACATGTTATTGAAAGAATAGATTAACATTGTTTAAACTACTCTTTGTGTTTGATTATCCTCTGGCGAGTTGACAAGTCAAGTAGGCGTTGGAGCAGAAAAGTGAATGTGGTGTGGGTCTGTTTTTGAACTAGGTCCATTCTGGAGCCAACAAAATTACACCATTTATAAACGCTTACACTCGTGCTGTGCAGGGCTCACTTTATTCTTTCTCTGTTATGAAGAACGGCTGGAGTTCAGTTTTATAGACTCGTGCTGATTAAATTTTTGTTAGCGTAAAAAAAAAAAAAAAAAATCAATATGTCACATTTCTGTGTTTGGTAATCAGTTCCAGAGATGTGGTTGTGTAGGTGATGCTGATATGGTACCCAGTGCCAAGAGTGATGTCATGTCTCTGTGTGTCCGGCGGGTCAGGCCAGTCACCCCTGTCTTCTCATGGTGTAAGTAGCAGCTCACTACCTAGTGAGAGGGGGATTTGAACCTAAGGCGATTTGGGAAAGGTTGTGTGTGGCTAATCTGCACTGATTCAAAGGCTATTATAACAGAGACCATATTTTCACCTCCTCCTCCTCCTCCTCCTCCTCCTCCTCCTCCTCTTCTTTTCTTTTTTCATCTCACACTTGCTTGAGTCTTAACACCACTTTCTGTGGATGTACGTACAGTACATACTCTTCTGTGCTTTGCTAATCCCTTTGATGTCAGACTGTCTGCAGTGATGAGTCTGTTTAAGGGGTTTAGTGTAGTGGGTTTGGCCTCGGAGAGATTTTTCCTGGAAAATACAAAGCTCTGTTCTGGCCCAGCTGCCTGGGCTGTGTGCACGGGCACAGACGGGCTTGGCGCTGACTTGGATGCTGGCGCTGGCATGGGGCAGGGCCTCATGGCGTCAAGAGTTGTGTGCCATTGTGCCAGGGAGTCACGCTCCGCCTCGTGTCCCCGCTGGGGGCATCGCTTGAATAATCTCGGCGCGCTCTGCGAGTTTTCCTTCCTCTTTTTTTTTTTTTTTTTTTGCTTTTCTCTGACCTAACACTTACACACAATCTCTCTCTGTCTGGCAGTCTGGAAAGATTGAGTGTTTAGAAGACAAAGGAACTCTTCACCATAATCGGGTTATCCAAAGTTGAGGAGGTTGTTTAGGATGAGGGACTCCAAACTATGCTTGGCTTGTGAACGCTGTCAGTCATATAATCACTGAAAGTCATTTATTCGCTGAATGTCATTTGATGCTTCATTTATTTTGCTATTTTCTCTAAATTGTTCATTCTTTTAAGTCTGCAACTTTCCTTAAGAGCAACAGAAACCACAGTAGAAGGTTATATTTGAAAAATTTGCCTCCATTTTTTGTTTTTTGCAAAAATTGCAACAATGCATTTTAGTAATGATGGAAAAGGACATTGTCAAAGGAATTTGAGATTGTGCTGCTGTGTCTGTGTCTCACCATTCACTCCTCCTACATTTATCTGGCACTTTGTCTGGTGGCTGCTTAAAACCATCTTCCCCCAGCGGGGTGATGGCAGAAACTGCTGCAACCTTTCTTACACAGTTTCACATGCAGCTATGCATCACTGCAAATCTATACAGCACAGTGACCTGTATGCTGTACTAAGTCCGTAAATGGCCTGTTTTGACACAAAAAAGCTATGGAAATCCATCCAGTGCTGATAAATGATTCATCTTGGCTGAAACAATTTGACATTCAGACCACGCAGAAGATTTTTGATGTGTTTGTCATTAGCTTGATTGATGATGTTGAAGAGATTTTTCTTGAACGAAGATCCGTCACTTAGCTTTCAGTATGGAGTGGCTTGGTGTTCAGTAACAGGAATACGCTGCAGCGTTTTGTTTAGAGCTTGCCTGTGTGTAAGCTTGGGGCATATCCAAAATGTCCTGCAGTAATTTCACAATATACGATATTATCGTGCACATGTGGGGGTGGGGTTATAATATAATATTTTATGTTTCTTCTTTTTTAATAATACATAATTATATTATTGTTATATTACTGTTTCAGGTTTTTTTTATAATACATAATGATGTTATTGTATTTTATGTTTCAGGTATAAGTGATGCTGCCACTAAACAGTAGTTCAAAGTTTTATTTGTCACGTAGCTACAATGTACAGTTAGCAAAGAAGTGAAATGAGGTCGGACTCTGCAGCAAGGCAAAACTGCAAAAATGGATCCGATATTATCAAAAATATAGTGAGAAATACTGGCCAAGCCTACCTGTGTGTTCATCCACTTGTTCCCCTGCTCTGCCTGTACCTCTTTCACCAAACCCTGTCAAGCTTCAGTCTAATGAAACACCCCTGTGGACGAACGTTACGTATGTGTAATTTAGTTCACATCATCCTTAACCTTTGCAGATCCCATCTTTTCCCTTCCTACAATGAAACAAGCTCTTCACGCTTTCCTAGTCTCTGCCTCTGTCTCCCTCTTTTAACTTCACTGGGTCATGGTGAAGGAATCTTTAACTCATAGCCAGCTCAACACGTGCAGTTCAGCTGCGAGAACGCCGGTTGAGTATGCATGGTATATGGCTGTCGTTTCTTTTTTTTTTTTTTTTTTTTCCATTTGAGCTGCTGCTGAAGGCATTCACCTTGAGTCTATAAATGGAGTCATTTCAACCTGGTATTAAACATATTTGATTTGTTGTCTTTCAGATGATATACTTGCCAGGGTCACAAAAGTTGGATAATTTGAGAATTTTTATATCCCCTTGTAGAGTTTATACTCAGGCTAGTCTCTCTGCGAGTCTTCAAAATGCCATCATGGGATTTTCTCTGTTTGTGTGACTTGCGCTCAGGCAGGAGGGAGTGCAGATTACCTGACCTGAAAACTCTTAGTCTCAAAGCTCACCAGTGACCTGTGTCTCTTGGTACAACTTTTTTTTTCTTCCTGAGAACTGGAATGACACAATAATTTATGGCAGGTTTTTGCAAAAGAAGTCCAGCGTGTTTCTGTTATGTCATTGGAATTCAGCTAAGCTAAAACCCTTGGCTCTTAACTGTAGATGTACCATGCTCTCTCATGAAATGCCTATAGAATATAAAGTGGTATCCAGTGTGGATGAATGTGAGCGTTTCAGGCATGGTCCTAAGACTTAAATGATGATGAATTAGTTGATAACATATTTATCAATCCACCTCCAAACTTAACGTCTGTTTTTTTTGTTTTGTTTTGTTTTTTTAAACAGAGGACTCCAAGAGGCCGTTGTCTTTTGAGAGCAGAGGAAACCTGGGAGAGGAGCTGGACTATCTTAGAACCACAATAGATGATCAACACATTTATGAGAACAACTCCACCAACACAGACTCCAGATCCCCACGCCGACGCAAGCGTTTCCTGTCTTACCCTCGCTACGTTGAGCTGATGGTGACGGCGGATGCCAAAATGGTGCGTCACCATGGACGCAACCTAGAGCACTACATCCTAACAATCATGTCAGTAGTAAGTAAAATAATGTTTCTAAAAATTATTATTTTATCTCAATGTTGAAGATTTTTTTGTTCAGTATTTTGTTCAGTATCATCAGATGATATTTTGTCAGTTAAATTATTACAAGAATTTCCATATTTCTATCTGCTTCTACTGTTATTCAGCCATGATAGTTTTGGTTTAAATGTGCAGGTTTTGAGATTTCCAAATTCATCAGTGTGTTTTTATGAAGTAGGTGGTGCTAGAAGCTTAGTTACACAGTGACTAATGGCAGGGCTAGTTGGCTAACATCATTTGCTAACATGAGCCTGTCACAATAAAAATAGTTGCGATTACTTTGGATAGTCCACAGGCCCTACTGAAGAAATAGCCCCTATGAAAACAGTGAGGATATTGCTGTGAACATATAGCTTCACTGTATTGGGGTAGTGGCAGATATCTCAGAGAATGACGCCTCAAAAACTGGAGCAAATAAAATCCAAAACTATCCCCATGGGTAAGAAAGGTTTTTTCTTGGTAATTTGGTGAACACAGCCTTTAAAATGTAAAAAACCCCAACCCCATTTTACCTTTTGACATTTTGGTTGTAAACCCTGGTATGACCTGAGCATGCCGCTGCCCAGTTAATTGGTAAAATCCTGGCTCAGCACATTGGTCTCTTTATGAGTCCCATATCTGACAGGGAGAGCTGACCGGCGATGACTGTCCCTGTATGTATTAGACTAAAAGTGTTTGGGGATCGCTGTGTCAAAAGCAGGATAGGTTATCAGTTGTCCTGAACTGTGTGTACCTCCTGCTGTCTCTCACCAGTGTGACAGTCTGAATGTTTCAGAACACTCATTAACTTACAAAGGAGTAATGATTGTCAGTGGAGTGTTATCCTTAAGTGAGGTTGATAGGGTACAGTCAGTGTTAAAAAGCAATGTGCCAGGTCAGTTTTATTGTCAGGTTTGAAGTCAAAACATTAGTTTTGCCATGTTCATGTCTGCAGGGCAGCGGTGGTGGCGAACCTCTTTTTTTTTTTCCTTCTATGTTTCAGAGTCTGCAGTCACATTACTTTAGCCTCACTTTCACCAAACCAGAGAAAAATATGACAATTTCAAGCAGAACTGAGAAGTGTACCAAGTTTAATCCACTGGGTTTATTAAGTTAAGTTTTTAGGTATAGGTCATGTTGATGACGTGTGGTTACCTTCCCTGGGACAGCAGATGGAAAGCAGCTTATAGCTAAATATATCATTTTTGTAGATGGTCCCTGAAAAATAAATCTGCTAAAATGAAAATACATATATTGTATTTCAATTCTTTTTTCTTTTGTTTTTTGTCTTATATCAGGAGATTTTCTGATATTGATATAGCCTAAAAAACATCATGCGTGATATGTCAGACCAGATGTCATGCACTGAGAACTTGTCCGTGGTGGTAGCTACAGCCCTGCTGACATTTCTTCCTGTCTTCAGAGCTTGTGTTTGGCTAACTGGCTGTGTGAGATCCTGTAGTGATGGCCCAGTGTAGGCTGTAGCCCCCCTCACTTGATTCTTGCGCTGATCATGCAATAACATACGTTGGGGAAAGAGCATACAGAACAAGGTCCTGTGTCACAGTTGGGCTAAGAGCAAGCAAAGACAGGATCCCTATGCCCACTCTGGACAGGCCTGGGCCACGTTTGCCTCCCTCCAAGGCTAAAACAGGCTAAATGTTTATAGTGGACTAATGAGTTCCTGTCAGGAGGCCGCACACGGCCTCAGGAGACCGCTGGCTGACCGTGACAGGGGTGCACGAGAAAAGCAAGAGAAGCGGAGAGGAAAAACTACAGAGGGAATGTTTTGCTGTCCTCACAGAGGGGCTCTGAGCTCCAGCTTTGCTGAAGTTTCACATTTGTAGCTGGGTCCAGCTTTCAGTTTATTTTTTCTTTGCTAAGGTCTGTGGGGGAATTGTAATTGGTTTTAATACCCTGTTGATTAAACTTACCCTCAAGGAGACTTTTTTTCTCTTTTGACTTCAATGAACTGTTGCTATTTTGATTAAACCCCATGGAGCTTAACTAAAAAAAGCGATAGCTGTATGTATCTTTCCAAGTATTGAGTTCAGAGAGGTAGACTAGCTTTTATACCGTCTCTATCTGTGCTCTGGTTCAGGTTAGTGGAGGTTTGCATTTTTTGTCTGTGTGTTTTGTCTTTGTTACAGGTAGCAGCAGTGTACAGGGATCCCAGCGTAGGAAACCTCATCAACATCATGATTGTCAAACTAGTCATCATCCACAATGAACAGGTGAGTGCAGGGTCGTTGAAGGCTAACCCTAACCCTGTATCCAGGTCTCCAATATGGCTGACGTCAGCGCAGGTGTCCCTGGCCTGGCCTTTTCTCTGTGGGGCCTGTGTGAAAGGACACTGCCTTCCTTGTCAGTCTGAAGTCTCCAGAGAGGTCTCCTTAGAAAACAAACGGCACTATAGTGAAGCAGCTAGCCACCTGCAAACAAAATGTGGCTGAAGAGACTCACTGTAGTTTTTTTGGTCACTGGAATTGATTCAATAGTTTCATTTACTTAATTTCTCACCAACCTGGATATTGTTCACGTTTTTGTCCATTAATGTTTCTTGGTTATAGAACGGCTGATCAGGGTTAAGAGCTAAAGACTCCTGCACCTTTCCAAAAAGCTAAAATTTACCAGAAGGATTTTTATCAAGGGACACCATCAGGTAGAATATCCTGTATTTAAATATTTCAAAATGGATGACTACCCACTGGGTCGGATAGAAATAGGTCTCTGCCTGAAATGTTCAGCCGTTCCCAGAGGAGAAGGACCCAGTGCAAGAGGGATGCTATGCTGTACCCTTGAATTTGTAAGGGGACTGCAGTACTTTCTGTGTTTAATCATGGTCTAGCTTAGAGACAATTGTTAAACTGAGGTTGTTTGGAAAGCTTTACCCCCTATGTCATTCTTGCCAAAGTCATAATGGACAAATGCAGGATATCCCTTTAAATATAAGAGAGATTTTTTAAAACCTAGTTACTACAATAACTACTTAAAACATTGCTATATTTTTTTCTTGGTCAAATCCCCGTTGGTGTTTCACCCCAAACAGGAAGGGCCCACAGTGAGCTTCAACGCTGCCACGACTCTTCACAACTTCTGTGTTTGGCAGCAAAGCCAAAACGTCCAGGATGACAGCCATCCCTCTCACCATGACACAGCACTCCTCATCACCAGGTACGCCCTGTGGCTTTTGAAAGCAAAACCAAATTGCTCAAGAAAACTGTCAAAAAAGTTGTAACAGCGTTGTATATTTTGTGTTTTTCTTTTTTCTTTCAGGGAAGACATCTGCCGTGCGAAAGATAAATGTGACACGTTAGGTAAACTTTTGCTTTGCAAAAACATCTCCACCTCAGGTCCCTTTCAATTAACTTTCCACTCCATTAGCAACAGCTCATAAACTGTGCAGTAATGAGTTTATGGCAAGCTGTCGGCTAATAATATTATAGTGACAGAGCAGAGTGGTAGAAAGGGGAGGAGGGAGGGGGTCGGTGGCAGTGCTAATCTCTCTTACAGAACAGAAGTTTTGATGGTTTAATCGCCTTTAACACTCAAGCTACATTTTTTTTCCAGATTGCACTATGCTGTATATGTTTATATGCATCTGTGTGTGTGTGTGTGTGTGTGTGTGTGATCCTGTAGGACTAGCCGAGCTGGGAACCATGTGCGACCCGTACCGGAGCTGCTCCATCAGCGAGGAAAATGGAATTAGTGCCTCCTTCACCATCGCTCATGAGCTGGGCCATGTGTAAGTTGCAGCACAGAACTTGTAGCAATCCACCCCCAACCCCCACTCCTAACCCAACACACACACACACACACACACACACACACACACACACACACACGCTGTACACACACACCACTCACAGCCAAACTTGACCAACAAAAGCCCTCTTATCAAGAAACGTAGGGCGCAGCAGGCACAGGTGCAAAACATAATAAAGTGAAAACTTGACTTTTGATAAGATGCCAGCCTATAATACTTTATTATACAGCTAAAGAAGTTAACCCTGTATGTGTAATAGCTTTGCTTAGAGAGGACAACAAGTTCAGATGAAATTCAGCATGGATATGGTAAGATAATGTTAAAACTATTTTGGAGGTTCTCTGTTCTCTAAATACAGTAAATACACTCAAAGATGACTTGCAAGTAGCACACCAGTGAGTCCAAGGCTAAGTATGCTGTTTATTATTCAGGAGATGTTTAATATCTGAAGAGACTTGCTCCTATCCTGCTCTTTGAAATATCAGCCCTCTAAATACAGATAAAAGAACCTGAACATATCAGGGTGTTGTCATGTCTAATTCGTCTCTTAGTGAGTAAAGCAGTGTTATCACATCATGCTTGTCCGCCACAGAGTGTTTTCACAACAAGCAAGTATTGCCACATGTAAGAAGTGGAAAAAAAAAGTTCTCGTATGCATAATCTCTATCCAAATGTCCAAGTCAAAACACATGACACTATCTTTCCTCTGAAGCTCTGTTTATTCTAAACATCTATCTGAGGTCAAATTATAGTAAATCACTCATTACCACCTCTTTCTTTTAATCTAGTCCAGCTGTTTTCAGTGTGGTGTAATATTAGAAGCACTATAAGCCGTAGCTAACACACTGGTTCTTTCTCTGAACACCTTCTTTCTCCATCACTGCCAGCTCACTTTTGGACAATTTATTATTAATTTTTTTTTAAGAAAGTCAAAGCTTCTGTCATTTGTTCTGTTCTGTCTTTGTGTCCACCTCCCTCGCAGAATATAATTGTGTAAGTGAGTGAGAGATTTTCTTTCCGGTCTGCCTGTCTGTTTGTGTGGATAGTAAAAAGGACCAGTGTCAGTGTGAGCTTGTGAGCCACTGGGTAAGAATGAAAGATATTCTTCTGCCTCCTCTGTCCCGCTCACACATTCTTCCAGTGGAGAGATCGGACCAGAGCGGCAGCCTGATGGACGAGTCTGTGGGTCCCCCCCCCCCACTCTCTTCCCCTTGCATCCCGTGTGGATCTGTTTATGCTAAAGTTCAAGCAGCTGGAGGCCCAGTTGGCTCGGACTCTTGGCGTGGTCAATCGCTGCGTTCACAGGCACGAGCTCTCGAGAGTGTTTAGCGCTCTGGGAAAGCCAGTGTCAGGTAGTGGGAGCCACTCAAGAGCATTGCAGATTAAAGATAGATTTAGACTAATGGATAAGAGGCCTTTCTCAGATGACTGCGAGAACGTGTGATTCCTAATAGCCATCATGGGGATTTTCAGGCGAGGCAGTGTCACTGGATAGCTGCTCAAAGGTGACACATACAAGGATTTATCAAGTTTGGCATTAGATGCCAAGGTTTCAAATGTCATGGATCACAAATAAACCTTCCTGATATTTCGGTTAGAGTCTATAGCTGCCAACAGACTTTTAAACATCTTAAGGAATATGAAGAGCTACGCCACAAAGCATCACTGATCACACACACCCTAAGCAAGCGGGCTAAGTAGATAAGATGACTGGGATGGTCAAAGATGGTTTCTTTTGTAGGGAAATACACCTAGAGGAGATAAGATGTGTAAGCCACTGACAATGCAGAAATCCATTTTTTCGCAGTATTTGGTGCTCACCGCTGTCACTGAGCTCTGTCTCTGTTGAAGCGCTGACAAAGGGCTGCTGCTGCAGACTGCTCTGTTTGCTGTGATTCTTATTTATGTACAGCCAACCTACAGGAATTCAGGTTGTCATCGCTCCAGCAGTACATCTTCCTCTCAGTTATTTATGGGCGTTTCAGCACAGAAATCTGTTTATGTCTTGCTGAAAATCAGCTCAGTAGGATGACAGCATGGTATTAAGGGGTGGCATGATGAAGAACTTCAACTAATAGTGAGTAAACTCTTAAATTTATGACATTCTGGATGCTAAAAATTTAGTTCTGCAGGTGGTACACTCCCACTAGCATCGACTCCTCTATTGATCTGTCTCCAAACAGAGAGCCACAAAACGGCCTGATTTATGACCTAATTCTACTAAAAGGCTCTCATCTCAGGATTTTCAGCCAGTGTCCTCATTAGTGGTCTTTAAACCTGATTAAACTAAATCAGCGTAATGTTTTAAGAGTACAAATTATTTGGAGCTTGCCATGAATCCATATCCTGACAATAAGAAAGTCTACATCATCGCAGCAAAGAAATTAGCTTTTCATTTTTATCTTAAACCTACGGTCGCCCTGAGAGCTCGGTGCACTGCAACTTAAGAAACACATGCAGAAACACAAAACAACAAACAAATTCAGAAAAGATCTTCATCCATTTGACAACACAACACTTGCTCACACACTAAAAAGTGACGAAAACCGGCTGGGACGCAGTTGCATGGATGTGTTAAAATACATGCACACTTGCCGTTCAATGCTTTTAACTTCAAAAATCACAAAGCATTCAATAACAAGGGCGTCCCAGCCAGGTCCGTCACTGTTTTCTGTCCCCTGGAAACACTTTTTCTCTGTCATCTGTGCTACTTGTAGCGGGTTTGTGTATTTGGTTGAGTTGTGAATATTTGCAGCGCATTTGTTGTCAAACTGATGAAGATGTTTTCTGAATGTATTTGTGTTTTCTTAAAACTGCAATGCGTTGAGCTCTCAGAACCACAGTATGAATCTGCCTGTCACAGTCCGCATCACCCTGATGCACCTATGCTGCATCATAAATGACAGAGAGTAATTTGCAAATACCATCTGAGCCAGATTAGATGTTGTCAGCATTAGTTGACAGCTTGGTTTGTGTGTGCAGAGCTCATTACTGTGCCAGAAGCTTAATTATTGCCCTGGGTGTTTTCCTTCAGGCCCTCGGGCCCCTGTAGGGTGGGCCTCATGCCAGCCATGCTAGGTCTTTTTTTTTTGTTTGTTTTTTTTTTTGTTGTTGTGTGCGGTGATATGGATTGACCCTGGGCCACAGAACCAGAGCCCCAGCACTTGGTCATATCCTGTTGTAAACATCTCAGACATCATACAGCTGCATGAGTTCCTGTGTGTATAAATACTCGCGCTCGCATATGAGCATGCACTACATGTATTTGTGAACATACGCCAAACCGCGGCACAAAACAGGACATCCGCAATGGACCACGCTATTCTGGACATGATCAAGAAAACTGCTTTATGAGACTGCCAACTGCAGACAGTCTGGATGAATTCATTAATCTGCAGATGCCACGCTGTGTACTTCACTTTACACAGCTGTTCTTCTCTGAAGGGGCTCGCTTCATTGTTTATCATGACTAATGCCGAAACAAATAGTTGATTAATTGGTCAGTGGAGCAACAGGAAATTAATTATTAACAGCTTTGATCATCCTTTAAGCTTTTAAGTCATTTATGAAGCAGAAATGCGAAACTGGTCATTTCAAATGTGAGGATGAAGAAGATGTGAGGATGAAGATGTCACCTTGACAGATGATAATTAAAATAATCATTAGCTGCAACTCTAAAGACATCTGTTTTCCTACGTGTTAACACCGGAGCAACACGCGTGTGTGTATTGGTGTGTGTGGTGTTACTGCCCCTACCTTCCCCTCACTATTAAGCCCTTTGAGAATGCGAGACGGTGACCTTTGACGTCCAAGTGGTGAGCTGGAGATGATTCTCACTAGCTTGTTGGCCGTGATGGTGGAGAGGAGAGATGCTGACAGATAGAGAGTGAGGTTTTACAGAAAATGTCGCGGCACTTACTGGCCGGTAGGAGGTTTATTGAAGCCTTTTGAGGATTTCACTGTGTAAATATTTGGGGGCGAGAGTTGTACGCAAAAAGAGACACAAACAGAAACAGACAAGTGGATAGATGCGTCTGTAGCTGCCTCTGTGGGATGGTGTGGGGAGATGCCCTGTTAAAAATGGCTCAACATAAAATCTTGTGACATTTATCCTTCTTGCTATGGCTGAGCCATTAAGCGGCTGATAATCACTTTGTGTGTGTGTGTGTTCCTTATATCCCTCTCTCATCTCTTCTCTTCTCCAGGTTCAACATGCCTCATGATGATAACCCAAAGTGTCGTGAGGCAGGCATGAAGCACCAGTATCATGTCATGGCTCCCACCCTCAACTACGACACCAATCCCTGGTCATGGTCCAAGTGCAGTCGCAAGTACATCACAGAGTTCTTAGAGTGGGTACCTCCAGCTCTCCTTTCCAATTGTCAACTCTTTCATAATCAAAGCAAATGACTGATTACATGTTCCCTCTCCATCTCTTTTCCAGTCTCATAATATCACATTCAGAAGTGTGCCATTAACTTTTACTTGTTGTGACGTGGCCCGCTAAACAAACTGCTTCTACGTTTCTCACAGCGCTCTGTAGACAGGTCAGCACAATGTAAACTATGTGGAGTTGTTATTGGCTGGTGTTGAAAGAGTATTTCCTGTTTGAATCCGGGGGTCTTCCTCGGCTGACCTGGGCGATGGATCTTCTGCAGCCCCTCAGCTGTCTCTCCGCTCCAGACAGAGCCCTGCCTTCAAGATGCTGGGCAAATAGTAATCTAGTCACTGGCCTGCTTTCCACACCAGAACTTGTAACACGGGGCAACAGCTCATTCACCAGCTCCTAACTCGCACCATGGTCACTGATCACTGGTGAAGGGCTTTCCTTTAGGATGGGAAATGTCAGTTATAATTAGATCTTCCCTGGACATGACCCTTTAATCTTTGCCTCCTTTCCTCTGTTGATTGTGGAGGCCTTCACAAAGGACGGCCTTGTCGACCAGATGCATCTCGAGAGCGCAGTGTTAGGCGACGCCTCGTATGGAGTTTTAAGGTTGTGCTATGCATAGTTTCCAGCCAGAGATGACCTCAGCACCGAGTGGTTGGAAACTTCAGCTGAAGACGAGCAGAGTCTTCATGAATCTCTTCATTATTCGGACTGGTCCATGTCAGCTGTGTTGGGTTTCTGTGTGTGTGGCTGATTACTGCACAACATCCAGGAGGAGTATGATGTAAACATCAAATGCATTTGTGATAAACTTTAACATTTGTCAATCATACGGGATATTTAACAAACAATGCAGGTATGGGGAGAGTAAAAGCAGCACTTGGTTCAAGTGTGGGAGCCACAGCGGTGGGAAAGGCCCTTGAGACTGTAGTCCAAGTGCTTTTGAAGTCCATCTCCAGCCAACAATGAGAAGCATTGATTCAAACTAGCACTTCTACAGTACCACTCCTGCTCAGTGGGCTGACCTGGTCAAGTACGTCAGTGTTTTGACTGCCTATTTTCCCCTGAAGAGCGAATTCAATCTGCACCACTCTCCTACCAGTTTAAAAAAACCAAAGGCGAAGGATTCCCCTCCCTCTCCCCCTTTATCTCACTGTTGCTGTAATAATGTGCACTGAACTCCCGCACCTGAAGGCTGATGAAAAGCGTCCTGCTGTTGTGCAGCGTTATTATGTGTCAACTGCTACATAAAGCAACCATTCATTCCTTTCCTGGCTCTGTGCCGTTTGATTTAAGCCTCAAAATCCTAATATAAAAGTAACATGCTAATTTTTGACTGTTGCCACCCACTAATTGTTGTGTTTGCTGGGGCCGGAGGGGGGGGGGTTAAAACCACGTAATCATTAGTAGTGGGCCAGCCCCTATCATTTTCCATCATACATCTCAAAAATTAGCCAAACCACTCCAACAGCAACCACTCTTGAAAACTCCCATGTGAAATCATTTTTTGATCTGTTTTTTTCTTAATAAAATCAAGATGGATCACGATGGATCTTTATGTACCGCCTGTTTCTCCAAATTCAACTAAACCTCTGTCATTATCTTGTTCTGTATCTCCGTGTACAGTAATCGCTACATGCTGTCAGGGACAAGCTCAGCATTGCTGCAGTTCAGCTGGTGCTGTTTGATCAGACACCGTACCGTGATGCTCCGTGTCATTCAACCCTCTGCAAAAACCATAAGTCTGACATATGAGAAGACCGCTTGCACTGCATCTGCCGAGGGAAGCCCAGTGTGGTGTACATGGAAACTATTAGTGTTTAGCCTCTTATGACAAGCACACAACAGCCAACTATAAGTCACTGTATAAATATAAACTCACTTTCAAGTCTCTCAACGGCTGCCAGGTGTGGAATCTCATGTGGTGCCAGAGAGGAGCTGCGTTGCTGTCTCAAATCCACACAGCTGATATTCTATTTTTTTTTTTTTTTTTTTTTTTTTTTTTTTTTTTTTAAGTAGCCTTTTCTTTTAAAAAAAAAAAATGACCTTCTCCCTCTTCTGTCCGTCTTGGTCTTAATAATCTTTCCATTAGGTTCCAGGACAATGATTAGACTGATGACCAACTGCTGAAAGACGCTGTAATATGGGACTGTCTGTATGGTTCTTTGACAGGTTGCTCCATACCTCCACTGCAGATATGTTCTTGTTATGCAATCATTCCCCTGCCCCCTGCCCCTGCACTCTTTGCTGCAGTTTCTTACATTATGGCTGGAAATGAAAGAGGGAAGAAACAAAGTGACGCTAACTTGGGATAATTCTGTGTAATTATTGGCCTGCCACATCAGCTGGTGCTGTATGGAGCAGGTGTTTTTAGCCACTCAATCCAGGATGAAATTTGTCAGTGTGGTGCAGACATGTTGTGTAATGACACATCCATACATGCCTCATCTGCTAAACAAAAAAGAAGAGATCCCTTTGAGGCTCAGTACGCTCTGCTAAAATGTTTGTCTAGCGCCTTTTCACGACCGTAGAGGCGAGATGATTTCACATGCAGAGCGTTGGCGTGTGTGTGGTGCATACATTCAGTCCGGCTGTGCTTTTGTTGTCTCAGTCATTGTATCGTGAGTCAGGGTGTGGCTGATGTACAGCACAATCCGTCATTATACTGCAGTGCTGGCGCTGGCACCGACGTGTAACTTAATCAAGGTGCTTTATAATTCCAAATTCTCTTGTTTGCCTGAATCACAGAGAAATACAGCTCAGATAAAAATGTGGTCAGCGTGTAAATCCTCCTCAGTCTGTATTAAAATGCTGTTTTATTCAGTCTGTGGCGCACGACTCCAGTTTCATAGGATGAAACAGCTCAGCATTTACTAACAGGCCATTAAGGGGAAGTGGTATCAGTCTCTCTGTTAGGTAACTTTACAGACCACCCACAGGGGAAAACACATCTGAGGATGATCAAAGACAATATCACAGAGATGTTTACTTTGCTCTTATGAAAGAGATGACACATGTTGATACTTTGTAGGGTCAGAAAATACTGAAGAAAATGTTCATACTATGAGGAAATGTGTGTGTATTTGTCTATTTGTAAACAGACTTGTATGGGTTTGTACTTCATTTGCACTTACTGTACACACATGCTTACTTTTTTTTTTTTAGCACTGGATACGGAGAGTGCCTCCTTGATGAGCCTGTGGGCAGGACGTACGAGCTGCCCACCCTCCTCCCTGGTCAAATCTACAATGCCAACAGACAATGTGAACTGATGTTTGGACCTGGATCCCAAATTTGCCCGTACATGGTAAGTTGGCTTGCTATCAAAGCAAGCAAGATTCCAGGTGAAAGTAGATCTGCGATAGATGTCTTCTACTCAGATGTAAAGGAGAACCTTGTTTTTTATGAACCATTAGAAAGTTGAACAAAGCAGTTATCCATGTACTGTAGGTCAGTAAACATGAAACTGAAGTCAGTTAATTGTGTGTAGTCTTCAAGGCTCTTTATTATGATGTAAAGTGCAGTAATTTAATCTGTAAATTCCCATGCCTGATGTACAACATGCATTTTAACAAGACACAAAGGGGCAGATTAACTCGGCCTATTGTTGAATGCACAGCCACTAATTAAAACGTGATGCTGAGGCATTTAAAATGCATCTTGCACATGTCTGAGAGGCAATGAAGCACAAAAGGAAGTGTCAGTTCCCAGCTAGTTAGACTGAAATATTATTCGAAGAAACCAATAAACACACTTTGGAACTGCAATTGCACACTTCTCCTCCCACATGAAAGAAGGCAATATGTGAGGAAATAGCAGTTCAGTTCTGCTGTGCTCTCAACAAAAGTCTCAAAAAAGATTTTATTAAGAACATCTAATCACTGTTTTGTCAGTGGAGTGTCCTCACATTATAGAGAAGCTCTTTTCCTATTCAGAATGATTAATTGCTCGTGCATACTCCTTTTTTCCTCCCCCAAAGAAACAGTGCAAGAGGCTGTGGTGTACGAGTGCAGAAGGGGACCATAAAGGATGCCGCACACAGCACATGCCACTGGCTGATGGGACTGACTGTGGACATGGAATGGTAAGCTGGTCCACATGTGGGTCTGTGTTGCTTAATGAACAGATCATAGTAATTGGATTCACTATGCTAAAACAGTAAACACTTTTTTATTGACTCACAAATGCTTTAATAAGTAGAATGACACCTGTTGTGCTCCAGTTGATGTTGGAGGCATGTCGGTTTGGGGGGTGTAGCTGTAGATCTCGATACAGCCGCAATCAAGTTGTCGTTGTTGAGAATGATATGTAATAAATCCCTTAGAAATTCATATGTATCACACATAAGAAACTCCTAATCCTGTTTTTATGGGGTAGCATGCCATTGGATTGACACGATGAATTATCCTTATGCAGTAAAGCCCACCCATCGTGTATTTGAGGCAGAGTAAGACTTAAGTGTAATTCATTTCAGCTACCATGAAACTAGACTGAATTAGCTTTCAACCCAATTATGGAATAATTTGAAGTATTTGTTTTTTGGATCATCATGTTGTGACACTGAATGTGTTTCCTCCTCTTCCCTTATCAGCGTTGTTGTTCAAGCCGGCCGCAAAATACAAAATACCTTCCATGCAGGCAGCGCTGCTTTGAATCCTGATGCCTTTCCCTTCTAGTTCACTTCCTCTACCAAGAAAAAGGAATAATTTATCATGCATTACTCTCCTGCCTGCATTCTGGTTGCAGAAACCCATGTAAATGTGGTCAGGTGATGGCCCTAGTTAGAAACTTGAAGCTTTACCCTCAGTGTTGTTACGGGGCCCCAACCCCCATTAGCCTTCATGTTCTCCTCGCTCTGGGATGCTATGCTAATTAGGGCTGAGACGGCGGGTCAGTCTCTGAGGATACACTGAAAGAAGGGCTTGGGGGGGGGGGGGGGGGGGGCAGAAAGAGAGAGAGAGAGAAAGAGGAAAGAAAAGAGAGACAGAGTGGGGAGAAAAGAGGGAGAGAGAGTCTTGAGAGGGAAAGGTGAAGACGTAGGCCCTTTGAAAGAGGATGCCGCCCGCCGTTCACAGTTGAGTCACCTTGTTGTGAACCCATGACCCTAAAACCTCTTTAAAAGGCGGGTGAGTGGGTCAGTGGTCAGGCCGTAACAGAGCCCAGGCTGAGGCCAGCCAGCGCTCGCACAAAAGACCTCACATCAGTGATTCTGAAGAGCAGGAGGCGGGAGGAGAGGAGGGAGGAGGAGAGCGAGGAGGAGGTACAGGGGGATGAGGATGTGGTGGGCTGGTGTTTAACATTCGGAACATGCATGAGAGGGAAAAAGAGAGGGAGGGTTCTCTTCTCTCCTTAACCTCCTGCCCTCCAGGAGTCTTTTGCAGTGTGGGCCCATGTAAGTCTTATATCCCTTATATCCTTTCATCTGGCTCCATCACCCTCCTCACCATGTTAGGTCCTGGATCAGCGCTGTCTAGCGAGGAGAGGTTAACAGGGGATAGCTAACATCTTAATCCAACCACAACAACCGGACTAAACAGTAATGGCCCTGGGATTGTGGCTCCCATACTGCTCTCAGCCTGTATGTGGGAGAAACAGTTAAGGAGACATGGTCTTAGTTTAATCACAGCAAGCGGTTTGCTTTAATAAGCTACAAACCTTTAACCCAAGTTTGGCTGACTGAGCTGGATCACCGTGGATGTCTGGTCTTCATTGGAACCCTGTAAACACTCATTTGGTAATTTGCAGGTCCAAGGACGCCTAGACATCTAGATTAAAACCAGCTTAAATTTGTTAGAAAGGGAGAAACTGTTTTTAGACGTGTAACCATTTATAGTTGGGACCTGCTTACTGTGAGGATACATTATACATGCTGATTTTTACTGTGTTTACCATCATAGTTTAGTGTGTTAGCATTAGTATAGCACTTTTGCTAATTGACACTAAAAACAAACTACAGCTGAGGCTGATGGGAATGTCATTTTGTTGCACAGGTATTTGGTCACAACTTTAATTTAAGAACGATCAAAAATTTTGAGTTAATGAAAAGTGAAGATTTAAGCAAAAATAATTACTGATTCATTCTGAAGGAGACATGAATTTCTCCTCCAAATACCTTGGTAATCTACCTAATGACAGTTGATTTGTCTCACTCAAGAATACAAATGTCAACCTCATGGTGGCACAAGATGAAAAGTCAGGGGATTTCCAAAGTCATTAGGACTCATCCTCTGGTTGCTACAAACATCTGCAATATTCATTTCCATCCAGTAGTTATTGGGATATTTCAGTCTCGACCAAAGTTGACCAACTGGACCGACAGACTCTGCGACCCCTAAAGCCACTCTGCTAACATGGCAAAAAAACAGTGTTTTGTCATGTTTGTCATGTTTTCTGTCTGAACAAATTCACAAACAGATTTCTTAAATTTCTTTTTGTGTGCGGTAGTGGCACCGCCTTTGTTTGTAGTGATGAAACCTCTGCTTCGTCTTCAACTGCTATTTGAAGTAGCGTGAGTTGAAAGAGAGGGGGGGCCCTGCACTAATACTCACCTGCCCATGCAAGACCGCTTTTATGTGGTACTTCTGTGTGGTGTGTTTGTGTGTGTGTGTGTGTGTGTGTGTGTGTGTGTTCACTTTTATGCTGGCCTCAAACGTCTGGTAATCTGTAAACCCAGATGATTCTTCTTGATTCTCTTGCGACTGTGTTGTACTGTTCTGTGTATCTCCTCCACTCTCTCTCTCTCTCTCTCTCTCTTTTCCTGGATGTTCTTAATGCACTGCACCTATCACGCCTTCTCGCCACTTCCCCTGACCCCTTCCTCATTCTTTCCACAAAGAAGTCATGAGGTTCAGGTCTGAGGCTTTACAGGCTCTTGGGTCGAGCTCCTGGCTCGGAGGTGTCTCTGAGGGGGAGTGTGTGTGTGTTTTGTGTCGTGTGTGCGTGTGTGTGCGTGTGTGCGTGTGTGTGTATATGTGTGTGTGTGTGTGGGAAGGGGAGTGTCAGATGTGGAGGATTACAGCTATGGCCTCTATGGGGAAAAACTAGCAGCAGGTATTGTCTTAGCAACCAAAGCTCCCCTTTAAAGATCTCTTTCTTGTCCTATCATTAGCCCAGAGCCTGCCATGTCATTCTCAGCGATTACACTGGAAACATCATCTCTCGTAAAAAGTAAATTTTCTGAACGGCTGTCACCTCTTGTGCCTGCACTGTCAGAGGAGGTTTTTGTTCTATTAGGTTATGAAACAAAGCTCTGACCACATCGGGTAATTGAGGTCAGTGCTCAGAAAGTGGGAGAGAGGCACGTCCCCTAAATAAAGAGTGAAAAAAAATGTTTGTTTGTATACAGCTTAGTTGAAATAGGGCAATGGGCACTGCAGGGTTCATGGGTAGTTTTCTCCCCCTGTGTTCCCTTCTCCTCTGACTCGCTCTGCTTCTCCACCTCGTTCTCCCCCTTCCCTCCCTCGCGCCCTCTCTGTTGCTCAACGGGCCCTCTCACAGGGCGCCAGAGTGAGTAATGTGGTCACATGACCTCTTGGCGGCGTATGTCATCTAGCTCAGTGGGCCGTGCACTAATGAGGGCATCCCATCACTTGTTGTCTATAAATACTGCCACCCCCACCCCACTACCCCCCCTCCATCCTCTCTTCTCCTGCTCTTTTCTCCTTACACCCCCCCCCCCCCCCCCCCCTGCCCCCCCCCCCCCCCCCCCCCGGCCCTCCCGCCCCTTTCGGTTCCTCTCACTCTTCAAAAGCACCCTGCCTGTGCGTCTGTGTGTGTCTGTTTGCGTGTGCGTTTTGATTTTGTGTGCAAGTACATGCATGTGGATGCTCTTGTGTGTGATGTATTTATATGCTTGCAGGATTGCCCATAATTAAATGTAAGCGCACACACACACACACACACATGCGCACACACACACACACACACACACAGATATGTATGTCTGTGTGCATGTATGTGTAGATTAGGGGCCAGCTAGCTTGATCAATAAGTGCCTGTCAAGCCACAGCCGGGGAGCGCTTGGCCCTGTATGCACATCCCAACTCTTTGAAGATCCCTGCACTGTTGCTTCTCACTACGTCATCGCTCAGTGGGTGGCAGAGGGGGAAAAAAAGTGGTGACAGAGCTTGAATAAACTGTGATGTTTTGTTGTGAAAGTTTTTTATTATTCTCAGTTTTGTTTATTTTACTGTCAACTTGGGTGTTATCTAGGGAAGTCTTCTAGGGACTTTGTTGCAAAATGACACGATTTCAATTCAATGACTGCTTGCTCAGCTTTTCTTTGAATACGTGTAAAACCCAAAACACTCCCCCAGATACTCTTAATAGGGACTTAATTGAGTGGTTAGTGTAAGTGAATAAATGGGAAGTTGTTTTCGATTTCCAGAACATTCCTCAGAAAAGAATGACGACCTGCTCTGGTTTCAGCCAATTAGAGTGAGATAGTGAGGTCTTGAAAAGTGAAGCCAGGGCAGAATGGAGTCTGCTGGCTGAGGCGGTGAGTGTTGGCTGGAGCTCCCTGGCAGCCTGACAGACTTGTCGTACGATGCTGGGACGGGGTGTGTGTTTCTGTGTATGGGTGTGTGTCTGTGTGTGTTTGTGTGTGCATGTGTCTGCACTGGAGCCTGGGATTGTGAGACTGGTATCAGTGTCACTCTCAGCTAATCTCTGGATATTTGCAGGATGTTGCCACTTTGATTTGCCATCGTCACAGACATATCTGTGGATTTGGGCTAACAAGAGGATTGTTGTTTTAGCATTCAGTTTGCTGATACTGTGTCCGGTACCCAGTGAGTGGAGCCATGCGCACTGGCTGTGTAGAAGGAGAAAGATGAGAAAGATGCATTATTATAGTGAGGTTTCAAAATTGGGCAAATATTAATGCCCTAATACTCAATTTTTAAAATCATTAATTATTCACTGGAAATTTGGCAGAAGGTGTAAATAATTACATAAAGACAGGAACTTCTCATGAAGCGGAACACACCACACCAGACATATACAGTAGGCCTATCTTGTAAAATTGTTATGGCTAACATATGAGCAAACAATTGCATAGGCTATACCCCAACATAAGCATTTGGAGTAGTGTTTCTGTCACTTGACACGTGTAGACCTAATATCTAATTCTAAGCCCCTCTGACTCATTAAAATCATCAAGTGGTTGCTAACTTTGTCTGTCTGCCATTTACATAGCATACCAGTCCTTAAAGCTGATATAATCAATATTTTTATATTAACAATGGCTGAAGCAACTACTGAAGCCTATGGTGCTACACATAGTAGCAAGTGTTCACTTATGGTGTCAAACCCACAGAGAGTCATCACCTGACTCAGCCTTTCCAATCGCTGTGTTCTATCTCTTTCTATTTCTATAATTTCTGTCCTCAGTTTCTCAGTCATTGTTTGAGTTTTAGGACTCACAGCTTCACTGTTTTGATTCACTTATTGCTGCCATTGACAAAAACCCACTGTACATCACCTGGCAAATGGCAGATTGCAAAGGCTAATAATTAGCTGGTGAACATAGCGGAGTATTTAACAGAGCTGTGTGTATTGGACATACATTCATCAGGTGGACACAGACAAGTCTCCAAATGAATGCTAGTTTTGTCCTGTGTTTGCTCAATGTGTGAATAAGCCACTATTTGCCAACATGTTTGTCATATTAACTTTATATGGTGACCATGTGCCAGTATTGTTTTTAAAGCTTGTTGGACTGCCCCCAGGTGGCTAATAATAATGATAATAATAATAATAACAATATAATGAGCTAAAATACATATTTTCATTAAAAAAATGAATGACTGCAGCTTTAAATCATAATAAGGGGTAGATTATGTGTGCCTTAGTAGTTGTACAGAGATAATCATGAGTGTGAAAGACCAGCAGTAAAAGTGTCTAAGTGCAGGTGAATAGAACAGCTGATGGGACCAAACTACTCATTCGCTGTAATAACAACCCTTACTCTTCTTGGAAAGATGTGAGGAAAGGAGGGATCACAGAGAGGACAAAGAGGATAGGAAGCAAAGTGAGGAGTCATAGTAAAAAGGACAGGTTGGTTTGGGTCAAGGTTGCATCATGTTGTCTCTCTTTCTCACCTTCCCCTCCCTCTCATCATTTCTCTTCCTCCTCCTCTTCACACCCTTTGCACACAAGGGAAAGAGGAAACATGGAACTACCAGTTATAGAGGTATGCCTCTGCTGATCAGGTAGATCCAGTCCAAAATAACAACTGTCATTTCACTTATTCCCAGTGCTTTGTCAGCCCAAAGAGATCACTGCACAGAATCCCTCACTACTCCCGTATAGCTTCATGGGCTCTCACCTCCAGGTCAAGTTATTAGACATGTAACAGGAAATTATGGCATTTAGAAAATCAACAGCTGTGGTCCATATTGTTCCATTTTGACAGGTGACGTGTTTTTGGATTGATGCCTGTTTTATACGTGCATCGTAGAGAAGACAGGATTTGCTGTAAAGCATCACAGACACAAACCCCCAACAGGCCAAGGCCAAAGTGAACTCCGAACCCAGAGCCATGAGAAAGACACCGCCACATGAAAGGTGATGCCTTTTGGAAATGGCTGTGTTAAAATGAAAGAGCGGAGGGCTTTTTAAATCAGTCCTCTGCCTTCTCATTCCTGCGATGATGTATGGCTTGGGTTCAGAAATGAGGTGCTCTCTGCAACAGTTTCCTCGCAATTACAGGGTACTAACCTCTAAACCAGCCAGCCGGAGAGCTCAGAGCAGATGCTGCTGTCCTTAGCTAACCACTGTCCAGGTTAGCTTGCTGGTGACTGCTGCCTGTGACTGTGTGAAGTTTGTCAGGCTTTATTTAGTCTGTCCGTGTGTGACTACAGAGCAAAGAGGCAAAGCTATTGTGTGTGTTTGTGTGTGCCATACAAGTGCATATGTACAGTATGTGCATGCATGTGATATATGTGTGCATGCACATGTCTTGGTATATGTTGGTGAGTCAGCGTGTGTCTTTGTGAAATTCCTAATTTGAAACACGTGCTGGTCACAGCTGGACAGGTTTCTCTCACAAGAGCTTCAAATGTCTCACCACATTCCCAATTAAGGGCAAATTTTGACAATCTTTCTAGGAAGGGGTCTCCTGGTGTCCTTAATGCTTGTTTGAGCTTTGCCAAGACTACCTTTCACCTCGGCGTTTTCCAAGAGTGTGTTTGTGCACTGTGGAAAGAGAGGCTAATTGGAAATGAGCGTGGCCCCCAGATGCCTCCAGAACTCTGAGCAATCACTCTCCCACTTAACACACACACACACACACGGTCATGAGCATGCTCACATTCACACACACACACACTAACACACACACACACACACACACACACATCATCTCACACAGATGTTTTTTTCCGTCCACCCCCCCACCCCTCCTTCTTTCTTCTTTTCACCCACATCACCTTTTCAAGCCAAACAAAACGGTTGTAAACACAGAGTGCCAGCGGGGGGAGTGGAATGCCTCAGAGGCTTACACAGGCTTTGGTCCTCTCTGACAGACAGTCCGCCTTGTGTTTGACAGCTCCTTGGGTCCCGCCTCCTGGTTGCACCGCGGTGGTCCCTGCGTGGCCCTTGCAATTTCCCATAAGGGGATAAGGGGGATGGGTGGCAGCAGAGAGGACGTATAGAGGGGATGCCCAGGTCCGGCTTGTCAATCCATAAGCTGAGGTGGGGGAAGGGGATGTGAGAGCTACAAGGGGAGGGAAACTCTTTGTTGTGACAAAGGAAAACTCTCGATTTACTTCTTAAAATGCGTTTCTTTGCCAAATCCATGAACTCTAACTGTGCAGCTCTTTGTTTTTACTTGAGGACGTTGCTCAACCAACCAACACCTGTTTGCCTTTTTGTGGTGTGGAAGCCATTTCCACTCACGGATGTTTTATCACATTCTTTTTTAGTGCTTTTTATTGGAATTGTTCTCTGAACCATTGTTGGTGCTCCAACAAAATTATCAGTACCTTCAGTTTGCATGTACAGTGGAGTCAGACAGGAAGAAAGGCCCAGACCATTACTCAAACCAGGTCTGGATTACGGAAATGTTTGTGGCCTGTTTAGTCCATACCCTGCAGCTGTTAACACCTGTCTGTCATTGTGCACAGACTTTACACTCCATCATTAGATGCAAACTAGGCCAGGATAGTAGGGGCAGCGGTGCCAAATCCTGTGTATGTTTACATGTGTTTCTGTGTATGACTTTGCACTTTTGCAGGTGTTCCCCTAAGGTTAATGGCTGAAAGTTGTGAATTTGTTTTAAAGCATAAAGTGGCCAGATTCACCATTGTTCAGGAGATGACTTTGATTGATATCCTCTCTGTTTTTATTAGTGTAATTATGAAAATCCACTGAAGCGGATCTCATATGGTTCTGTTCTCAGTTCTCAAGAGTCTTCAGAACATGCAGTCTTAGTTGTTTTTTTTTTTTCATCTGAAGTAGGGGATTGAATATCTTGGCTTGTGGCCAGTTGAAATGATAGCAGTTGTATTTCTCATCCGGATGGACCTGATTGTGAACATCAACCTCACAAACAAAACTCTGAAACACAGTGAAAAACTGAGGTGTCCGCAAGAGAGCATCCTCCTGTTCACGTTACAGGCTTAAAGATGTGTACCTCAGCAGAAACACCGCTGAACAGGAGAGAAGGGAGTTATAGATGTCAAGCCAGTAATGAACTTTGTTCCTTTTGTTATCACAACTCTAGAGTTTCCTTATCATGGTGCCACTGCTCCCCCGTGCCTGTGTGCCCGGACGACGGGTTACGTACCCAGACAGACGCCGTCTTGTCCTGCATTCTTTCAGTGAACAGGACCCTCCGATATCTTAGTCACTGGGTAGGGGATTTGGTTACACACAAAGGGAAATGGGCCTGCCGTGCTTTGCTTATGAAAGCAGTGTTAGCACTTCTTGGCAAAGGTTGGCTAGTGGCTAAAAACTGTTTGATACCAGGCGCCTTATTTTCTATGTCACATTGGATCAGCTGTATGAAAGATGTGTATTATGTGATTTTGTATTCACAATCTAAGCAGAAGATGATTTAAATTACATTTAGTCTGGGTTTGCTCCCTCGTGTCTGGCCTGAGAAATAGATTTCATATCACTTTCATATGCTTTCTCTTTGTTGCTAAACTAATTTTGTTGAACCAGGCTTGTGGGAAAACAGAGAGCCCATGTGAAAAATGGTAAGACTCTGTGGAAACAAAGAGATTTTATGAAACGGTTATTTATTACGGTTGTTTCGCCAAGTAGTGATACACTTGACTACTTCTGTGAGTGTCAGACTACCATTGTTTTCATTAAATTGTTTCTGCAATGCACTGATAGATTTCCACATTGTGTTGATGAAATCCATTCTTCTCTTCATCACTAGATAGTTTTGAATCAGTTCGAGACTAAAGATAGAGACATGTGTCATGAACAGAGCAGAAACTCAACTATTGATTTAGCTCCTTTCAAAATAACCCGCCCCACGCCTCCATATGCATTTGAAAAAGTGGCTGATTTAAAAAAAAACTATGGTAGGACATCCTGTATATATATCAGCTTCAGGTTTCTCTCATTGACACGTCTTTTCTTGTCGTCCTCTTTCTCTGTGTCTGTCTGTGTCTCTCCCTCACGCTCCCATTTCTCTTTTGACAGCTGTAGGAGTTGGACACATTCCCTGAGGGTAAACAATAGCTGAATTAGGATTTCTTTTAAAATGTAGCTGTAGATCTAAACAGGGGATTAAGAAGGCAAAGACGAACACCACTCCCAGCTGTGTGTGCTGTAAATCTGCAGTAGAGCTCCACACAGTCCATGTTTGTCTTCAGGACTGCAGGAGTTGCAGTCATTGTTTTTGACAGGATCTGTGTGTGTGTTTGTGTGTTTGTGTGTATTCACATGCAGTATTGCAGACACGGAATGTGTGTAAACAAGGAGTTGGACCTGCAGCCAGTTCATGGGGAGTGGGGTCCCTGGGGGCCCTACAGTGTTTGCTCCAGGTCCTGTGGTGGAGGAACCCGAAGCACCGCCAGAGACTGCAACAAGCCTGAGTAAGGAGGAATTACACAGTTAAGACAAATAAAGCCATTACAGACTGTAAATATGTGTAAGACTCTGGACTGGTAAGAGTAGTAGCAAAATCAGAGAGCAGAGAGTTGTAAACAAGCCTGTGTCAGGTTAAGTGAGTCGCAACTTGTTTTTAAGCAAAGAAAACTTGTTTCCTTAGTGTGAATTTCAGTGTAAACATTGTCGGTTTGAAGTCATAAAGCCCCAGTCAAACAAGAGCAAACATGATCTCTAAATTGAAAACTGAGTGCAGTGCTTCTGTGATCCGTCTTCTCTTACACTAGGCCCAGAAATGGCGGTAAGTTCTGTGTGGGTCGCAGGATGAAGTTTCGCTCTTGCAACACTGAGCCATGTCCGCGAGGCCGGAAGGATTTCCGCGAAGAGCAGTGCTCGCAGTTTGATGGCAAGCACTTCAACATCAACGGTCTACCTCCAACCGTCCGATGGGTGCCCAAGTACAGTGGCAGTGAGTACAACAAAGTCGTCCTAAAACGTCTAATTTCAGTGTCGTGCGGTAGCTTGAGCTGCATCATCAAAGATGGATACTATTTGCATCCAACTATACAGTGTAGGCCAATGAAACAATGTGATTGGTGCATTGAATTTAAATGCTGCACGACTGTCTGCACCCAGTTATTCATTGTGTGTATGATTATCGTTACTTAGGCCTGTGTAAACTTCTCTTGCAATAAGTCTGTATTGTGTGTAGGAGGTATGTAAAACATACAACATTATGAAGTCGTTGTATGTTGACGAATGGGTGGGTGTGTAAGGTAGAGTACACATCTGTATGTTTCTTTGTCATAATTTACATACATGATAAGCGCTGCCCTGTGGGTAAACCTTGAGTTGACACCAAAACAACAGCAACATGAAAGCCGCATGCAGCCCCTCCATACGAACCTCCTGGCAGCTGTCCCTCTTGCAGCCGTATCTCATTCCTTGCCGAGACTGGCTTGCCCAGCTACATGAGATTACCATCTGGCATAGACCACCATGTCTAAGTTACTGCAAGTGATTCATTCATTTAATTGATGCTGTACAAGCAAACAGGCCAAACCCTGGAGCCAATACAATGTCAAGACATTTTGTCCAAGAAACTCTTAGACAGTTTTAGCAACAAGATATAATGTAAATAGGTTCTTTCTCCATCCAGTACTTATGAAGGATCGCTGTAAGCTCTTCTGCCGTGTTGCTGGGACCATGGCGTATTATCAGCTGAAGGACCGCGTCATCGACGGCACGCCGTGTGGGCCAGACACTTACGACATCTGTGTTCAAGGCCTCTGCAGGGTATATCTATCTGTTTCTTCTTCTTTAATGGACTTGCGCACACACAGTCACATGCAAACACACACACATACACACAAGCTTCAACATTGACATCAGCTTCAGCTCTTTCTCATGCTATCATGATATGTAATCAGATATGTTTATCTGTGTCAAAATTATATCTCAGCTGATGGGAAACAACGACGATGCTGACACAGAAATACAAACTTAACAATCTCATCCATCTCATATTTTTACACGATTCACATTTTATGTTTATCGGAAAGGATGAAGCTTGATTTTTCAGTGAAATGTCTGTACGTCACATTCAGAAACACCTGCATTCATCCCATGGTGTCCACCTGAAACTTACTTACAACAACTACACTTTAAAACATCCAACCAAATCATTCGAAATCATACATTTCCACCTTCTCCTCATCTGTGTCTCTTTAGCAAGCAGGCTGCGACCACGTCCTCAACTCCAAGGCCAGGAATGACAAGTGCGGAGTGTGCGGCGGGGACAACTCATCGTGTAAAACCCTGGCGGGGACCTTCAACGATGCACAGTATGGTAAGTCCTGCTGCTCAGATTACACACACAGAACACTAATAGCTGACCGTTCACAAAAAGATGTTGCTATTAAACATTCTGCGTGTCAGCAGCCTCTGCAGATGAGGTATGACACATCTGATATGCAGTAAACATAGAGGAGCTAAGAAAGACTTCAGCTTCACGTGGCTGTAGGATCATATTAGGCGCTGATGTCATGTCTGCTTATGTTTAAACATATTAAGCCTGATTTTTTTTCAGCCAGTAATACGTGCCTCAGCCACATTTGGAAAAATGCAGAACACCAATCTTCACTAAAGCTTTAGAAACTGATTAACACAGCGATCTCACTCTGTCAGGTCTTTCGATAGCAAACACAAACCTGACATCACCCCTTTGAACTGTCCTGCTTAATGCGCTGCTTCAGTGCGCGCCAACTGCTGATTGCATCCAACCCTTTTTTTTTTTTTTAAGTCTGGGCAGCAAAACAGCAGAAACATTAGCATAAAAGCTCTGGGTGTGGCCTCCGTCATGTTAACTCCGTATTAGTTTGGCGCTGAGCTTCAGCGTCTCTATCCATCTGCTTTCTTTCTCCAGTCTGTTGGCTGTTGAGGGTACAGGGTTTGAGGATTGTATTGAACTAAACCAGACAGCGACCTCAGCCCTGGAAATCTGGCTTAACCTTAAGAAAGAGAACACAAGTGGGAGTGCAGCCCAGGCAGGATATCCCTCTGCTCCTGGGTCTGGGCCTGTCTTTCTGTCTTTCACCCTTTTGTGCTTTTTTGTTTGTTTTTTCTCTATTTTATCGTATCTACCCAAGTCTAATTCCTTTTTTTTTTTCTTTGTGTCAATCCTCTGTATATCAACCTTTCTTTCCTTTTTTCATCAAACTAGACAAAGTGAATACTGAGAAAAAAACACACCATTCTTTTTGTCTTGTGCAGAAAGCAAGTCAAGTTTCTAAATGTTTACCACTGAAATTACACATTATTTGAATATGTTCCTTCAAGGGTGTTTAAACTGTTTTTGTTTTTTTTTACACAACCAGGACCAAGTCCTTTCAGAGCAGATGCCTTTAGATCGTCAAGTCTCAAATAAGTTAAAGCATCTGAATTAATGTCCAATTGAGACTACATGACAGCACGCTAGGGTTGGTCTCCACTGCCATTCAGCCAAATGACTTCAGGAATTCATGGCTCTATGATGCACTAATTTGACAGAGATATTGCTTGATGTCATCCAAATTATGTCTCATTTTTTAACTTCAGTCTGATGTGTCACGTCTGCAACTCTGGATAAAGCCAGCCAGTTAATGTCTCATAAACAGCTGCACAGGACATAGTGGATGCCTAAACACTGTAACTGAGATGTACCGATGGACTTACGTTTTCTTTGAAAGTAAAGTAATGAGTGAATAAAATGGCATATTGCAGGAAAACAAACTTGATAATTGAATGCATTCTCTCAGAATGGAAAAAATAAAATCATCGTTGTAACTACAAAACAAACAAATGTTTGCAGTCAACTCCGGCTGTATCCTCTGACAACTTGCACCAGGGCGAGCTTGTGGCACCTTTCTAATTTTCCTCTGCAGACTATTAATACTGCATCATCTTCTTTCTTGCTAGTGGCAGAGAGAAGCATGTTTGAAGTTAACTCCAACATTCCCTAAGTGTAGCATGGTGTGTGTGTGTGTGTGTGTGTGTTTTTCCCCAGGGTGGTGTACTGTATATACTGTATTTCTGGGTCACTCTGTGGTGGCAGAGGATTGTGTGTATGGTCAGTAGCTAAGCTGGGGGATCTCAGAGGCCTCTGGTGGCTTGTGGATACCACGTTTCCTCAGAGGGGGACCGTGCTGGTGGTTTCTAAACTGTATTTTTATGAGCTTATCCTGTCCTCAGTGGTTAGGGAGGGAATTTGACATAATGCTCATAAAACAGTAACAGGGAACTGGTAACAGGGCAGCCTCATAAAGGTTTGGGTTTTATTGTGAAGGAATATGCAAAGTGGTTTTTGTTTCATAGTGATATTTATGAATGAAAACTAGCTTCCTGTACAACTTGTGATGACATCCCCCTCGATGCGTGTGTGCGTGTGCGTACGTGCTTGCATGTGTGTGTGTGTGTGATTGACAGAGAGAAAAAAACTACATGAGATGAGAGGAAGATATGTAAACCAAGTGCTGCCCCCGAGTGGCTCAAGGTGTCAGGCTAACCATCATATGACACCAGCTCACACCTTTCCTCTCATTCCATTCAGCTTTTCTTTTTATTTTGAAGGCAGCACTGAGTAGTTGGAAGGCCAGATGACACCTGATGAAATGGTTGTTGGTTCGAATCCTCAAGCTGATCTCCCATGAAGAAAGAGTGAATGTTAACACTCTCCTACTGTACGTGACATTAGCCAGTATTGCGCCAATGCTAATCACTTTGAACTTCCAGGGATTTTACTGGACTTGCCTTGTGACCTAAAGCATAATACTGTGACTACACCAAACAGCTGCTCATCGTGAGTGCAGTGTGCATGAAACGTTTCCCCCTTGTAATTCTCAGTGTTACTATGAACAAGATTATGTTCCTACTCAGCTGATAGGTAGGAGCTGAGAAAGCATCTGTCTTTGAGTTGGGGCTCATCTGCTCTCGCCTTGTTTGAAACTGTCCAAGGTTAGATTTATTATTTACACTGGGTACCCTGTAATCTGTAGCAACTACTCTCATAAGTGTTGTTAGGGATTTGTAGATACTAATACTGATATAATAACTGTGTTTCAAAACAATAATAAAACATGACTTCTTTCAACAGTAACATCAGTTTTTGGAACGTACTTTATAAAACTGTTAATTTTATTAATAATAAAAGAAACCGAACACAACTGCCTAAACACAAGCAGCCAAAATCCAAAACTGGATGCTTCCTTTTTATTTATATCTATCTCATTTCATTCTCCAGCCCTATGTTTTTGTTGTTGCCCTTTTGACTCTCATGTGCTCTCATTCTCTCTCTCATGCTCACTCATTTTCTATGTTAGTTTATCATGGGACAACAGGCCCGGTGCAGTAATTACAGGCCAAAGGTAGGTCCAGGGAATAATTACATATCATTTCACGGTCGGGCCTCTGAGACTAAAACAAGGCCTCCTGCAGGTTATTTGAGAGGACTAGACCTTTTTTGTATTTTTCCAAGTGTGACATTTAAATCCCCAGTGGCTGGAACCGGACTTCCCTGACTGGGGTTTTGGTGCAGCATAGTGAAACTATTATGCAAATCAAGGTGGGACTTCTCACCGCTGTTATTGTGGCTACTGTGTTCCCTTTTGAGACTTCTACTTTC
Source organism: Seriola dumerili (assembly GCF_002260705.1). Taxonomy (NCBI): domain Eukaryota; kingdom Metazoa; phylum Chordata; class Actinopteri; order Carangiformes; family Carangidae; genus Seriola; species Seriola dumerili. Next base: position 3,146,703 of record NW_019174497.1, on the reverse strand, counting down.
CATGCGCCTTGTCTCATTCCCTTGTTTTGTCTGTCCCTCCGTCTTCCTCAGGTTACAACACAGTGGTCCGGATCCCAGCTGGAGCCACCAACATTGATATCAAACAGGTCAGCTACTCTGGGAAGCCAGAAGATGACAACTACCTCGGTGAGTGCGCCGCGCACGTGTCAGTACAAGGTTGCGGTTTCAAGCAACGCCATATCGAATTGCAGTTTTTACTTGGGAGAATAAATCCAAAATGGAAGCAGTCCAACTTAATGAGATGTATTTATTACATCCCTTCACTTCTAATCTGGGAGGTCAATGCCATGATCCCCTAACATGACTATAAACCACTTGGTGACCCGCAGCTGTAGAGAAAGGCTTTTAGTGAAGGAGGGTGAGGAGACATGGGCTAAACTGTTGTCAAACCGTTTTCATGACGGAAAGGAAACTGTCATTTGTACTGAGTGTATTATGGAGGAAATGTGTTTGGGCGTTGGTCCATCTGGTCATGGCAAATAAGGTTGGTTGGGAAAGCAAATGGAGTGTCAGCCCCTGAGAAAGATAAATGAGGCAGCGATAGGTGCTAATTAGAGGCATGTGGAGCCCAGGCCGCATGAAAGTAGATATAGGGGTATAGGGTTAGATGGACCCACCAGGCTCAAAGTGTATATGTGTGTGTGTGTGTGTGTGTGTGTTTCTGTCTGTGTGTGTGCTTGAATGTGAGAGAGAGAGAGACACACACAGACAGAGAGAGAGGGAGAGGAGAGAGGAAAAAAAAAAAAAAAAACCCCAGGAAAACAGAGTTTTGCCGATGTTGTAAGGGTGGGTGCCCATTTTCAGATGGTTCATGTCAGGTTCAAGATGTTTTAAGTCAAATAGTCTGAAAACACATCTGGCAAAGCCTCGTCGCCGCACCGCTGTGAGAAGGTCGACCCCCGCTGCTGCTGAGTGCCACAGTTCTGCTGTGAGTGAGTGCCGTCTGTATTAAACATGGTTGATATTTGCAACGCCCTGCCGGTGTTGTCACTCTGGGCCGGTACAGTATGTTGAAATTCTTTTGAGAAGATCACCACACTCAACATAAAAAGGACACCGTCCTTTTGAAGTCATGGGTCCTAAATTTTGCAGTTCTTTTCCCACTGTTCGTGACCGCTGGACACTTCAGGGCCCACCTGTTTAGACGTGCCTCTGCTTAGTTTTATTTATTTATTTTATCTCTATTTTATTTATCACTTTCAAAGCGTCTCTCTACCTTTTTTGGTCTTTTATTGGGAAGCACTTTGCGAAGTCCGATCTTCAAATACATTTTATTTACCTGCTTACAATGCTTTGGTGCAAAAAGGCAAATAAATAAATAAATAAAATCTGGAGAAAAAGATCTCTGCACACTTATAGTTCAATGCAAAGTTTTCGGTCTCCACCTTCTCTCCCTTCACCAAGGGGAATCCATGAGCTTATATTGACCTCAAACAGAACACACCTGTGCTTTGTCACATAAGAAAAGCAGTTCACAATTATAGTTCCCGAGGGAACTCTACAAATACCACGTTCAGTACAGTACGACAAGGTGTTTCATTCTTCCAGCTGAGTTACAGACACTTGGAGAATCTATGCTAAGTTGAGGGGGGACTGAAGAATTTTTTTTTAAAGCCCCTTGATGTTGGTTTCTCATTTAATTTTGACCCGTCTGTATTTACAAGAGAGTGTGTACCAGATCATACACTCCAACTTGTACTTTCTTACCATGTCAAGTTAAAACATTAAGGTGTAACTTTTTCCCAGTAGAAGCATCTCCAGGTGTAAAAGAAGAGAGGGACTTTAATATAAATATATGCTGAAGTTCACACTCAGTGTGTGTGTGTGTGTGTGTGTGTGTGTGTGTGTCTGCACATTCTGCTAAGGCATTTTTTTCCCTCCGTTCCTGCAAAGCATCAATGATGACAAGCAGATCTGTAGATCACTGTCAAAACTCCACAGATCCTACAGTTGTCTTTGGGCTAAAGATGACATCTGGCATCCAACAATGAGCAGAATGAAGTGTAAACAAAGTTGCGTCTTAAGTCTTGATCAAATACATTGTTTGGGCATGCACCCTCAGACGGTAATTAACTACATGTTTCTTGGAACCGTGGTGTTTGAGGTTGCCAAAAAAAGGTGGTGGGTGTTTATTTTGTGTTTGTGTGTTAGTTTGCCAAGTGTGACTGTCTATCCATAAGTTCCTGCGTATGTTATTTTATGTGTGTGTGTGTTTATGTGCTTGTTTGTATTAGCTACTCAGTTTTGTTTGCATTGCAATGCCAGTCATTAAGAAGAGTCACGCAGTCTAACTCCAAATAACTGCAATTTAGTGTCACCAGTGTTTCAGCATACCCCCCCCCTGCAACGATAGCTTTGCAGAACAATGGGATGGCCGGTCGAAGGCTGTTTACTTAACATGTAGCCTGAAATGAATAAATGCCACATCTCGTAAACATTCTCAAAACCTCAATTCCACAAGAGACGAACTCAATTTCGGAGCCAAACATTCCTTCACTCGAGCTGAATTCTTTCACATTTGGAGTTTTTGTGTTGTTTAGTGTTTTGTGGTTAAAATTGTGTTGTTCTTAACTGCTCCGTTTCTTATTGCAGCATTATCTGACAGCCAGTCCAACTTCCTCCTGAATGGGAACTTTGTGGTGGCCATGTTCAAAAGGGAAATCACCTTCAAGGGAACCGTCATTGAGTACAGCGGCTCGGACACAAAAGTAGAGCGCATCAACTGCACCGACCGCATCGAGGAGGAGCTCGTTCTACAGGTATTAACAGGAAGTGTCTGGTTCATTTACTTTATCAGTTTAATTCCTACTTCAGTTTTAATGCATATTATTCTGCTTTGCCTCTTGTCACGCTGTTTTAGTCTTGTTCTCCGCATCTCTTTCCTTCTCTTCAACCGAGATACTGAGTTAGATCTCTGTGTAAAAAAAAAAAAAACACTGTTAAGTCCTCTGACTTTTCCACAGGTCTTGTGTGTGGGAAACCTCTACAACCCAGACGTCCGTTACTCCTTCAACATACCCATCGAGGAACACAGGGAGCAGTTTGTGTGGGATCCCTCAGGCTCCTGGCTGGAGTGCAACCGCATCTGTCAGGGTAAGGTCTCAGCTTGGCTTCAAAATCTCCACACATAAAGAACATGATCATTTCTCTTTGGCCTCTGTGAATCCTAAGAAAAAGCTTTGCAATCACACAAGACATCGGAGAGCTTTTGTGACGGGCTGTGATACATGCAGAGGTACATGGCTTCTGTACTTTTAGATTCATTGTTTTTTCACAAATTGCGATATTTGACCTTGTGAAGAAAAGTTTATAGCTAATTTCACCCGCTTATCTCCAACATGCTACAATATATAAGCATATCCAATTTTTAGATGTTGTTTTAATGAACTTGCATATAAAAATTAAATAAATACTGTTAACATATATGGTCACAATCTGTTATACCATATAAAAATTTATCATATAAATATTTTAATATATGTACATATACAAATTCTACTATGGATATTTCATATATGTTATAAACTTGTACCTTCATATATCCAGAGGATGTGGCATATGGCAACATCCCTTTTGAAATAGGGACGTATATGTCATATATTACCACTGCTGTATGGGAACTCAAGTCAAATTTTACAGCTTCTCTTAATATAAAGCATCAGAATTTACAACCATAAATCTCTAACGAGTGTGACATTATAGACCCATGCTGCACCTTACAGCTCTTATAACATGGGATCTGTGTCAGTGCACATTAGGATCCCCATTTCTCTTGCATCACTTACCCACACAACCTTACTCACTCACCCTTCCCTTCCATAAATCCCCCTCCTGGCAACCTCACCGCGACCCCGGCCAATCACATCGACCAACACCTTCCCCTTGACCTGGCCCTTAACCCGACTAACCCCTCAAATTTCTCCTTCAGAAGCAAGCTAGTCAGGCTCGCAGTGGGTCAGAGTGCAGAGTGGGATCCAGTAAAGAGATGTGCTTGTGGGGTCTGAGACCAGCATGAACCCCTAAGGCTGTAGGATGAAGGAGTTGAGATGTCAGAAAGCTGGTCAGTCTAGTTGAAGGTGAAGAAATGTGATATATTTGTCAAGCGAACTGTCCGCCGGATGTTGTCTGATTTGAACGTACGTCTCCGTAGGTGAGCGGAGGCGGAAGTCAGTGTGTGTGCGTAAGAGCGATCACCTCGAGGTATCCGACCAGCGCTGTGAACATTTACCTCGTCCCGTTGCTGTCACTGAGCCCTGCAACACCGACTGCGAAGTCAGGTGCGTATTAAGACACACACACGCACGCACGCGCACGCCCACAATATCGGAGTATCGCCTCCTGCACAGCACAAACAGCCAAACATTTTTTCTAACTAATCTCCCCTCACACAGGTGGCATGTTGCTGGAAAGAGCGAATGTTCCGCTAAATGTGGTCAGGGCTACCGCAGCCTGGACGTTCAGTGTATGAAGTACAACCTGGTGAAGAGACAGAGTGAGAGGATGGAGGCCGGCATGTGTGGAGAAGTTGCAAAACCTCAGACCAGAGAGCCCTGCCATGGGGACTGTCTGCTGAAGAACTGGCAGTACAGCGCCTGGTCACAGGTACAGTCAGTGGAAGATTTACATGAAAAGAGTAGTTTGAAAAGAAACTATAATACCACTATTTCTGATTTGCACAATAATTTCATTCCCATAATTATTTAACTTTTGAAGGGATACGAAAAAGAGATGAAAACACATGACTGAGTGAGCTAAAACACGGCTGCTTTATTCTTGCTGACAGTGCTCAAAGACATGTGGACGCGGGAGCCGTAGCAGAGAGTCTTACTGCATGAACAACCTGGGCAGACGGCTGATAGACAGGGAGTGCAATGAGTACCAGAGGGTGGTGACTGAAACCTGCAACGACCAGCCGTGTCCGAAGTGGACCGTGAGCGAGTGGAGCGAGGTGGGCCTTGTCACACACCTAGACACGCAGATAAGGCCACACACAGACGCACTTACAAATGCAACAAGAAGGTGTAAATACTGGACTCCCCAGAACTTCAGCACCAACAAAACCAGCCTTTACCACAGCCAACTGCAGACAGAGGTCATCAGTAAAGTCAGGGGTGTATATGTGATGTAATGTAATACAGGCGTTGGACCAATATAACAGTACTGCAATAAATCCTACCTTCATGAAGCTCTTATTCAGATTTTATTGATGGTGTCTAATAGGTAGTGATGTCATTTCAGAAGCTGTCATTAATAAAGCTGTTGAATTGTGTTGCATAATATTGAAATATTATTGAAATTTCTAATATTTCTTCCAAACCCACAGACACAAATCTTGGAGGATATTTATGGTAGAAATCTACTACTTTGTAAACGTGGGCTGTCTGATATTTTTTTTCACCCTCACTCCTCACCCTACCACACACTTCCCCACCTTCTTCTCCCACTCCCAGTGCCTGGTGACTTGTGGGAAAGGGATGAGACACAGGCAAGTGTCCTGCAGCATGGGGGCCGGGGAGGAAAAGCTGAGCGAGCACTTCTGCGACCTGTCAAGCAAACCTCAAGCCGTGGGCAACTGCGAGCTGCCCGAGTGTGCATCCTGGCAGGTCGGCGTCTGGGGAGCGGTGAGTGCTGCAGACACACACACACACACACACACACACACACACACACACACACACACACACATGCGCGCACGCTGATAAGACATAGACGCACTGGGGCGAGGTGACTTGGTGCAGTGTTTGACAGAGGAAATAGATTTCATGTGTGGGTCGTTGTCTAGGAGTTTGACTCGTATCTTTTACACTCTGTGTGTGTGTGTGTGTGTGTGTGGGTGTGCGCGCGTGTGTGGTCACAGAGAGAGAATGTGGTGTGTAGGACAGACAGTGTATATTTCAAGTCTGTGTGTGTGTGTGTGTGTAACCTGATATACCAGCGAGTTACGGAGGAGTGTGCTCTGACTCCAGCTGCCATTTCCTCCTCGGTGCTTTCACTTTGCCCTCATATCCTGTCAGACTAAACCTGACCCACAGCGCGCACACATGCACGCACACACACACACACACACACACACACACACACACACACACACACACACACAAACACACACAGAAACACACACAAACACATGTCTTCCCATGCATTCAAATTTATAAGCATTCAACTGTTTCTGTATGTCACTGTTAGGATAAAGCACAAACTGAATGAAGCACGTATGAATAGGCGTCTTTGGCCATTCATGCTTTGGTTTACACTGGTAGATCTAATGCCCTCCCACACGTGTTTGCATGAAGTCAGATAGAGGTATTTACAGAGCTGGAATAAATCGGCTCGTTAATGCCTGTGTAATTATAATTTGCTGCTCAAATAAACCTATCCTGTGGCACTTCCTCTGCTCTTGTGTTGTACCTAAACGTGCTTGGATCACCTCGTATAGGAGTTAAGAATTGGGTAAAGGGTCGAGTTGAGACCATGGGTGTGTATGTGAATGCATGTGTCCGTGTGTGTGTGTGTGTGTGTGTGTGTGTGTGTGTGTGTGTGTGTGTGCGCGTGCGTGCGTGCGTATGCATGTCAGGGTCTTATCCAGGCTCCGCTGAGCTGGACCTTGACTGAGGCCCCGTCTAAGATATCAACCTTGACATACTTAGATAGAGTTTGAGATAGCTTGCGGTTGACTGGGCTTCTCTCTTTGTGTTTATATGTGTATGTGAATGTACGTGTGTGATTTTTGTCTTTCAGTGTGCGGTGACCTGTGGTCATGGCTACCAGATGAGAGCTGTGAGGTGTGTGTCGGGGGACTACGGTGACACAGTAGATGACAGAGAGTGCAATGCTGCGGCGAGGCCCAGAGACAGTCAGGTACAAAAAAAAAAAAAAACTCATAATAACTGCTCACACACACCATCCAAACTGCTCAGATAACTGAAAGTTTAATATTCAAGGTCGACCCTTATTTGTCCCAGAGTTGGTGGTTTGCTCTTGGGGTAAATAAATAAAATGCAACTCATAAAAGACCAGCATTAAGTGCTGCATACAGTATTGAATGCAGATGTTTGATGCATCACCTGAGACCAGGAAATAAGCATCAATAAAGTGCCTTATCTAAAGCTCATTATAATTGGGTTTAGGGAAATTTCACTGAAAAAATGCCCGGATATTTTATAAGGAGAATATTGGTTTAAAATGATTTTCCCCTTGCTGCACGGCGCTATCCTCCCTTCTTAAATCAAGTGCCTGGGAAACCAGCCGCCTCCGTGCAACCACACACACCTATTTGTGAACATGCCCACATCTGATGCACACCACACAGATTCAATTCATACTGATGGGAGAAAGGAAGGTTGAAGGGTGGAAAAGAGGTTTAGATTCACTACAAGCATCTGCGGTCACATTAATATAAAAATACTGATTCGTAGAACCGACTGATTTTCTCTCAGCTCCCATTCCTTGTACGGTTTATCTAAAATCCAACATGATCCAGCAACTAAATGACATATTTTTTATTTTTCAGGGTCACTCAGATCTGACATCTCAGTTCATTCGGTCATGGTGATGTTTTAGCTCAGGATGCCTCTTGTTAAATCATCTGTCGATCGATTAAAAGCAGGTCCACTCATGTGTAAAGTGACCTTAATCTTCACCCTTTGACGACGTTCCAACGTCTTTACCGGCGCTACATTGCTTTGACCCAAAAAAAAAGTCCACATCAGTGTCAAGGTGGACAGAGACCATGAGGCTGCAGCGCACTTTGCCTGAGTGGTTTAAGTGTGTTGCTTAAGGGTTCTTAGACACTTATGGGCACTGAAGGCAGAGAGTGTTGAACCGGTGACCTCTCAGTCTCCAGATAAGTGATCGGTTTCAGCTGCTGAAACTGAGGTCACCTCCATACGGACGGACGTTGCGTTAGGCAGGTCTACGAGCTCAGGGAAGTGGAAATGAGGCCGGGAACATCCTCAACCGATGTGTAAATAGCTTCATGTTTCAGTCATGTTGAATTTTATTTTCTACAGATTTTTCTGTGGCACCGCTTCGGTCTGTTGCTGTATGACTAATGTATGACTAATAGCTCATTATACTGCGCTTGCATGTTTGCATTTGTAGGACTGTGAGATGCCAGCGTGTCCCTGGGCCTCTCCGGCACAAAGCACACCTCGTCCCGACAACTCAGCCCAGCTCCTGACTCAGTGGAGATACGGCTCCTGGACTGCGGTAAGGAAACAAACAGGATTTACTGGATCTATCAGAGCACATTACAGTCTGTAGGTTTACCTTCTACGCTCCAGAGAATATACAAAAGCAGTGTGGTTTTTGTTAAATGGTAAACAGATTCTTTTACTGTTTCATTAGTCTCTCTCTCTCTCTCTCTCTCTCTCTCTCTCTCTGTCTCTATCTCTCTCTCTCTTACTCTGTAATCTGCTGGGCTCTAAAATCAGACTTACCTCTGTCTTTGACAAAGAATGAAATAGGAGAATATTGATGGAGCTGTTTGTGTGTGTGTGTGTGTGTGTGTGTGTGTGTGTGTGTGTGTTTAATAGAAGGAAACCACACTCTAGTAATGATGGGTCTCCTGCATGTGTGTTTACAAATATTAGACTCACATATTAAATTTTATTGTATATCCAAACATTCCTTCAGATAGTACATACTGTACAGGACCATGATCCTCTCTGGCATTGTCTATTTTACCCCCTGCTGCATCTACACACACACACACACACACACACACATATATAGAGAGAGACACACACACACACACAGGCTCCACTGTCTGGGCTGAGAGGCCCCTCTGTCTCTCTGATACTTTGCATTGTTACTCGTTGCAAATGAAAACCAGATTTCATCTAAACACAAGTCTACGGTTTCGAAGATTGAACCCCGTCTGTCAATCTGAAAGTCGTTGCGAGCTCACATGTCAAAGAGGCCAGCACCAGTGTGGTCTAACGGACACACAAACATAATACACACAACCACATGCACATATAGATACACATGCACACATTCCCCTGTGCAGCGGAACTGCCATCCTCTCTAGTGTCATTGATATGAGAGGGATATTAACATGCCTATTTGAGCTGGAGTCAATTGATTGCATTAGGTATTCATCCTCCTCAGAAATGTTTACTATGATGTCCTGTTGAGATGACATGGCTGTAGCTATAGACTACAAGCAGGTGAGAGCAGATCAGGGAGTCATGTAAGGACACCAGCGACAGCAGAGAAAATCCTTAAGGCACCAGGTGAAGAATCCACTGTAGATCATTTAAATGAAAAAAATGCTGCCAGTTCTATGACGGTGTAAGAAATGTAAGTCTAAGAAATGTGTTTAGATGGGCTGGTTTTGTATGAGCACATAAGCACATGATACTGCACTGTAAAAAACACAAACAAGAAATCCAGCAGTATGAAAGAAACAAACCTGAACCCAGGTGTCATGCACTTATCAGACTATACTAGAAAAAGACAAGAAAGATAAAGACCATTTACTTTGAAACAAGTTTAATAATCTAATGAAAATGCTGATTAATTAATGAGATGTAATCACTCTAAAACAAAATATTACAACTGTCTTGATTTGTGTTTTTGCGTTGTGGTGGGAAATATTTTCAACACACAGGAAGTGATTGAAAATCACAGGGACTGTGATTAAATTAATCAAATCATTGGGAATCCAGAATTTTTTACATCCTTTTTGAAATCCTTATATAGAAACAATGGGTTATTTAGTGGATTCAAATTCAAATTGAACATAATTGCAGCCTCCCAGTGTCACTTTATACCATATAAAACCTGGGTAATTATACCTATAGACCTAGAGCCACATGAAATCTACTGTATACAGACAGTATACAGTAGTGCTGACAGTTTGTATAACTCGTATAGCACAGCTTACATATCGATTAAAACCAGTCAATTTTGTGGCGCATCCTCTAAACAGCACAGTACCTCATGATACTTTTCAGTCAGAAAAAATATAATGCAGCTGACAGCATCATTTTAAAAACCACAATAGACTTTTTGAACATTTTTCAAATTCCACATGAGACAAATATTTATCTGTATGTCCTCCAGTGCTCTGTGTCCTGTGGCAAGGGGAAGCGAGAGCGTTACGTCAGCTGCAGAGATGCCCAGGGAGGGGTGGCTGACGAGTCATACTGCGCCCACCTGTCGCGCCCGCCAGAGTCCTCCGCCTGCTTCAGCCCTTGCGGCCAATGGCGTGCCGGGGAGTGGTCTCCCGTGAGTAGAAAGTCCACCAACATTGCGTCCAGTCTATACAGATGTTTTCCACTGCGGTAAATTGCAGCAATAGTTTTGTCACCCTGGGGTACAGCTGGGATCTGGGACAGTTAAGTCTTGATTTGTGAATGTCAGCGTGGTGCGAGAGAGCCAAAACTCTCGATGATGTCACTAAAAGACCAGAGGTGGGATTGTTTCACTGGCAGTGAAGGAGCCAGGGACGATTTACAGTGATTCTCTACTGATCTTTTAATCATGTGTTCATGTGAAATGAAAATCCTTTTAAATATAAAAGCCCACATGAAATTTCTCTGAGGACAAAGTCTTAAGTTCATTAAATTCATGATTTCTACTCCCGTTGTATTCACAGCCACAGACTCATGGGGCTTCACTTGATGAAGCAATGCATGGGACCAATCAATGAAAACAACACTCCCCAAGCTCTCAAGGCTGATTTAGAAAAAAAAAAAGCTAAATCTAATTAGAGAAACAAATGGAAGAAGTCTTTGGAAAGGAGTCACAGTGGAACAGGGCAGGCAAGGTCAGTCAGGAATACAAAGTGAAATATGGGAAAAAACTATTAAATGTTAAGATTTTATGACATTTAAAAAGTACAGAATCAATGCATTTTGTGCTTTAAGGCATCATGTCAGTTCAGTACATGATTCTCACAGCAGCGCAGACAGTGTAGTTGAGTCGATTGAGTCGAATTACATTTTTTTTCAAGTTTAAATGACTGTTTAACTGTGTGAATTATCGGTTGCTTGTGACATTTGCAGTCGCCCTCCCTCACCTCCGTGGATAACACTTTGCTTCTCTCTCCCCTGCCGCAGTGTTCAGTCACATGTGGCGCGGGAAGAACCACCAGACAGGTGGTCTGCTCTAACTACCACCAGCCGGTGGACCAGTCTTTCTGTGACCCGGATGAAAAACCCGTAACAGAACAGGAGTGTACCGCTGCACCTTGTTCCTCCATCTACCACCGCCAGCGCATCAACGACCAGCCCTACGGCTATCCCCAGGACCCAGGGCGCCATCCTGGGCACAGCAGCTGGAACGTGCCCTCAGCAGACAACCAGTGGAGGACTGGACCCTGGGGCGCAGTATGTTTGTTCAGCATGTGATCTTTGGAGAAATAGCTCTGTTGAGAATGATTTAAAAAAATTCCAGTAAGAATTTGCATCATTCTCTTGCCATGTACAATTAAGATCTTCTCTTGGAGCCTGATTAATATTCTTTACTCACACAAAACTTAACTTTTATAAAAAAATTTAAAAAAGCCAATCATGAATCAAATGATTTTATGTATGGCCTGTATGGTGCATGGTATGTATAGCATTCTGCCATGAAGACCTGCGTTTGTCTGTCTGTAAACACGTCCTTTCGAACACATTAACTTTGAGGGTGAGGTAGCAGATGTTTTCATTTCCCAGGGCGGAGGGCCATACATGGTAAAGGACTCTACAACCAGCACCAAGGGGACAGATCGCAATGCATACTGATGACTGCACAGTGTATATACCGTACATAAATGGTGTGTCAGTGTAAATATAGACATCAGTATTCTATACTGTAGCCAGTATATTCTATACTGTAGCCACGTAACCAACAGATATTACACAATCCCTCTAGGTAAAGCTTCAATTCTCAGGCTGAAATCGATTGGGCACGAACAAACCCAAATGGATCAGAGCTGTGCAGACTTTTGTGTGTTTAAGATTGGTGCAGTTGGGGTTGTGTCCGCAATGTAGTTTTGTTTGCGCTGTTTTATTGTGGAATCAGTTTTGCCATGAAATCGCCCTTGTGTACCAAGGCTGACCTTTTCACAACGCAAGAACAATTTTTTTTTTTTTTTGTTACATGGTGAAGGTGCAAAACAGACCTGAGTAGCAATTCATAGATGGCACATGAGTTAGAGTAATGGTAGATTCTTATGTGTAATGTCATTCGTGACCACTTGCAGGATGCATGAGGGTCCTTATGTTCAGTTAGTATTTGTGCTTTCACTTCCGTGTATGCCCAGCTGCGTGAAAACGGAGCACCAATGTGTTGTTTAGAAGAGAGAATCTGATCCCTGCTTGAGGATAACCCACAAAAGTTTTGGATAAAATGCCAAGATTTTCAACAGTTATTCATTTTTCATCTAATGAGCCCAAATCAGTTAACAAGATGGCTGCTCAAAAGTGTCCAAAAGATCTGGTTGTTCTCTTCTTTTTCTGAAAGCCATGAGAAGAACATTCTCCTGTATTTTTTTTTTTTAAATCCCGCCCCCAGCAGAGGTATTCATCCCAGGACACTGTTCATTCTCGCATAATGAACCAGAGTGGAAGCACTGCTGTTCAGGCTCACTCTGTGCTGTCCTCCCTCACACATAGGGAGCTCTGAATGTGCTCACTCCTATTGACAGTGTGGAGATGTGTCATTTTAATTGGATGCAGAGTGTACCTGCTGCACAGTTCAAGGCTGTGTTATTCAGTGTTTGAGGCCGTCCTTCGTAGGCTGATGTTTTCCACCTTAGGAAGACAGGTTTGAAGAGTGCAGCTGGGGTTGGTCTTGGTTAGACTAGTGTAAATTCAGCATCGCAGGTTGTGTATTGTGTATGTAGGATCTTACAAACTTATCTAGTGGTGCTTTCTGGAGCTTTCATCTGTATCCCGTGGCCCTGCATGGAGCTTTAGTCACGTGATAACGAGTGGTCATACTGTGTATTAGCGGCAGATTGTTTTCCAGTGAATTTCTGCCTTTTAGGTATACAGTATGTGTGTGTGCATGTGTCCTCAATGTCCTCAGTGACAAAACCACGTGTGCTCTGCAGTGTTCCAGTACCTGTGCAGGAGGCTTCCAGAGACGAGTGGTGGTCTGTCAGGACGCTGACGGACGCAGCAACAGCTACTGTGATGAGAGAGTCAAACCTGCCGAGTCCAAGAGCTGTGACTCAGGGCCCTGCCCTCTGTGGAACTACGGTGTCTGGGGAGAGGTGAGGTTCAACTGCAGTCTCTGTCATACTCTTCCACTTACTCATTGTAAACACTGTTACATTTCCCACACACCATTTGTGTTTAATCCTTATCGTCTGTTATGTCTTCTCTGTCTCTGTTGTGTCTCTCTCTGAGCACTTATTGTACACAAACAGGCACTGGCTCATTTGCCTCAGTGCGAAAAGACTATTAGTTGTGTCACTTATGTCAAAGGTCATTGGTTTGAAGTCAGTGCTGAGAAATGTCCAGCTGAAGACAAATATGACTCATTATTATATAATTACTATGTAATATAATTATATAAAGATTATTAAACATCATTTTGTCTGCTAACCTCAGTGCACCCAGACCTGCGGTGGAGGAAGGAGGACTCGCCTGGTGGTGTGTCAAAGGCCCAACGGTCAGAGGCTCAACGACTACAACTGTGACATCCTGGAGAAACCGCTCGACATGGAGCAGTGTAACCAGCAGCCCTGCCCAGGCTCTGCCTCCTGGCACCGCCGACCATGGAAGCCGGTATGATCGCACTAACTTGTCTCTGTCCAGCACTTACCTTCCTCACTGACGGCGCGTCACCGTGAGTAGACGTTGTGTGTGCTAAAATGTACTGTACTATTTTGCCTAAAACTGTAGGAGATTCTGAAGTGAGTGCTGGGTATCGAGCGCTACTGTTGGCTAGCCCGCTCCAGCCCACCCAGATGTGCCCTGCAGTGGCATGGTGCTGATTAGAATCAAGACAAAAAAAAAAAAAAAAAAAAAAAAAAAAAAAGGAAAAATACACAAAAACACAATGCTGCTCCACTTAGGGGATCATGAAAAACACATGGATCCCATTTTGAGCCAAGGCTCCAAATTAAAACCTATAAATCAGGACAGTGTTGTCCAACATTGCCATATATTTGTAGAGGCGTAACTCTAGAAAATATTTATTTCATAAATGAGGCGTGAAGTAAATGTTCTTTGTTGTTATTGCTGTCTTCACCCTGTATCTGAAGTACACAAGTGTATATTTGTGTATAAGAGTTAATATTATGACCTTTATTGAACAGCAACAGATGACTGTCAGTGTATTTTGTATATGTATCTTTGTACAGTATGATTTTGTTTTTCAAGTATCTAGTTTTCGTTACTGAATATTATATTTAATATTTTTGCTGGTGCTCTTGGTCAGACCTCTCGTATCTCTCTATGAGTAAATTCAGTTTGTACAGAGGAAAATATTTTCAAAAATCATGTTTCATTCGTATTTTTGATAATGTGTTTTTTTTTTTGTTTGTTTTTTTTTTGTTTTTTTACTTACAGTTGAAATGCAATTTAGAATGGCTTCATCTCTGTTAGGTTAAAATATTTGAAATCCTCTACACTGTCACAACAGCCAAGAAAACTATGAAACAAAAGATACAAATTCATCTTAAAAAATAATATCTAATAACTAAATAAAAAAAAAAAGTAAGTGCCTTGAAATGCAGAATGACTGAAAAATAAAGATTATAGGAAATAATTTTTCATAGAATATTAATTGTTATTTTAAGTTTGAATAAAGTTTATTGTGGGTTATATAATATTGTCTATATCACATAAGAAAACAGGCATAAATGCTGATAAACTACACTGTAATAACCATTCACACATCAGATTTTTACTTTAAATACAGTGAGTTTAAATGAATCATCCTTGTGTTGATTGAAACGGTTGGCACTTTGGACTCAATCTTAACGTCCTATCTGTGAAAGGAAGTCAGGCTGTCATTATGATAAGGCACTATTACATCTTACATCATATACTGGTGCATTGGTGGTATCGTGAAGATAGAGTTTTATCATATCTTCAGGCTTAGTGTGAATCTATCACCGGCAGCAACAGTGCGGCTTGTTGAACATAAAAGTGTCGGTGCAGTAAATCGAGGCTGACGTTGAGCCGTTCTTCTTCAGCTTTCATCAGTGTCTATAAAACGAACGCAGATACCTCCTCTTTATAAAGTTATAGTCATTTGTTGCTGTGTCTCTATTCCTTTGGCCAGTTTTTGTATTTCTGAAGGATTTTTTTTTGTTTTTTTTCAAATGAAACTTATTTATTTGTTAACAATAGATTATTAGTTGTTGCAGCTTTAATGTTTTGTTCCAGTTTAGAGTTATGTAACACTTTACTTGAATTATTTGTCATGATACACACATGTCACCTGAACAATTCTGGCTCTATGCAGTCATGTGACCTTACCAGTGATGCAGGATCCACACTGTAGCTCTGAGGGCGACTTAGGGGGAATTTAACTCAGTAGACATTATCGACAGAAATTTCTAAATGAGTCATTTATTTCCAGCTTTGTTTGGGATGCTATCAGGTAAAAACTATTATTTCTTGCTAGTTTACAGCATCACTTCATCATATAAATGTGCATCTCTTCGGCTCATCAGCCAGTGTTGAGTGTGAAGAGCTTAACAGCATGTTGCCTTGTTACGGCCTTAAAGAGCAACTGAACGCCAGCTGCAAATCTTGGTTTTGTCGATCGTCAGTTCAGTAGTAACGCTTCACCTTGTTGCCAAGATGTAGAGGTGTACTCCAGGGTGTGTCAGTAGTGTGTTGGGTGGGGCTACAGGTGCAACTAGGCTCACTTCTGACCACACCCATCCCGGAGATGTGCAACAGACTTGAAGCTTTTAACCAGAGAGGGCTGTGAAAGAAGACGTTACTCTCTAAGGTGTGTAAGTTTTTAGAGCTGTGTGACAACTCACTCGATGCAGGAGCCACGGTACTTGTGCCATTTTTCAGTCTGAGTCTGTGTTGGACTTTTGAGTCAGGCACTTAGACACTGTCTTGTGGTTGTGCAGCTTCGCAGATTCAGGCTCCTGCAAACAATTTGTGGCCAGCTTTAAAATGTGACATGTAAGCGGTAATGTGAATAACATCTTGGTTAAGGCAACTTGAAATGATCATGACACATACTTCAGGTGAAGTATTGCACATGGGTCTGTATTTATATCGGTATCCTCTTCAGTGAGGATGTCTGCACTCCCGCTTTTTGTTTCTTTGCTTCTCTCACTGTGTCATTCGCAACCAAGACTTCCACAACCAAGACTCCTCAGCAGTGGCAGTTTCACTTTTTTTTTTTTTTTTTTTTTAAACCTGTGGTGCAAAGTTGCCGAACTCAAGGGAGGGGGCAACTCTACATTATTTAGCATATTTTGTTTTGTTATTGTTCTTTTTGCTATTTATTTCATTCTCATGCAAAATTACATAATATGTTGAATTAGCTTTTTCCCACTGTAAAGAATATTAAAGAAACATAACTGTGAAATTTGTGTTGTTTCTCAATGCAACATTTTACTGAAAAGCAGAATACAGGACTGGACTTTAGTAATTGCTAGGTACCAAGAAAAAAAGCATAATTTAGTGTATGTTGATGAAAACATAACTACTACAACTGTCTCACTAGGGAACAGCATTGGGATGGGAAGACAAAATACACAGAAAGAGTACACTGCAACATGGTAGTACTTGAAATATACAGTTTATTGAAGCAGTTTTTGTTGAGATACAGCAGTCATCTTAGCTTTAATGTGCTCGGATAAAGCATATGCATGCAATACATGTACAGTATATTACTGGAGTGTATAGTGTGCAGGTGAGATGCTGTAAACAGTTCATCGAAAAGACTTGACTTGTAGGTCATTATGTGGTATTTTGGTTTGACCCTCAATTGACTCCTTTCTGTTCAGCAGTCTTTCTAAATAATCCTTATAATAATTCAGCCTTTGGGGACATACTTAAAACCTGTTTCTATTGTGTATCTGTAGTACTTCACATACCTTGGTATAATGTAGTGTAAAAAAACACTGCAGGCCCTTTCCTTTTTTTGTGTTTTAATGTTTTATTTTGAAATCTCCCTGGAGAAAACATACACAGGCCAAATCAAATTCTGGCACTGGGTGGCACATCTGTTTACCATTGTATTAATGGAGCTCTCTGTAATGCATTTGGCAGGAGACGGACTGAATATTACTTTTACTACAACAATAATTTGTATTAATTCACGCTGGCAAGGGTTGTTTCGTTGAGGAGATCCAAAAGCATGCCCTGAAAAAATCAGAATTTACAGAATACTGCTGATTGAATTATGTATTATAATATTGCATTATAATATTGTCCTGCTTTCTTTAGAAGAGGTTACTCTTTGATGGAAAACACACGTTGCAATTTCTTCTTAAAAGCACCTGTGTTAAAGTAATATCAGCTCAGTACTCATTAAAAAGCATTACTGTAGCCTACCTGGAGCATCCAGTGTTAAACATGAATCAGAGGCCAACATAAATTGTAAAATGACCTTCATGAATATAACTTCTGTCATAAATGATGACAGAGAACCAAAAATATAAATATCATCCTGCTAAAATGGCAGATTTTTGTAGGAGCTGTTGCTCTTTTAGAGGCCAGAATGGAATAAGATGATCTGGGTGGTAGGCTGCTGGGGTGTTCTTCTATTACGCAACATTGTCAAAATATTTCTCATGGCTTCCAAGGGCGTCTTACCTCATGTAATGGCCTCTTCTGTTGGTAGTACCCCCCCCCCCAATGTTTTTCTATGCTTTGCACCAGCAATATCAATCACATCAATTTCCAGAAGTAGCTCATAAATGTCATGAAAATTTAAAACATATCCAATATATTATTAGGAACCATTACTACAGTTACTGTAAAGGCATTTCAGTCAAGCCAATTTTTAGATATTTCATTGTTCATGAATAAAATAATGTAAGGCTAAATACTTTTTAATATGGAAATGGCCTTTTAATGATGGTATACTACCATCTTGACAAAATTCATAAATGTGCTCAGCTTTCTGAAAAACGTGATCAAGAAGAGTAATCTTTTATTTTTGCATTCACTTACATTTAGACAGTTTTACAAATTTACTAGTTCAATCTTTGCTTCAGATTCTTGACAATATCTCTGCCAAATAATTGTCCTGTTTTTTCATGCTGAACTTTTGACCATTTCTAATGTTGCTGTTACAGCTTCTGAAACTCTAGATAAATGATTATCAAAGATATGTTCATTTTTAAAAACAGGTCATCAGAATACATTTGTCATATATATATAATATAATATATATATAATATATATATATATATATATATATAAAAAAGAAACGACACAAAACAATTATCACATTTATTGTACAGAGTTAGAATAGCAGACACATAGTTTAACATAAACTATCAAGAATGTAAATATCATTAACTAATGGTAATTACCTTAAAAGCAATGTCTATGTCAACTGTGTGCGAGGAACAACAATAGGGCTGTGTCTGATGAATTGGCGACCAAGGCACCATTTTTAGTAATTTATGCCTGTTTGTTGCTAACAAAAACATACCGTTTCCTGTCGAGAGAGGGTTTCCCATGGAGGGGGATTGCGGGTCGAGCGTCTGTGAACTAATCATGCTGCTTCAGATGAAATCCACATGCGCAACATTGACATACTTGACTTTGGCCTGAGGGCACTGGGCAAGAACATTCTCCAAACCTGTCACCCTGGGGTCAGTCGGTCATGACATCATTGAGCTTGCGTTTCCTGATCCTGCCCATGTGTCGGCCGAGGGTGAGCAATTGAAGCGGTGGCTAAATCTGAGTTGGGAGATAATGTTTCATTTCAGCCTTTTGAGAGAAAGCAAAATAGTTCAATTGATGATTTGCTGGTTAAAAGTCAAGCGCTGCGGCCTACAGATTACAGCAAACCATTAAGACTTTGGAGGCAGAAAACCAGATGCTGTGAGATGTTATGTGAACATTCGAAATATTTGGATGGCAGCATGGCTTTTGCAGTTTGATAACATGGAGAAAAAGTTGAACATATTGCACAATGTAATATAGATTTTCTTTACCAGCTCTCGCATAAACATCCTCGTGGTTCATTGTAGCTCAGAGAGCGGGCAGATGACGACGTCCCTGCAGGAGCAAAGTCCCATCTGAAGAAAACGAGAGCTGACTCTGAACTGCAATGAGTTTGTTCAGGACATTGGGAAACATTAAGAGAGGAGCCCATCTAGGAAGGGCAGATGTTATTTTGTGGGTGATCTGAGCTGGGAGAGATGCAGTGAGATGAAATGAGAGGAGACGGGGCGTGAAAGTCTGGAAGCATTTAGCCTGGTCTTCCCCGAGCCCGTCGAATGATAGGGAACATGGCCTCGCTTTGACACAGGTAGAGAGCGTCTGCTTTCCCTCAACTGTGTTTGTCAAGAATTATGAAGTAGTTTTAAGCTGCTAGGGAGACACTTCTTCGACTCTACTGATACATATTCTTCTCACATGAGGCTACCATCTCAGACCTGACAGGGCCTGGTCCTGTTTGGGGGACTATCGGGTCGATGGAGTGAAATGGAGTTTGTGGCGCTCGACATCTCCTTCAACGAGCTTTTTCCCTCTTATGAGAGAGAGAGAGTGATAGATTGAGTGTTGTAGCTCACGTGAAGTAACAGGGAGGTAGCGGTTCTCAATTTAAACTCCGACATACATGACTGTGATGTTGTAGCTACACTGTAGAGGGTTAGAGATTCGGCTGTACTGGTCTGTTTCTACTTGCTCATTGTCTCTGCTAGCAGGGCCACTGGTCCACAGATGTGAGGAAATTCCAGTGTGTACATCAGAGCCTGATGCACTCGTCATCAAAATGATTTTTTCAGTGCCTTCTCCAGGGTCAGGGTTAGAAAAACAACATTCAAAGGAAAAAATCCGACCTTGAGTAGTACTCTACTGTACTGTGTGTTTCATTTTTTATAATTAATTAATCTGCAATCTAATTTATTTTCTCGATTAATTGATTGATCGTTTGGTCTAATAGCCAAAAAAAAAAATATCCATTCCAGTTTCTCAGAGGCTCATGTAGCCTATATTAATTTAGCTTCATATCAACGTTTCAGCACCTTAACTTTGGAGAGGTTATGGTGTTCAACTACTTTTTATTGTTTTAGCTGTTAAAATGACAAGGAGGCACAGCTGACCTCTGCATTGGGTCTACTGAAGGTAAAATCCTAGCGTGGAATATTACCAATTACCAATATCTGTCTCCTGTTATTTGCCACGGTTTTCTCTCTCCTGTGTTCACCATTTACACAAAATGGTAAACCTAAACCTGATGTTTATTATTGATGTTGTAGACACTTGTTTATTTATTTTCTCTTTGATATAGTGTTTTTTTTGGTTCACTTACTTTGCATTTTCTTTCTTTTTTCTTTTTTCTTTTTTTTTTTTTAAATGTAAATGCAAGGTCAGGATCCTCCACTTCCCTGAGCTTTTCCATACTTCCCCGTGTGCAAGCTGTTGGCAAACTGGTTGCTATGACAGATTAGAAAAGCAGCTGCTTAACATTTAGCAGGAAGAGGGAGTTAGACTTGGATGTCCTGTGTCAAAGGTCACTGCTTTATAACTTTACGGCTGCTCTGCTTTTTGTGTTTTTTTTTTCTATAAGGTCATTTATCATTTTTTGTCCATCAGCAGCGTGGTGTTCATCTGAGCACTACTGGATGTTTCAGTATAACACGGCAATGGAAAAAGCTCTCAGTGGAATGTTTAGACAAACGGAAAAACTCGCCTGTTTTGTCATTTCGTTTTGACTTATGGTTGCATGGTGTATCTTTTCTGAGTGGTGTTGACTTAAAAAGGAAACTGTGTTGAAGAAACTGTATATGCCTACTCAACCGGGTGTTTATTTAAATCTTTGGAGATGGCAAAGTCATACTTTGGCATGAAGTGCAGAATACGCTGTTTAGTTTTGGCCAATCAGACGTTCCCTGCAGCTCCTGCAGCTGACAGTCTGTCAGGAGCTGCAGAGACAGGAAGGAAATTATTTCCACATCATATAATCAACTGCATCTTGGAATGAATAATATGGCAAAATCAACTTGTCCCAGCTGAAATCCATCACTAGATGTTGTAACTTTACTCTGAAACAAAATACGCCTGTATTTTGCATTTAGATGTATTTGCATATTCTTGTTTTTTTGGAATTCATCCTGTGATTTCTATAGGTCAAAACATCTGTTGGATTGGTTATAGGCAATAATTGCACGAGATGAGTCGCATACATAAATGCTAGGATTTCACACTGCATCTGTGCCCAGTTTCAAACAAGTCTGGGTGGCTATTTTGGCCTGGTGGATAAAAGATCTATGACTTTTGACATTCCTTTGCCCCATGACGCCGCTCTTACCAGCTGTTCCCATGTTGACAACATGTGTTGTTTTGACTTCTGTCTTTGAAACCTCCCTGCAAAACAAGACCATGAACAGAAAAGCAGCCTGAATGTTCCGTGACTCTCTGTCTTCCTCCCTCTTTCTCTGATCTGCAGTTTAATCTCCGCACCAGAGAACACAGTGATACTGATAAAACTGTAACAAAAGACACGGCATGATTATCTTGAAGTACATTCAGTTCCCAACTATCACTTGCTCTTTGCTTGATTTGCCGTGCAGATGATAGTTAGCTTTGTAATTCTGCTCAAGCACAGTTGACCATACAGAGCAGACAGCTTTGTTTGACGATACTGTATCTCACAACCTTGACAACATGTAGCCTAGGGTATAATTCTACACTCCCTTCACGCAGTCTACACTTGCAAGTTTGTTCTTGCTCCAGGTCAGCATTGAGCTCCTTTGAAGAGTCTATGTAACTACATTTACCATATGCTTGGTATTACCATTCTCTTGCATTGCGAGTGTGCTGCAATGTGATTGGAATTCGACCTTGGCTCATACATATAAAGATATGGTCTTGTTTGGAACCACTAAACATATAACAAGAAAATAAACTTCTGCCTTCAAGCAGTTTTTCCTTCAAACTCAATAATACATTACTTGTAACTCTTGTACACTTTGAAGGTATATTCATAACTTGCCTGTAGTCGTGTGAGCAAATATTAGTCATTATATTGTAATACATCATTATCGTGGCTAAAAAAACAAGCTGAAACCAGTATTTAAAACAATAAAGTTAGGTTATCTTTATCTGATCTTGCATTTGGCAAAACTCACATTAGGATGATCGAGAGGGACTTTTTTTTTTATTTTTAAGCCCCAACATAAATACATGTTTTCAAAACACTGAAGCCTGCTTTTATCACCCAACAAAAAAGCCTTTATAGTGTAATTATAGTGCATGAGGCCTAAGTGATCAGTGTGTTTGATCACATTCACACACAAAGCAGTTTTGATCCGAGTCAAAGGGGTTAGTTGGTTTTGTGGAATTCACCTTCTCTCTGTGAGGTACTGCGCAGTATTAGCTGCTGTGATTGCCATATTGGCTGAGTGACAGATATTTAAACTCTGGTTGAGTTTCTCTCAGATGCCTAACAGTTTCCATGTGTCCTCTTGGCTTACCTGTTCACAGTAAAGCAGTGGGTGGGGTCATCTCGAGGTTGCTGCCTGCCAGTCCTAGACAAAGACATAGGTGCCGAGAAAGGGGTATCTAATATCAGCCCGGTTATCCTGTTAGAAGTCATTTGTAAGAAATGTATCTGTAAGAAATCATAATTTGTAAATTCAATCAAACTCAGACATCTATGTTCAAAACTCCTCTGGCTGTTTTATGGTTTCTTACTCTGCCAAAAAGGCATGAATTTGTTTTTTGGTTTAGCGCTCAATTATGTGGTTTGTTCCAGAGCTGTGACTCGCTAACTAGAATAATGAAGAGCTGCCTGTTCATCACATATTGTTTTAAATATCAATTATGTCTTTCTCCACAGAAGTTCTGTTCTGCTTCTTTTTTTTTTTTCTTTTTCACAAAAGCTGTTTTACTTGGCTGGTTTTCAGCTTTGTGCCAAATATAAAGCGATTGACTCATTCCATTCTGTAGTAATCCACATTATGCCCAGATGAACCTCACTGGATTATACTAGATTTAACCCACCTAATCATGTGAAATTAATTGCTGGGACAACGTGGGAGGGCAAGTCTGTCTCAAGAGTGTTTCATTTACCATGTGACCCATTGATTTATGTTTTTCTCAAGCTTTTCTTTTTCTCCTTTATGGTAAAGAGACCTGGAAGATTCTAACTATATTACATTCACAGCACTCATACACCTCAGACAGACGTTAGGATAACACCAATGCACCAACCTATTTAAATCCAACATAACATACATAAAAGCAAAAAAAGTACACGTAATATTAATCTTACATTAATACTATCTTAATGCACCGAGGAAAAGCAAACTTCTATATTCAAATCTGATTCTTTTCCAAGTGTAGGCACCACTATTGTTTGATGTAAAAGAGAGCGCAGCAGCCAGATAGTAACATGTCACACTTGTAGCAGCTGAAACATAGTGATAAGTGGAATAGTCTTACCTGAGTGGGTGCTGGTGAGTGAGGCAGCCCAGCTGTAGATCAGTGAGACCGAGGTCCCTGAGTCCTTGCCCTCTTCTTGCTCTCAGAGGTGAAGCTGTCCTCTGGTCCCACGCGTTGTGCCAGCTCTCTGTGCTCTGTGTTACCAGCCCTGATTAACTAATGGCTGACAGATGAGGTTGGCAGGGTGGAGGGAGGAGCACGTCGCCGTATAGCGTCTTTTTCTCTCACCGTTAAAATGCAGATACAGTTCAGCTGGGGGAGCGTAGCCCGTATGGCTGCGATTTCCTTTCTTCCTCTCTTTTTTTTTCTTTCCCTTCTCTTTTTTTTTTTTTTTCTCCTCCTGCTTTGACAGCAGTAAGGAGGGGCCAGCCCCCCCACCACCACCATCCCCACCACCACCACCACCACCTCCCCTCACCCTTCCCTCCCTCCAACATGTTTGCCTGTCTCTGCTCTTGTCTGAGGTAGAGGGAGTTCTGTTATCATTTTTGAGTGAGCGTGCAGCAGGGTATGTGGATCTGCCATGCTCAGGACTAGTCACTCAGCTCCGGCCTTGGCTTTGATGTTCTCTGTCAGCTGAGCCTGCCCTGTGTTTAAAATGCCTCGGTAATTACAATGCGTACGATGCATGTGTGTGCAGTGTCAGCCACTGCCCGCACCACACTCAGGAAGAAAAAGGCAGGGGGTGGCTTTGTTTGAAGGGTTCAGATGGATACTCGAATCCTGATCAGTTGGATTTCTAATAGAGGAAATAAAAGTCTTTCAGCTTCTAGAAACTGGAGAAAGAAAAGACAAAATCCTCAAGACATGTCAGCACATGAATATAGTCTCTTCTTTCCACGGTGCATCATCTGTAGTATGATCAGTACCGTGAGGGACACAGGCAAAAAAAAAATCATGCATTTTGTGTTATGCAACATTCTGAGATCATAATTAGAGGACAATGCAATATTATGTTTATTATCTGGACTGGAAAATACGCTAAGACAAAATGTAACTCTCCTCGTCTTGTGTATTTGATTCCAGCACCCCATTTTTGGAGTGGCTTTGTATAGGGGCGCTCACTCGTCAAGCAGAAATAGCGGGCACCCTAATTGCTGTCTGGCCTCATGGGGACTGAAGACTGTAGAATATTTTCATCTACTATCTCAGGCCTTTTCCAGGGCTTTCACCGGGGTGTCTGGTTTTTATTCATTATATTTTTTGTTTTTTTTTTCCTCCAACTTCTTCGATGTCGTCTCTATAGCTCTCCTGAAGAATTTCCAGGTTCCTTATTGGTACCAGATGATAGTCTCGCCGTGCGCATTGCATCCATGTTTCTCTCTGCATCTTGTCTTCCTCTTGCCCCGGCCTCTGCCGTTCACAGCAGCTCTAAAAGTAATCCCTCTGTTTACAGGTTAAATAGCTGGCTGCATTCCATCAGTGTGTGAGTGTTTGACAAAAGGTCTTCGGTGAAATCCATTTGGGTTGTTGAGCTGAAATTTGTTTGCAGTGCGTTCAGTTGGCCATGAAATGCTACAAGGAAGCTGTCGGGCACTGTGTGTTGAGGTCTAAATCCTGTGTATGCAGCGCTGAGAAGAACATTTTGTTGTATGCCAACGTTTACATCCATGGTTCTGTGTCAGTGTTGTGTTTCTTAGTTCACTCAAAATACAAAAAAACTAAAAAAAAAAAAGTGTCCCGGCTCAAACACCTGTTAGTGGCACTACTTTATACTGTACCAAATACCTTTTTCTTCAGTTCACTTAATACAATGGAAATTCGAAATTCAATCCAGCATTAAACACAACTTAACAGTGTCTAATATTTCAGTGTTTATACTTTTGTAACCATGAGCACGAGCAATGTTAGTATAGATGTAGAACGATGAACTTTATCTAATATGCCCTTCTTTTCTCTTGTTCTCCACCCCCACCTCCACCCCTTCCCTCTGCAGTGTTCAGTGACTTGTGGTCGGGGGACCAAGAAGCGGGAGATAGCCTGCGTTCTTCAGAACCAAACCAAGATAGAGGAGGAGCACTGCAGTCATCTGCCTCGGCCGCGAACACAGAAGGCCTGCCGGGCGCGGGGATGCCCCAGTTGGAAAGCCAACAGGTGGAGGGAGGTATGTTTGATCTTCTCGCTGTCTCCTCTGACTCACAAAATAGGCTCTCAGGGAGCATGATAACAGTAACTGCTGCTAACAGCTGAGGCACAAGCACAAACACAGCTGAGGGCTTCCCAGAGGTTGCAGATGTAGGACATGTACACACAGAGCACCTGTCCAATCACCACTCTGTTTGTTCTTCTTCAAACGTAATGTGTCATTTCCCGTAAGTGTGGACTAAACACTTACAGGCTGGATACGCAAAACTGTTTACGCAGTGCAGTGGACATTTATATGTCATGTTAAAATATTCAAACACAGTATTGAAATAGTTGTGTAGTGTAATCTACAGCTTTATGCAGAGCGAGTTCTTCTTTGGAAGCTCTTCATCAGACCACACACTGACCAGAAACGATTTCTGCACCAGTGTTGCATGTCACACTAAAGCTTGTTCATGCAAATCCCATTCCATACACTAAATCATATTAAGGATTTGTTTGTGGCTCAAATGCATAATGAGCTATCTTACTGAAACAGTAAACACGGATACCCAGAGGTGCAGCTGATGCAGCCAAGCTCGGCCTCCCATACAGATGAAAGCACCGTGTTTAAACTGACACACGTTCTGAAGCACTGCAGGTTTCTGTACCGGGGGGGTGGGGGGTTGAGGTCACAGTTATCATGGAGCCGACCACACAGCCGTGGTATCTGCTACCAAGAGCAGCCGCCGCGACACAGTATTGGCTCAAAGTCATTCTGAGCTCCAGACGGGAGGAAAATGCTCAAACCCAAATTTATCACAAGTCATAGGCCAGACTGAGAGAAGGAATGCTCTGTCGTGCTCTTTGTCATGCTTGGTCAGATTACCCTGAGGAACAAGCATGCTGTGTGTTCAGAAACGCACAATACATGCAGAAATATCGCATTTGTTTCTTCCTGAGGCATTTGTCAGCTGTTTATATGCGTCTACCAAATCTTTTCTGACACTCTTTGGATGCTACAGGATATGTGTCTGATATTCTAAAATATTGTTAAAAATCTTTCCTCCTCTAACTTCTCCCTCCTTTCCACGTTAAGTGCAAAATCACAAAAGGTCCACGAGGACCCACGTCTGCCTCCCTCCACAAGACTCCTGCCACTCCCCACTCTTTGAGGGTGTCCTCCTCCCCTCTCACTCTCTCCCTGTCTGGAAGCAATCATCTTCCTCCACATACCACCAGCAACCATGAAATCCTCAACTAGAGCATAAAGACATGTTTTATATCTTAATATCCATGCATGTGACAACTTTGAAACCTCAGCGCCCACTGTTTGAGTTATTCCACAGCTTACCCAGCCCTCTCAGTCACCTCTGACTGGGGGTGTAATGGGCAGCATGTTAGTGGAGCTGGGGGGGTACGAGCTGCCCTTTGAGGCCTTTTACCCGTTTCCAAGGACACAAGAATCGTTCTCCTCTTTTTACTTGTTATTAGTGATGCTATGCACATTTTCAGTCTAAGTTGCAGTTAAAGAGTTGGTTCAGACAAATTACAATAAAATATATTTTCAATTTTTTTTTTCTATAGCTTTGAGTTTTGGTTTTTATCTTTTCTCAGATAAATAAAAATCCATTAACTTCCATTGTATTAGGGTGACGGTAGAAATCTCAGATGTGGATATCTCACAGCACGGGCAAAAACTAAAATTATCTGCATGGTTTCACCCCTAGAGATAAGGGAGAAAATATGTTTTGTAATTTGGGTGAAATGGCCCTTTTAAGTCTGGAGCTGCTCACTCAGCGCTATCATGAAATCATGAAACAGTCTCCTCATTTTTCATCTGTGGTTTCATGACGTCCCCACCATCTCTTTCGCAGCAGCACAGACTCAGGTTTCTGTAGCTGTAGCAGTTAACAGTGACTAGAATCACCTTGACAGCAGGTTCTATTTTCATGCTTTGGAAGATTTTTTAGAAAGCCGTTCTTTGATTTGAAGGTCAGATTTCCTACGGTGCTTTTTTTGTTCTCTTTCCAGACTCAGGGACTTGACCCTTCACATTTAACCACACTCTCTGCAATGATAACACGCAATTGCAGTGAGAAACGGAACAACACCAATACATCTGGAAGTTTTCGGGAAATTTGATACTCGCTGTATAATGCGCAGATTTTCTGACTGTGTGAAATTGCTGGAGCCTGGATCTGTTCTTTGAGGTCTAGAGGCGGGGGTGATGGGAGGGGGGCTACGGAGAAATCAGCCTGATCAGCTCAAGCCTGACAGAGTGCTTCCTCAGTATGCCTCAGTATGCAGGTATGCTTCTCAAAGCAACATCAAAGAGATGTTTGAGATAGACCTTTGTGTGACCCCAGATATATACAGCTTACAAAGAAGTGACAAACTGGCTTTGGATTAATTAAGTACCATTGTACAGGAGCATCAAAGCAGCTGCTCTGCACACTGCAGACCAAACAAACATCCTAAAATATTGTCACATTAAAGTGAGTCTGTGAGACTTTTGAAAGAAGAAATAACACAGTCTTCCTTAGGGAAATGACAACTTAAAGTCATACACTTCAGGTCAAAAGCAATAAAATGAACCCTTGCTCAGTTTAATACACTCAGGGGGTTTTATTGCTACAGCCTTACTGGGTCCGTAGTGACTGTATATAAAGATGGATGACGCCTGTCCACGTCCTCCCGCTGAACAAAAATGAAGCCAAAATTCTGCTGTAAGCTTGAGCTGGTAATGTCATTTGGAGCCAGTGTCTGCGGAGTAGTGATTAGCCGGTGGCGCCGCAGTATCAAGGTCCCGCCCATACACCCGCCCAACCCAATCACGAGTCAGTCACAGCTGTCAATAATGATGTCACACCCTTGTTTTATAGCATCAAATAACTAATTAAAACCAAACTTATGAGAAACAACATTTTAACATACATCAGCTGCAAGAACTACCTAAAATGACAGAAAACATCTTTAGGAAAAATGTATTTGACGTTCACTTTTTTTATAGTGTGGCCCATGTCCCATCTGCTAACATGGAGGGGGTGGGGTTTATGACCTATACTGCAACCAGCCACTAGGGGGCAATCAAGATATTTTGGCTTCACTTTTGTGGAGCTGTCATGTCGGCCTTCTTTATTTACAGTCATTAGGTATGAACATTAGCTTATGGTGACCAGTTAGCTAGTGTTAGCAACGTTTAGATAGATATTTCTTTATTGATTACTTGAGTCAGTTCACTGGCTCTTCCCTTGTGAGATTTTATTACAAAAGTAAAACAAGAAGTAAACACACTGTATCTCACCAGAGGATTTGTTTGTTGTCTTCTGCCTGCGCCTCTTTTCCATCATAAATGTGTCAAGCAAATACCAAGTGTATTAAGATGTTGCCCATGAAGTTGCTCACCAGGCGAATACGCCAAAAAGGTTTTCTTTCTTGGTTTGCTTTGTCACAGATTCATGTCTCTTTCCCCAAGCCCTTTAAGACCCTGACTTTACATTGAGATGACATCATGCATCTGAAAATAGCTTTTGTAGCCTCTGGGAGAAAGTACGCCATTATGGTTTAAGGACTTATAATACTATTTGATCTTGTTTGTAGTTTGAGGTGCCCTGACAACAGCTTTACAGACATAAAATGTCTTTTCTAATGGTGGTCTATGAGAAAAAATTGTATTCTGCGGTGCACAAGATATTTTAGTTGCAATACCACGGTTGGCCACTGGGACAAATTTAAAGCAAATAATACCTCCATGAATTCCAGTCACTCTCAGTTGAGTCCCCTAAATGCATTTAAACCTACTTTAAACCCCACCCTTCAGTTTATACTGCAGACCTTTTATTATAATTCTCCACATCTCCAGAACTATGTCATTAGGGTTATTTTATCAAACTTTGGAAAGCCTCTTTCAGAAACACAGAAGATGTTATACATACTTTTTTTTACAAGCTGAGTTGTGCTCCTCCTTCTTGTATGAAAAACACAAAAGAACATGTCATACATCAACTTTTCCATTTAGTGTCTTTTTCTGTGTCTGTTTCCCCAGTGCTCTGTCACCTGTGGAGTCGGAGTTCAGGAGCGAGATGTTTACTGCAGGCTAAAGGGCACCGGATTAGTCCGGGAAGATCTCTGTGATGCTCGCCAGCGGCCCGCTGCCGCCCGACCATGCCAAACTGCAGAATGCACACATTACTCTTGGGTCGCTGGCGAATGGGAAGAAGTAAGTAGAGACTCTTATTCTTTCTTCCTCTTCCTGTGTATAACTCGCGCTCTTCCTCACTCCCAGTGTGAGACAGATTTACAGATGTTAAACCATCTTATTAAGGCTTTTATTGGCTGAGATCTCCGCTTTCTCTCTCTCCCTCCCTCTCTCTCTCTGCACCATTAAATGGACGACCTGCAGGTACCCTTGCTCTCTTGCGTCAGTCGTGAGAGCTTTAGTGATAACCATCAGTCGGTATATCATACGGTATCAAACCTCAAAGTCGTGACGGCCATCATCCCTTTGGTCCTGCTGGATATTACTGTTCTGTGTCATGCTAGCTAGACTGTTTTTTTTTTCTTGGATCTCCCTTTAATGTCCCGTGCTTTGTCCTCAAAAGTGAGGCATAAAAAGAGGGGCACCATGTAGGGACATAGCACTGTGTCCTCCTGCTGCAGGAATGTTTGCAGTGTTCAGATTCCTGTCCGTGTTGCCTCGAGAACTTACAGACTCCTTCCTGTCACAGTCGGGCCCTGAAATCTTTTCTGTTCTCATGCGATACAGATGAAATGTCATTAAAATCCACACACAGCAGACTTTTCACATGAATACATTTTAAGATGCTGGTCCATGTCATTACTTTTAAATACTCCTATAAACTATCACTAGGCCTGAGGGAAACCATCTTAACTTTTATCTTTAATGGTAACATTGTCAACCAGAGCACATGTTTGTAGTTGTGTTACCATTGTCACATGATAGTCAGTTTTATCTACTTGTGCAAACCTTTATATAATAAGGAGTGTGCACTTGTGGCCATCTGGGTAGCTAAACAGGCAAGCTGGAGTCTTGAGAAGTCAGTGATGCTGTTGCTGAAAGAACAACACTGCCCCCCCTCTGCCAGCTCCTCTCCACTCTTACTGACTTCATCCCACATATGAATTTTTTCTTGTAGTGTAATGCAACCTGTGGAGAAGGCATGAGGAGCAGGAAGGTTGGGTGTATGGGCCCAGGGATGACACCCGTCCAGGATGATTACTGTGAGCCATCGAACCAGCCTCTGTCACACCAGCACTGCAAGGCAGCTCCCTGCCACTACATATGGATCACAGGGGAATGGTCACAGGTAGGAAGAAGATCCCACTTCAAAATCATCATCACCCAATTCTTCCGAGCGTAAGGTGACGTCTTGACATTGTATGTTTTATTCAACCAACACTTCAAACCCCCAAAAGTGTTCAACTTAAAATGATATGAAACAAAAAAAAGTAGCAAGTCCTCACATTTCAGAAGCTACAACTCCTCCCCCCTTGTATAAGTGTATCTTCAACCTTTGATCCATTTGAATTTTTCTGATAAATGGAAGAAATAGCTATTACTTTTTAGCCTATTTAAAAACCTACTGGATCAGCTAAAACATGCATTGTCACAAAGATTAAAAAGGCTCTTCTGAAAAGACAGCATTTTGGAGATACGTGGTTTTCACAGGACAGTGATGAAGGTTTGGCATTTTTGGCTGAAATTTTCATTAATAAATGTATTACTATTTATATCTACTATATATATATATGTATATATATAGCTATATATATATATATAGATATAATAACAAACTACAATTCACCTAATCAGCTAATAGGTAGGTTTTTATTAGTTGTACATTAGCGCCACAGAGGCCCAGATGAAGAAATCCGCTTCTGTATTTGATGTTACTGCTCTGTGCAAGCATTCACTCATGTCACTATTAGTAATTGTCTGTGTGTGTGTGTGTGTGTGTGTGTGTGTGTGTGTGTGTGTGTGTGTGTGTGTGTATCTGTGTGTGTCTGTGTGTGTCTGTGTGTGTCTGTGTGTGTCTGTGTGTGTCTATGTGTGTCTTTGTGTGGCGGCTCAGTGCTCTGCCAGCTGTGGTGTTGGCTACCAGCAGCGTATCGTCTCCTGCTCCGTGGTTCCCTCCTCCCAGGCTGCGCACCCATACACTGCTGCCCAGTCCTCCTCTGCCAGCACCCACTGCCCAGAGCCTCACCCTCCTGGCACCCAGCCGTGCCTTCTCAGGGACTGCCCGCACACAACCTACTGGAAAGTTGGCCCGTGGAGCAAGGTGAAACAGAAAGCACTTGTTAGGCAGCGAGAAATCCTCTCCAGCTAATTGCCTTTTTCACAAAACATTTTGATGACCTGCGCATTTTACACTCCTGCTGATAAAGCTCATTTGTGGATTTGGACTTGGTTGGAGCTTGTTTGTTAATTGTTTTGTTGCTGTGTGTGGGAATTATTTTGTGTGTGTGTGTGTGTGTGTGTGTGTGTGTGTGTGTGTGTGTGTGTGTGTGTGTGTGTGTGTGGGTATTTTTTTGTGTGTTGTGTTGTGTTTGTGTGGTGTCCTGGTGTGTGTGTGTGTCTGTGTGTGTGTATGTGTGTGTGTGTGCGCGTGTGTTACCAGTGCTCACAGACTTGTGGCGCAGGAGTGATGGAGCGCAGAGTGGAGTGTGTGACCTCCAAAGGCCAACCGTCCAAACACTGCCGTCCATCAGAAAGACCCGAGTCTCAAGCTGCATGTCAAGACAGAGAATGTGAGTCTTCTCTTCTTTTCTCTTCTTCTCTTTTCTTTTCTTCTCTTCTCTTCTTTTCTCTTCTAGGTTTAGCCGTTAACTCAATCATTGTACCATCTCGTCCAACCTCTCTGATCCATGCGGTGTTTGCTGCCAACAAACATAGAATGTGTAGAGTAATGGTATTAAATTGACTGTGCTGTATATGGCAACCAGCCCCATATCTGATTGTGTTTATAGAAACTCAACTTTTCGCTTGGTTTTAACACATTAGGCAGAACAGCGACCCCCAGGTTAAAGCCTGTTGGAGTGATTACTTAGTGGAACAATAAATAGACAGTCAGCAGTTTTCTACAAAGCGTGATACGGACGGTCTGTCAGAACGCCTCAGGGCTGAGTGTTGGGGGGCCGAGGCGGCCTTCATTGTGGAATCGCAGGCACTGTGAAGCCCGGCAGCGGGCCAATGTTTGCAGGTTCTCTCCCCCACATTTCAGATGTTTCAGTACTGGCGCGCTGGACTGTTCATTCTCTACTTGGCTTCTGCCAAGTCAGGCACTAGCAAAATTAAAATGATATGCTCGAGTGACAGCCAGTTCTGCGGTAAAGTATTAATGCTAATCAGCTAATCAGCATGATAGGAGCTCGAAAGCACTCTGGGACAACAGAGGAGGCCACACAAAGAATGAGACGTTTACAAGAGCTCTCATTTAAGAAAACAAGCTTACAATCCTTTTTAATAGTAGTGTTTAGTTTAGTAGCTTTTGCAATCTTTTTGTCATTTCTTGACAAAAGATTTATAGCTCGAGTAGCCCGCAGAAGTAAAGTGGCTTAAAAGCTGTGGCAGTCTTCAATGTCAAGGTTTCCTGCCCCCTCACCCTCCCTCTCCACTACATATTTCTCCTCCCAGGCCAATTGTTCGCCTCCTGCCGAGAGGTCCAGATGAGACAGGGTGTGAGGATCGATGGTGAATACTATCTCAAAGTCAAGTCCCGGATCCTGCAGGTGTGTCTGTTCTGTCAGAGCTGCTCTCGCACACATCATGACTCAACCCGCAGCTTCCCCACAGGCTCTCATATGTTGTCTCTAAATGTGTGTGCCCCTCAGATTTACTGTGCCGAGATGCAGACTGATTTCCCCAAGGAGTACGTGACCTTGCGCAGCGGTCAGACGGACAACTTCTCAGAGGTGTATGGACACCGGTGAGAATAATGCAGTGATGACTGATGTGACTCAGAGTAGCTTTGTACAGGATCGTGTAATGTGTGAATATGAATTATTGTGCCGCTCTAGAATGAAATGTAGCGTTTATAGGACTCTGAAATAAATCCTAACACTCATTGTCCTTAATACAAAGGTTGCTGAACCCTTTTGAATGCCCGTATAACGGCAGCCGAAGACAAGACTGCGACTGTAGGAATGACTACTCAGCAGCGGGATACACACTCTTCCACAAAGTTCGTCTGGACCTGAGCTCTCTGAGGATAATGAGTGCGTAATTACTGTGTGATTGCCTTACATTGTCTACTGTAATGAGACCACACATGAGTGTTGTTTTAACCCTCATGTGACTCATCCTGTAATGCTAATATGGCCTCCTTTTTAAAAAAAAAAAAAAAAAAAAAAAAAAAAGTCTTGGCCTGTCCAAATGCATGTATGTGTTGCTTTTCCCTACACTCTCTCCTCTGAAATCAAAATAATGACCTTTCATCGCTCCACGTTCACATCACAAGTCGGGGACTTGAAACCGGGCCTCCCGGCACAAACACGTGAGCGAGAGAATAAAGGAATGCGTGCGTGCACATATAGACATGCGTGCCTGCTCTCGAGCGCAGACGGACAATATGCGACGCTGCGCCTCCCCACACATCTTTTTCTTCGACGAGCGCACGCGAAAAAGACATGAAGACACAAGAAGCACACACACCCATGCGTGCAGTCGCATCAATATCAAACACTTAATCATACTAGCATGTGAGGAACAATCACACTTTCTCAGACACACACACACACACACACACACACACACACACGTCTTCAGGCCATATTCCTTTGCCCATTATAACAGTCAGCTCCACCTTCCCTGTTGTGTCAAAGTATGCCTTTGATTAGAGTATGTGGATTAGTGTACAGTGTGTGTGTGTGTGTGTGTGTGTATGTGTGTGGGTGTGTGTGTGTGTGTGTGTGTGTGTGTGTGTGTGTGTGTGTGTGCTTAGAGGGGAAGTTGGATTATAACTTACACAGTCATCCTCCCATCCTCCTCATCCAGTCCAGGTCCTGACAGCACATGTTCCCACCCTCCCTCTGCATGGTACTCATTTGGCTTTCGGGCGGCTTGAAGAGAGCTGAGTGGGGGGGGGGGGGGGGGGGGGGGGGGGGGGGTAATGAGTTCAAGATGAAGGGAAGATTATGAAGAGACTTCAGTGTGCCTTGCGCATCTCATGAACTTTATCATCATCTTATACAGGGGCTATGAAGGGAGGGCAGGATGAGGTACTCGTCTTGGCTATCATGTGTGACAATGCAGGGTACATGGAAGATAAAAGCAGGTTTGATTTACATAACCAGTTCATTCATAGATAGGATATAGTTTGGCTGTTGTAAGTCTGGCTGAGCTATGATGGCCAATTTCAGTTTGGATCTGTTTACCTGTTTGTAAAATACTTGGATCCATGGGTTTAATAAACCTCTTATCACATCTTTTATCCTCAGTGCACAAAACATTCAGGTAGTCATTAAATAAACAGTTAGCATAGCATAGCAACTTTGAATTTGACTTCTTTGAAGGTACATACTGATGCTTTTCGTGACTTAAAAACATTGAACAGTAAACTTGACAAAGGATTTAATATCATTTAGATCTGATAAGTGGATTAGTTACTGCTTTAAGATTCAAACTCTAACAACCTTTTAGCCGAAAAGCTGTTTTAATTTTTTTTTTTTTTTTATAGAAAGAATAAAAAAACATCTGGCAACGTGACAGTAAAGTGACATCAATCCTGCAATGAAGTTTAATTGCATAAACTGTAGTTGCTGATCTTCTGCGGCTATCTGTGTGGTTATTTACCTCTGAGCAGCTGTCTTCACTCTGTGTTTACCTCTGCTGTTGCACTATATGACTCTAGATCTGTATCTTTTTTTCTGTTTACCAGTCACAGACCTCCAGTTTTCCCAGACTCTTCTTGGTCGACCTGTGCCCTTTGCTACAGCAGGAGATTGTTATAGTGCAGCCAAATGTCCACAGGTTAGTGAATTACTGTACACTGTGGCTTCATAGCAATGTGTTATTTTATTTTATTTTTTTTGCGCCATGTTTGTCAGTGGCCTGACAGTCAAAGAAGAGAGATTTTTACTCAACATTTGTTGCTATAATTCCCTGCTGGACCTGCTTTCCCAGCACTTGAGCAAGGTAATAACTTCCAGCTACTCTGTTGGAGTAGCTTAAAGTGCTCCTCAGCACAGTGTATCTGTAGTATGCGTGTGAGCCCATCCTTATGCAGTTATATCCATAGAACATCTCAGCAAATATGAATACATTTGACCTTCCTGGTTAAATAGTCGCTCTGACATAACTGTATCTATGTTCACAGGGACAATTCAGCATCAATATGATTGGCACTGGCCTCAAAGTGGCTGAGACCACCAAGTGGACATCTCAGGGCAACTATGTTTCCGTCAAAGTCCACAGATCTGAGGTAAGAAGTTGAAAAAAAGATTTATAAAAATGTTGCTCTTTTGTATGACACTATGTGGCTCTTTCATAATGGATTTTCCAATGAATGTTTACTGGGATAATTACGCTTCATGTTGGATCTTGCAGTAGCCGTGAAATGTCATCTGAATTGCCATGTTGTATTTCTGTCTGATTCACTGAAGAGGAATCCCCGCTGACATTTATGAAGTTCTTATTCTCTGCGTGAAAAGCTGCCCTTTGCCCACGCTCTCCTCCCTCATCTGTTTCTGTCTGTAGGACGGAACAAGAATCTACGGTCGCTGCGGTGGTTTCTGTGGGAAGTGCATTCCCCAGGCTCACAACGGCCTGCTCCTTGAAGTCCACTGAGGGCCATGCAGAGACCAAACCCCTAAATCTACCCTGAAGACAGTAGCCCAGGAACATGCAATAACAGTGATTTGTTTGAGCCTGTAGTCATCTGTGAATGTGGTGGTGGAGCATTTAACAGTAATCATTCTATAGTAACATCCCCAGTTCCCAAATGGCAGCTAAAACATACATGACACTAACCACCGTGCAGTACTCCAGGGCCGCTGTCAGGTCCTTCATCCAAACTGCTAACTCTGAAGAGGAGCCGGCTACAGTGTATTTGCGTGCCATCAGTGTTGCAGTGGCTATCGAACACACCTTCGCTTTGAAACCTAAAATGCTTTTTGTTCTGACACTGTTTTTTCGCATCATGCAAAGGGATACAGTTTCTCAAAACATTGGGAGAGCAACCACACAAACGGTAGAAAAACCCTAATAGACACATCCTCTCTCTTCAAGAAGCAAATCCTCATTTAAAAAAAACAGCATTCTCTCGTGGTACTTGTGGAAATGAAGTGTACTTTGTAAAAAAAAAAGAAAAATTCAAGAATTCCATCATGAAATACCTGGAACTAAACTTGTTATATGTGACCTTCCATGGTAAATAGATATTTCTATCTAAAGCTCTTGTAAGCGTTTAGCTGACACTTATCTAACTGACTTGCAATCAATGAGACAGTATAAAAAATCAACATACTGTATGTATGTAATAATCACTGCAGTCCTCTAGTAATGAAGAGGTGCTACAGACAGGCATCAGAGTAGAATGTGAGGTATGGCTTTGTTATTGTTTTACAGTATGACAGCTTTTAGGCTGATATAAAAATATATAATACAAAAACTAATAGTTTTTTTTTTTTGCGACTACTGAGATCATCTTGGCCTTAAAGGAATAGTTCAACATTTTGACATTTATGTTTGTTTACTTTCTGGTTAGATGGGAATTTGAATACCACTCTCATGTCTGTTCGCTAAATATGAAGCTACTGCCAGCAGCTAGTTAGCTTAGCACAAAGACTGGCAACAGTCTTAAGTGTATTTCCCAAACTGTCTAACTATTCCTTTAGTGAGCAAGACTTATAGAAAGAGTAATGTGGCAAATTTAGTAACTACTGATGTCCTCCCAGACCTGCCTTATGTCAGAGGTCAAACTTTAGGAGAACGTTAACATTAATGTTAACGTGAACTCAGAACGTTAGGAGCCATTACAGCAAGAGCAGATAATTTTAGTATTCATTTTTTGTGTGTTTGTAGCCTGTCTGCTGTCATTCTCCTGTCAGTCATTTCACCAAACTACTGAAACCTGTGTAGACAGTCCACTGACTGACATAGAGGCAACGTAAACACCAGTGCTGTGAGGAAATAACTGAAATTTTTCAATATTTCCTAGTGTTTAAGTACAGTTTAAAAGTTTTCCATGGCTTTTTTTAAACCATGAGGATTGTTGTATTTTTTTAGAAATTTATTAGTGTTATTTTAATTACGTCACACAGACAAGTTCTCATCTGTTACGCCGTGACACAGTATCAGGTGTGATGTCTCATGTCACACCCTCCATCGGGCCTGCTGTAGGTACCTGCAACCCCTACCTCTCACAAACACCCATACTCTACTGAGATATGTGTTGTAATATATTTATGTCTGACCATATTTATTCTGTATTGACTTGTAGATACATTCTGTGTTTTAAGGTACAATGACTACTACCAACAGGGAAGCCATTGTCTGATGTTTTTGTCGTACATCTGCTTTGCTAAAAAAAAAAAAGAAAAAAAAAGATATTAGCCTGCTATTTGTAGTGTATAACCACTAACCTTAAATGAGGATCTTTTGAACGGTGCTTTTGAACTACTGGAATTACCTCTGATCTTGAGAAGGAAAACACTGGCTTTGGGAATAATACTTTGCTTTGGCAGAGCTTCAGTTCATTCTGACAGTTTGCCTTTGACGTCTCTTCAGCAGACGTAGCATCTGCCTATAAATGCATGGCATGGTCCTCTTATTAATGTAGCTGAAAAACTAGCTGCAAGGTTGCCAGATTATATCAGACTGCATGAGGAAATCTGGCCTGGAGTCGTACTTAACTCATCATATATGACTTTCACCATGACCACTACTACAAGCAACCTAACATGCTGGTACTCTGATGTTGAGCTTTAACCAAAGTTAGAAGATAGATGCAGGTATTTTTTTTTCTTCTCAGACAATGCAGCTTCTTTTGATTTAAAGAATGGCTGAAAAATAAATGAAAAAATAAGTCAATGAGCAGCTAGAAAACCTTTGGCTATCATTCATTGTTATGATGGTCAATTGTTCTATGAGGTCTGTATCAGAAATTTAAAGAATACTTGATGCACTATGTGCCATAAATTTTGTAGAAATGTAATCCTGTTTGGTTTTTTTTTGTTTTGTTTTTTTTATAATAACCATTAAGATTTGTAACTTATGATATATGTGTATTTTTAATATTCATACTTGAATTGTAAACAGTGTGCTAAATATTGAATGGGCATTGGTACTGAATAGAGAAACAGTGTGCTTGTTTGCCATGCTTTATCCAAAGATGTTTTTAAGAATCATATGTACCTACAGTATGTATGTAGCCTGTA
The DNA here is from genome assembly GCF_002260705.1 of Seriola dumerili. Taxonomy (NCBI): domain Eukaryota; kingdom Metazoa; phylum Chordata; class Actinopteri; order Carangiformes; family Carangidae; genus Seriola; species Seriola dumerili. The sequence goes on along the minus strand of NW_019174497.1, from coordinate 3,107,668 downwards.
TAAAAGAAATGAATGATTGATTCTGGTGCTATGGTTACTAATCGTACCAATACTGTATGTCATGCTACTATACTAACGCTGTCAAAAAAGTAAGTATTAATAAAACATGCTTTTCAGCTGACTCACAGCTTGATTTATATTTCTTTTATTTATAATAAACATTTCTCAAAATAACTGCTCATCCTGCATTTAAATATATATTTTTACTTCCCCTCTAAACATGTTTAAGATATTTAAAATATTCTACCTGGAATTATAATTTGTGTGTGATGTTTCCACAAAAAAACTATAATATTATATCTAATATTTCTCTCTCATTGAAATAGCCAGAATAATAATGAATAATTTAAGTATTGGTAATTTGAAAAGTTTAATACTAGACACATGTCTCCTCTCAGTGAATGTGCATTGGAGGTTTCAAGTTTCCATATCTCACTTGTATAAGTTGCATATTAGACCATGATTGGCTCCCTAACTGGTAGTGATGTCATTAAATGAAGGAGAAAATTTCCCCCTTCAGCAGATGAGTGTCATATTCTGTCTCATTCTGCCCAGTAAAGGTCAATCATATACATGAAGTAAATTTACATTTACATTTACTCATTTGGTAGATGCTTTTATGCAAAGCGACTTACAAGTGAGGGACTAAAGCTTCAGTGCAGTAGGAGACCTTGGTGTCCTTGAGGGAGATCAAATAAAGATGTGCACTGAAAATGCATGGTAAGTAGTAGTTAGGCATATTAGGGTGTTAAAGGTGTCAGGAGAGGAGGTGCACTCAGAAACAGATGAGTCTTCGAGAGATTCTTGAAGATGGCGAGGGACGCCCCTGCTGTGATAGTATTCAGTAGCTTGAACCACAGATGTGAACAGTCTGGACTGTGATTGTCTTGTGTGCAGGGATGGCAATGCCAAACAGCATTTCTTGGAGCAGCGGCCAAGAAGGAGAATAAAGCTGTATGATTGAATTCAAGTAGATATGTGCAGACCCAGAAGTTACTCTGAAAGCAATCCTTAGTGACTTGAATTGGATTCGGGCAGCCATGGGTAGCCAGTGCAGGTCGATGAGTAGTGGACTGACGTGCCCTTTTGGGCAAAAACCAGACAGGCTGCCGCATTCTGGACCATCTGTAAGGGTTTCACTGTGCGTGAAGGGAGCCCCCCCGCCCCCAGAAGAGCATTGCAGCAGTGGAGGCGAGAGATAACCGTGGCCTGGACCAAGAGCCAGGATAGGCCCGATTCTTATGATGTTGCATAGTGCTAAGCAGCACGACCGGGAGACAGATGCAGCATGATTAGAGAAGGATTGCTAGTCATCAAACATGACACCCAGGTTTCTTGGACCTTGGCTGAACAATAAGGAACACACATTTTTGAATGGAGGGGGGCTTTAAATATTATACAAAGATGATAAAAAGGGATAAAAAGGGTTTCAACAAAATGCTGTGGATAAAAACTGAAGTCTTTGTTACCACCATTACAAACTTCGCCACAGAGAGGCCATTTAGTTAATAAAGAAAGGCAGCAGGTCAGTGCTGGGTGGGTGCTTGTGATTGCCAGATTGTGGCTCCATGTGGATTCATTTAGTGGTGCAGGTTGCATTTCCACAACATGAATTTCTGGAGTTCAGTTCCACTCAAGAGACACATAAACAGAGCTAGTACCCTTATATCCATTTCTCACTGCACTACACTTATTCTTGAGTTCTGGAAACAACCAAAGCTGTCCACTGCCTGATGACTCATCAAATTGTTCTGTCAAATCGACGAATGAGGTAAGTTCCAAGTGAGCTTTGAAAAGTTCACCAAGAGCTTGAAAGTACCATTTTTGAGGAATTATTTCACCAGAATGACTGTAATAAAAGGTGCAGGTACTTCAGCAAAAGGCAAACTGTTTATGTACAAGCCACTTTTCCAGGGCTCATTGCACAGAGATAGCTTTGTACATTAAATGAAAACAGATACTGTGGTCCCTCAAGAGCCGCTTTGATTCCTTGCCAGAAGCCTGCCTTGGTCCCTAAAATCTAATCTCAGGATTTGGAAGAGTCCTGAAGCACGACAACAACTCCCCTCACAAGCAGTTTTCCAGTGAAATCAAGCTGTGCTGAGGTCCTTCCAGGCTCTCCAGGCTATGTGGACAAGTTAGGGAAAATCTTCCCTGGCCTGCTTGCTGTGAGCATAAACCAGACGTCTTTAATGACTGAACTGAAAAACACAAACATGCACTGAGAATCCTCATAAAAGACACTAATGATTGATGTTTACCATGAAGCGCTTTGAGGTAACAGCACAGACATTCCAGTGCAATCTGCGGCTGCAACCTGCTCTGAAGAGCACTTATCCAGAACCCACCATGGCTCTTCAACATTTGGTACATTTGCAATCTTTACTTCAAGCTTACATATTATGGAATGACCACATTTAATACGTTTTTTTTAATTAAATTGAATTGAATGGAATCAGTTATACTCACACAATCCAATATTATACTTATGCAATAGAATCTACAGCCATAGGTATCTGGTATTTAACCATTGCAATATGACTGCAGCCATATTGCTTCTAAAATACATTTATAAAAGATCAACTGATTAACATTTAGCATATTTTTAAATACACATTGTATTTCTGGTTAATTAAGCACTCAAAGGCCAGCAGCATCCACCTAGTGACCCAAAGAAACACCATGTCCTAAAATGAGCAAACAGTGACTCCTAGTGGATCAAACAAGACTCTACATCTACTGTCCTTACTGATAGATACTGTAGTCATGAAGCAACTACATGAGCCTTTATGAATAGATATGTCCTTGGATCTTGATGATATGTTATGTTACTGTATATAGGGTAAGGGTAGGCTAGGTGTTGTGTTACATTAGTTTGTAATGATCTCTGTGGGAAGCTGCTGCAGCATCAAGCACTAGTTGGATATGTGTAAATGTATTGTGATACGCTGATATACTCAGCCAATAATACCTTTAAATAAAACTTTTATTTAAAATGCCAAACAAACAGATGGTAAAAAATATTCATGAATATATCGAAAAGGCACAGCAAAGACAAACTGTAAGACAATGGGAAATGTCCAAATAACATAGAGTATAATGACATAGAGTAAGGTGACATGCAAAGGTAAATAATGACAGATACCTTATTCTGAGACGGTATGTGCAGACAGATACTACTGTACAGTGTAAGAGCCTCAACATCTTCTTCGCTGGCTGACAACTGGAGCCTTTGGACAGAGAGTATAGTGGCTGTCAGCACAAAACTGCATCTAAATGTGGTGATAAGATGTAGCAGCAACAGCTCACCGTTGAAAATATCCAGCATCAGCATAATAAAAGCACCAGACTGTTTGTCCTGCCCGCCTCTAAAATCTGGGCTTTCTCTGTGTTAACTACTGCAGAGAATACTGAGCAGTAACAGCTGAAAGAAACAGCAAACATATTACCATCTCTTTCCTCTGTAAACCACTGTATTTGCTGCATTTCATCCTTGCTAGTTGGAGTGACAACAGTGTCTGTTTGTCGTGTGTTTACTGGCACCGTGGTTTTCATGTGTATTGTATAGTGTCTGTCCCTTGCAGTCTTTTCCACAGCAGACAGAATAACACAGGTGTTCCTTATAACATTAACGATGGCTTCATGTGCCTCATGTGAGTCATGACAGTGTGACAGTGAGTCCTCTGTGAAAAGGCGTACAGGGTGAGTTTTTATCAAAGAGAGCAATGGTTTGCATGAAGAAGAATAATGACTTTTGAGTTAAAATATGAGTTGAGTTGAAATGCCCTAGAAGTGATTTAAAAAAAAAAAAGATACATACTTTCCAATTTAACACTTAATTTCAATGGAATTGATCTAGTGAGGAAACATAACAAATGTAAAACTTATACTGCACCTTTTTTTCTGACCAGTAGATGGTAGTAAAACATTAGAAAACCCCTGCCTACTGTCATGATATTGTTTATAAAGACTCATGCAAGTTTAACTGTGAGCAAAGGAGCAAAGACATAGATTTTTTAATTATCAGGATTTTTCATCAGTACTTCCTACAAATGTATTCTATATTGTCTATATTGTGCACTATGTGTCATATATTCATGGATTTTGTGGTTTTTGTGAGGTTTTGTTTTTTTTCCATGTACTGCAAGATGTTCCATGCATCACCGTGTTTTGTGTAGGGAATGGACTACTGTATAAACAGCAGTGAACACGAACACCCAGTTTCCTAGCTCAGCTGTCCTTGAAATGATTTTTCACACTGGAAGTCGTTGCAGCAGGGGGAGGTTGTTTAAGCGAGATCAAATCCTTGTATACCTCACACATGCTCGCATAACTCCTTCCCACCCCTCACTCACACAGACATTATATCCTATAGTGGAACAGTTGGGCTTGAACAGTATCAGTTTCATCTTTTGATGCACCATGTCTGCTTCAAAATCCATGAAAACCACACACGATTACACAGTTATCTCCACTGCCAACTGGGCTATCAGTAGTTTTGGGGTAGAGAAGCTGTTGGCACTTTGCCTCACAGGCATTATAGACTGTACTGTCAGCCTGGCTGCCAGCGTTTTTGAAGGAAACAGTGTCAGCTTTGACTTTAACTGGCTGAGACTGAATGAGGTCATTTTTAGGTATTGTGTTACATGTCTAGAGTGTCCATTTTGTAACAGCTGCATGCGATGTGTGGGGGACTGCAGCCTGCCTAGGTCCAAAGCTGACCACCTATTCACTGCATATGGCTGGGTGGTATGCTGTCAGAGATGGGCATGGTCCAACTGGAGGAGGTATGAAGGGGGTGAGGGGTTGGTGTTGGACCCCTGGGGTCCGCAAGTATGTGCCAATAGCCTATATGCACATGTTGTGTGGTGAAAAATGGGCTCACATTGTTTGATCTGTGAACGTGAGACTCTGGTGTGAATCACACATTAAGGGGAGCAGAGAACAGAACACACTCACTGGAGGATTTTCATAACTGCTCATGGATCTTTCTTAAGGCTCCATGCAATACAGCACGGTATTGTTTGGTGAGTCACATTTTGTTGCTATTGTTGAGCCTCAAAGTACTCTACTTGTTATACAACCAAAGCTACAGCTTTGGTTCTCAAAGTGAAAATAGTCATAAAAGTCTGTTGACAGTCATTTAGGAAATACACACATTATGACCAGTGGCAGTGTTTTCATTGCAGAAAATACTTTCCCATTGTAAAACTGTAGGCTGTTAAGCAGCCTGGAAAATGTTGCCCCATGTCAGCATGGTTAGAATGAATGAGGCAAAGGCCAGACACGGCTATAGCTGCAAGCTGTGGCCGGTATTTCGTGTGTGAAACTAGCAGGACTCTCGATAACAGGAGAGGGAGGGGGAGCTTATTATTTTTAACAGCTTAACACTCCAATCAAATGAGCTTTCTGGAGATTTTTACACACTGTTGTGGCTCACGTCACCTGGGTACATTAAACCTCTTAACAGAATGTCCCCTTTGTTCTCCTGCATTTCACAATAACAAGAGGCCTGTGAGGTATATACAGTAGAGCCAAGCCAGTCACACACGCACCTTGTCATGTGATGACACAGACAATAGAGCATACAAGCAACTGAAATCTGAAAAAAAAAAAAAGCACAACATTTTCTTTCTTGTGGCCTCAGCATTTTGGGGGTTTCAAGAAGCGACATGTTGTATGTGGTCAGTGGAAAAAATTGCAAAGCTTATGAAAAAGACGTTAGCTGGTCATGAGGGAATTCTTGTCAAGGTAGCTTGGAATAGATTATGTCCATGTTTCCATATACTCAATTGTTTTCCTGCTGAAAAGAACTAGATTTTTTTTTCAGACTAGAGGGGATGCAGACAGCCAAAGACAGAGAAGTCACCTCTTAAAAAAACCTAAACCCTAATATTTTGTTAGGGGTCTGGACACGCCAGGCTGTCTTTTACAGCTCAGAACCAATACTTAACTTTGCTTTATTGCCTTGATACTTAATAACTTCGTCAAATTTTTTAGAGAGAGATTTGCTTATAAAAACAATTTTGAACTGTTGACATGTTTCATAAGTCTGCCACAGAAAGTGACGCATTTATTTTGTTTGGTGTATCAAAGGCTACAGCTGACAAAAAAACCCCCAAAAAAACATGGTTAAATACAGTGGATTTTTATATGCTATATATCAGTCATTGGTGTTGACAGTACTAACCCTCCTAAATCCAACAGAAGTCTATTCAGATTCCCTTATTGGAGTGTATTAACAGTTTATTTATAAGACGTCTGACAGGGGGTTACACCTCTCTCGGGTCTGTTACAGAAGTAACATCACTATGTAGGACTTGTATGTATCATATAAAACATGCAACGTTTCCTTATTAATCATATCAATAGTTAATGGTAATTTCTACATTTTGTCATCAAATGTGCAAGCCTAGTTTGTGGAAGAAGGGTAAACACTTCAAATTAGGATTTTTGGTCCCAGATGATGTGATTGGAGGATTTTCACAGAGAAAAATGGACATATTGCCTTTGCTTCATATGAGTTAATAGGGGCACTCAACAAGTGTAAACTGAACTAACTCCTGTAATTTTACTGCTATTATAAAAAAATATCCAAAATGTTTGAATAGAGTGACACTCTGGACGTGCACAGAGATAGCAGAGAGAGCAAAGAGTGTATCAGTGTGATCTCACAGTGGTAGGTAAAACCATTTGGAAGTGATTTATGTCCCATTTTGCACTGATCCATAACCCTGCATTCGACAGGGTTAACTCACATCAATCACTTCTCTGAAGGTCCTCTACCCTCATAAGCCACTTTTTCCTCTGTGCTTGACTAAATAATAGGTTCTGGTTTCTTGTACCCGAGAGACATGTAGACTGGCCCTTCTCTGTCAATGGAAGATACAATCTCTGGACAAGAAAAAATGGGAAATTCCAAGACACTTAAATATTTGGTTGCACACTCCATCAGCGGGACTCTTTGAACGTAACCTCTGTTGTGATTATCAATCATTGTTTCTTTGTATGAAGCTGTGATCATATTAAACCCACAAGAAAGCCCCACTATCGTCCAGCTATTCATCATTCAAAAGGCCCTCAAACCCCAACAATGCCCCCCCCCACCCCACCCCCAAAAAAACAAAAAAAACATCTCCACCCCTCTGTCTACCTGCTCTAATTAAGAGCCAGTCTAAGAGCCACTGTCTTGTGTTGAGCATGTCTTTCTGTCTGGACTACAGACAGTGAGTGTGTGTGTGTGTGTGTGTGTGTGTGTGTGTGTGTGTGTGTGTGTGTTGTGTTGTGATGTGTGTGCGTGTGCGTGTGCGTGTGCGTGTGCGTGTGCGTGTGCGTGCGTGTCTGGGTATGCCTTTGTGTGAGAAACTGTTTGATTCTGTGTGTGTGTGTGTGTGCGCTTCACTCTACAACTATGCCCACAACCCCTCTCTCTCTCAGTCTTACTCACTCACACACACACCAATAGTCTATTAGCACATTAGCGTGGCAAGAGGGGCACTCATCCCAGTCTGTAGTAGTGCTACTCAAACACAAAGCCACTTCAGTAGGCCAGTACAATAGCCAATGACAGGCTTTTACCGCGTTATAGTCTCTAACAGAGCTCTCTAGTCCCTATTTGCCATCTTGATAATAAACTTACATTCAAATGTACTTCTCTTAATTTGAAAGTAAATCTTTGCCCACTCAGTGCCTGTAACTTTGAGCTATGAAGAGAGGATTTGAGGGAACAGGAGACCCATGTATTTTACATACATTTTGCATGTGCTCACTGACTCTGTGTGGATTTCTTCACACAGTCCAGAGACGTGCAGGAGAGGTGATTTTGGGACTCCCATAGGAGTGAGTGCAACTGGTTATCAGTCCATGTACAGTATGTGATACCCATGTAATATATCGGCAACCTGTCCAGGATGTACTCCGCCTCTCACCTAATGTGTGCCAGGATAGGTTTCCACCCCCTACATGACATTGCAAAGGATAATTAGATACATAACTGTGTGATGGATGAATTTATGTATTTGAAACAGTTTGAGACAAGTGGGGGAAAAGCAACACCTAAATTGATCCAAGTTTTTCCTGTCAAGACATGAAAAAGAAATTAAGCCTCCAAACCCATAATTTCAACTAGGGATGTGTTCTACAAGTGATTAAATTCATGTCTGGATATGTAAAGGTTTGTTATAGCTTAAATAAAATGAAATGCATGGATCAAGGCCCAGAATCGACTGTTGTATGAAGCTTCTGGCTGTTCTCGAGTGTAAGGACTTTATTTTGAGACGATTACAGTTGGTGCTTCAAACAGCTAATGTCCTCTGCTAACTGGGGGAGGTACTGGATCTTTCTTTTAAGAAAAAGAAGAAATTGTTTGCTTTGTAAATAAGAAATAAAACAAACTGGTGGCTGCTCTGATATGTCCAGTGTTATCAGCATGGATTCTTTATTTTACTTACTGACTGGCATGAGGCTACTTGGCTACTGATGCATGCCTGCATTGTTTTCAAAAGACCTTCAAATTCTTAAGCCTTATGCCTTCCACCCACTGTTCCTATTTTGCACATGAATTACCCAGTGTTGGACGAAATATAATGCGCCATGTAAAAAAAAACCATGAGCTTTTCACATGCCACGCTGGCAGTAGGATTTCTGATTCCATTTTAGCACCCCATATGGTACGCCAGCTCAACGACGCACACCACCCAGCTGCTTGTGACACATTTATTGGCAGCATCAGTGGCCACTTTGACCAGACTGTCTGTCAGTTGCCATAAGGACTTGAAGATCTGACTCTGATTAATTGGCCCAGAAGACTTGTTAGACACATGATTAGATGTACTCTAATTAGACAGTCATGCATCAGTATTAACCCCTGCATACTGATTTGTAAGTGAGATTTGTACTGTGTCTTTCTGAAAATCACTAACTGTGATATAGTATATAATAGCCCTTCAGTGGTACAATTTATTAATATTCTATTTATGTTTCTTGATTCTCCTCACTCCTCAGACAGCTAAAAATACACTTTGGCTTGTACTTTGTACCCATTGTTTCTGTTTTATTGCTGTTATTCCTATTACTGCTACTTTTAAGACTGAATAAAAAGATTAACAGTGGCATGTGTCTTATGCTACGGCAGTTTAGTATTTTACTTCCCACTTAGAGCTATTCCAATAAATGTCTTATTTTGGCTTTGCTCAACTTTAATTTGTCCGTTTACTTTTTTCCTGAGCAATTCACTCACCCAGTTTGTCTCCATGACAGCATTAAATAACCCCGCAAACACACATTTTTCCCCAAAGCTCTTATCTATTTTAGTGATAAAGTACTTTTCAAGGCAATTTTCCACTACGAGGCCACTGCAATAAGCAGAGTACCTTTTGAAAGATGTTTGAAGAAACCAAGGCCACACAGAGAGACCACTGGAGTGTTGTGTTGATGCTTTGTTAGATAGACACGGCATAGCCAAAGCAAAACCTTGTGTTGTAAGCCCCTCTGTCGCACCTTTACACCTCTCTCATCTTGACCTATTGTTGCATGGCCCTTCACTGACATGCTGTTATCCCTGCATGAATCCACACACACAATAAGGCTCAAGGGATCGTTTTCTCTGAGATGAGATATGCCCGTAGAACAAGACAAAGGCTTCAAACTATCCAAATTATCTCTTCTTGGTGTTCCTCAAAAGGCATTTTAGCTATCTGGGAGAATCATCTTAAATGTTTTTGGCCTACATGTCAAAGCAAAAAGTCTTATTGTGCAAAATGTTCCTCATAAGCAGCAGGGTGTTGATTATTTTCTTCTTTTGTTTTTTGTCAGGTTGTAATTTCATGTTGGCACACACACACACACACACACACACACCCACACACACACACACACCCACACACACACACACACCCACACACACACACACACCCACACACACACACACACACACACACACACTCCAAGAATGTTACAGATATGTTTGATCTCCATATGAACATTGAGTCTGTGCACACAAGATGCTTATTAGAGCTGGAGGTGGAATTTTTCTTCCATCTGATTTATATCAGGTGCAAGACTGTGGATGGGTAATTTGGCTGATGGAAGCATTTTTATTACAGAGCTGCGGTTGTGGTGGAAATGACAGGCCTGCCTTACAGAATTTGTGGACTGGAGTTTACCGCCTTTCTTTTGTCTACAGCTGATTCTGCTGGAATGTTTGTTTAGACTCATCCCCTGCATGGGAGCTTCACCTGGAATTCGCAGCAGTGCCCAAGATGGAGACAAGCTGTGAGATACACCTGGTGAGGGATAACAAACAGACAACACAAGATTAATCATCCTGTAGCGCATCCTTTAACTCTCACATGATCTAAACACAATCACACTAAGTGAAACAATGGAGAGAGCATTGGAGTAGGTAAAAGTTCAGACTTTGTCTTTAAAAACTGATTTGATCTGAAGCTTGTAAAATAAAAGACAATGACTCAATTTTAAATGTGTTTATTCAACCAGCTGACTGACTTTGGGAGCCTGATTTCTCCACAACTGGTTGAATAAACCCATTTTAAACTTGTACAAAAGGACAACATAATTAGAAGTCAGATTTTATTCTGAGTTTAAGGGAATGTTAATTACAATATTATGCCTTTGGGAATGAATGAGAAAGTAGGGTTTAGATAGGCACAAATAACTATGGGGATTTCTTCACATTTTTACCCAGCAGTGTGTATTAGATTTCTAACAATGTGGTAATTTTATTTATTTTTGCCTTTCTTGCAGCCAAAAGATTCAGATATCAGATTGCCATCTTGATAAGTAAAAGTGACAGATTGAGTAGTGGGAAGAAAGGATGGCAGTTATCTGGAAGATTTCAAGTGGATCATGTTGTAGGGCTTTCACTGTTTATTCAAAATTCAAATTTTCGTTTGAACATGGCTTAAAATTAAATATATGAAATACTGTAATGACTTGTTCACATTCAAGACGGAAGTAGTTCGCTTTGTGGTCCAACAGCGTTCTATTAAATTTCACATTAAGTTTGATGTATTTTATACCCTGTTGACCTTTCATTAAGCTAAGCCCACAATAATGGTGGAGGACTAGCGAGTAAAGCCGTATTGATCAGATAACTAAGCATCTGTGAAACATTGTGTGAAAGTAGATGGTAAAATTATCAACAAGGATAAGGCTCTTCGCGAACTTTGTGAAATGCATCTGCCTTATTTTACAAAGACGACAAACTTGAGTCTGACTCATATGTCAAACTCAATGAATGGCGCAAAGTCAACTACATTACCTCGTCTGACTGCCTGCTTTTTGTCACATTCATCCAGAAGCATTATGGGGTGATGCGACCATATGTCTGAATTCATTAGAATTTGTTCAAACTTGAAACTTTTTGGAAAAGTGACAGCCCTATCATGTTGCAGCAGCTCTGAGGTTTAGCTGCTTATTATCTCAACTACTGAATTATGTATAGTTTGGTATTGGTAATTGTCTTGAGTACCTTTGCATGGGTGGTGAACACCAGTAGTTGGGAAACCAGTGAGGGAACAAGTCTGTGTCGCTGCACTAGCACAACCACGTTGGTTGAGGCTACTGCATGGAGAATGGTGTGTGTGGGGGTCAGGGGGAAATAGCTAAACTCCCCGACATTATAACCTTCTGACGAAGCTCCTTGCTGACAGGTTAAAAGATGGCATCAGTATTGGGAGAGGCACATGGCGATGAGGAAAACGAAGCAAAACAAAAGCGCATTACTCAACATTCCCAGGTCTGTACAGACTCTTCGAATATATTACAAATATCATTTAACCAGTGAATACACAATACAACACATTACAGTGGTTCTTTGCTGCACTGAACTATTTTTACCATCTCTGCTGAGAGCAATGATGTTCTGCATCATGTCTGTAGACCTTGGTGCTGTCACATTCCTTCATTGGCTTTATATGGCAGCAGCGCTCCTGTCTAAGTCTGAGTCTGACAAAGGGCTGTTGTTTTCCCAGCCTTTTCTCTTTTCACACGCCAGGCCCTTTGGCTCAGAGCAGCTGCTGAGGCATTAGAATGAAATTATGCGAATATTTGTTCTACTCACTGCTGATATGGTCTGAACATTGATTCTGTCCATCTCTTCATCCTGTATGACCCCTGTGTCTCATTTCCTGGACACATGATAGGGTATCAATATGATTCCTACATGCTTTAGAATTTCTCATTAGGCCTCTGCAAAGTTGGTTCTAAGGTGATAAATGTGAATTTGTCCCTCGGATAGAAGAGAGCACGAAAGTGAAATCAATCTGTTAATTTTCTTCCAAAATCCTGTTGAAAACATGTGCTGTTGCAGTTTTTGGTTATCCATGAAAATTCTGAAATTGTTAGGCTGCAGATCAGAGAAATGCTGGAAGTCTATTGGTCGTGGGTTTTCGTGGAATCAGCCTCTGCAGGAGACTCTTCCACCATGTCAAAGTAGACAACGATGAAGTATTTGGCACGAGTGCAGAGAACAGAATGAGGAACTGCTCTGCTAGGGAAATCCGGTAAAACAAAATCCTTCTATAAACAGAGATTCAAAAAGCTATCCCTGTGTAACCATGACAAAGAACCACACATAACAAAGTTTCCTAGGAAAGGATGTGCTCATATATAGAGGATTCTCAGCCTGTGCATAATTCATGTAAGCAACATGCAATACTTTTCAGGTTCTTTAAGGACTCATACCGAAGGTCCTCCAGTTGGACGATCACGGCTTTAATCCACCATGTCTGTCCTGCTGGTGAAGACACTGCATGGAAAATCCCTCCCAAAGGTACAGCTGTCGTCAGTGTTTATTGCTTTCACTGGCACTTTTATCTTCACTGTAATGTCACATGAACTATCCACTAAAGCTCTGACGTTTGTACCTGCTTGTAATGTGGTTTGTGCATTTATTCTTAGATTAACAGAATCAAAAGAATACTGAAAACATATCATGTATTAAATCCCTGCTATCCCAGGAGGCAGTTGCACCAGTTCTTTGTCAGTTCAGATTTAATGTACATTTAGTTGTAGTTGTACACTCACACGTTACACAAACTAGTTCTTATGTAGAGATTACTTGTTACTAATATTTACACCCATATTTACTAGCTAATATATTAGCCAGTTGGCTAATCTGATGTGATACTTGATTGGACTTCCAAATCATAATGATGTAAAATGGGAAGCTTTTAAGTTACATTTCACAAAAACAACACAATATACCTCAAATTGCAAAACATGATATCAATAATGTCAGATTAGTCAGATATTTCCAACTAATTCTAAACAGTAGGCCTGTATCAAGTCAATTCCTTCTATGTAGCCCAAAATCATAAATAAATACTGCCCTCTCTGAAAAGAACAAAGACAGACCTACATTTACAAAGGTTTGGCAGTTATATATCGTTTAACTTCCACAGAACTGTTGTGTTTGCTTTGGTTTTAGCTGGTGAAGTTACAGTGACTTTCTGTTTACATTGTAGATTACTAGTTTGTAACTAGCTAGTAGCTGCTAAGAACGTACCAAGGGCTTTACACACAAACTAATGCAAACCAGTCAGTGGGTTCTGCAGAGGATGGCTGAATTTGTGGTCAGGTGAGGTTTAACAAATCGTATTAGATTCAGTCAGATGTTAGAAGACTTGTATGTGCTCTGTGCATTTGTCCCAGACTGTGAGGTGCTAAATCTTGCTGAGGTCTGGAAAGTATTCTTCCTCCATTAAAAATCAGTGCAGCCTGATTCCTCAGCAAATTTCGGAAATTGATTTGGTGTGTTGCAGGCAGCCGCAGACTGTGCCGAGCCAGTCCACAAAGTGCCTGTGCAAAAAGTGTGTGAAAAACCGTGAGGTGTAGAGAGGGAGGAGAGAAAATACACAGGACTGATGTACATGTAGTGTGAATTTGATGCTTCATGAGACATTTGAAAAGGGACTTAACACCATTTTAATACAATCCTACAAAGTGTTCAGCAAGACCTCAACCTAAGCTTTCTGCTCATTTTCCACATGGAACAACTTTTAAAGACTCTTACTTTAAAGAACGTGGTATTCAAACTCATAAAGTCTCTGTTTGATTTTCAAGAGTAATTGGCCATTTTGCTTTTTCAATAAATTAGGAATTGATTGGAAGATTGTGGCTTCAGTTACTTTGTATGCTTTAAGTTTCAGAAAAAGGACTGAGGTCAAAGAGTGCTGTGTTAGCTCAAGAATGCTAATAGGTCATAATCATCTCTGTATTTTCAGACAAATCTGATGAAAAAGGCCACTGCGCTGGCTGAACTCTGATTTTCTGATTTGGTTTGTGCTTTCCCCAGACTTGGCAGCCCGTGACAACTACAGAACTGTAATAAGAATGATCTGACATGAGTATAAATACTTTCCATGGGTAATTGACCCTTTTCCTGGACACACACACTCCAAGATCAAAAGGGTATATCCTCTAGACTCCAAGAGCCACTGATTAAACACATTTCAGAAGTATTTCCCTTCCATTTCCAGTGCAGATCTGGCAAAGACATATGAGATGTGTTTCATTAAGTTGTATCATGAAATACACTCCCTTTTAGTGTGTATGTGAAGGGTGTGTGTGAGAATACCGCGTGCCTATGTATGTGCATGTGTGTTGCTCTGTCTGTCTATGTATATCCTGTACATTTTTAGCTGGTGAGGGGAAGTGATGTGGCATGTTGCCAGCCAAGTCTCAGTGTTTCTCAAGAAAGACAAATGACATTGTTCCAGGAGCAGATACCAGCTTTACTGCCAAATCCCTGCCGGCTGGACTGAAATTTCAGCCATGTAAAGAGAGCAGGAGTGGAGCGGGGGCCTGACAAAAGATGACATTGGCTTGTAAGTTTTAGGCGATGACGCTCAGGGGGATTCCATTATGTGGCTGTCACACAGCATTAGGCGAGACAGCAAACACTTTCATGTGTGGATTACCATTTACCCATTGGAGATAATAGATATTTGCCTTAGCTAATCCATTCCTCTATTGATTTTTTTCCCCTTTAATAACTTCTTGCAAGCAAGCAAATTTTAATAAGTGCAAGAATGCTGACATGTAAGAAGCCGGAACAAAGGGCTGTGGTTGACACAGATAAGCCGCTTAATGTAGTTTTCCATACAAACAGGAGATATAAAGATCAATTTTATTTATTCCAAACCGTATATGTAAACATACAATGTGATTCAATAACAGAGAACTCAGTTGTTAATCTTGAAAGATTAATGGGTAAAGTATCTCAGACAGAGGACATAAAGACATGTTTGTTTTTTTCACATTTGCGTCCATTTTGTCTTTGCTACAGTTTTCATATACAAATTAATATAAAGACAAAGTTAAAAGATAAGTCTGCTGAGATTCTATATTTTTCTTATTGACAAACTCTCGCAAACAAATGCCGCCTGTGTATCCGTATGCTGTTGGAACGTATCCTGCTGTGAGTTCAAAAACTATTATAAACACATAAATGAGCCAGACAGTTGGCCTCTGTGACATGTACCTTCGTTACCATGAAGACTGCAGTTTATTTTCAGGCAGTCCCAAATCCACATCCCTGCGGTTGGAAATAGTCACTAAAGCAACAAAAGTGTTGTCGCTCCAAATAGTCCCACATAATATGCTCTTGTTTGAGAAACACTTGCTAAAAACAACAGCGTCCTGCTGTTTTAGAAAAGTATGTAGCCTTTTTTTTTAAGTATTAAAGTTTATGTCTGTGACCTGCTTTTAAAGATTTACGTCTTCAGTTGGAACCAATCAGCTTGAGGCTGAGTGCCACAGATAGCATTAAGGAAGTTGGAAAATAAGACAGAATATATGTGTATATAAATATGAATGTGTATATATAAATGCTTTGTTGGTTTTGGGATTAGTTCATTTTGAGAAAAATACAGAATATCACCAGCTTTATCATTTAATCTATTACTTTTATCTACAACCTTTTTACACAAAAATCTCCTTTTTTTTCTAGAAATGAAATTGCTTCATTAGTAACATGGAAACACATCAGCTCTGCAGTTACAGAATTAATCATAAAACAAAGAAGATAACATGAAAACTGAAATTCATCCATCACAGTTGATTGCATCATGACATGTGCCAGGGATCAGACACCTCCTTTATATCCCTACCAACCCACAACCCCAACAACTATACAGGCTAACTTTAAAACATTAAAGAATGAAACTTCAACATATACAAACCAAGACATTTACATTTGCAAAGAAACAAATGTTCTTCTTCCCAGGCCCACAGCACATCGTGACTTAGCAAATTGATCCTAGACACAGATAACTCAATTGTCAGTGCACAGTATGAACCAAACTGTTGCAGTGATAAATATTATCAAGGTTAAAACTGTGGAATTGAATAGTTTTCTTCATTTTGGTTCAGTTGTATGTTATCAAGCCACAAATGTCTTTTTGTCTCAGTCCCTGAAAGTTTCTGGGATGGCAGCAGAGGGAGGCTCCTTCAGATATTTGATGTCTGGGGATTCTTTGTCCTCGGCTTTGGCACAGGTGAAGGTTTTTGTTCCTCAGCAGCTGTGGGTAACTGTAAAGGCCTGTTTACCATCTGAGCTTCAGGCTCAGAAACATTCTGGTAACAGGCTCTCTGTGAATGCTTGGGGCTCGGGGGCGGAGAGTCCTCACTCGGGTGCATCGTCTCATACACTGGGCTGGTGGAGTCGGGTTCTCGCTTGGTCAGAGAAAGCATTCTGAGTTCCCCTTTTTCTCGGAGTCTCATTTGGGTTTTGTCGCGTCTGTGGCAGCAACATAATACGATGATAATGATGAGCAAAAGCAGAATCAGACTTACTCCTCCTGCTGCCACTGCCACAACAGTTTTGGATTTAAAACAAAGCGAAGGTGGTGGTGATGGTGGTGACGGTGTTGGACTCTTACAGGCTGGTCGAACAGTGTCACTCCTCTCCTTGCTGACTTTGTTTGCCACGCTACATGTGAAGCTCCTCTCCCCTTTTAATTGCTCCAATGATATGCTCAATGTTTGTCTGGTTTCGCTTGTTAATGTCTTTTCATCAAGTGTCCACGAGAACACCAAACCCTGAGGTTTGGCCACGTTGCAATTTAGATTAACAGCACGAGTCTTGAAGTCACAGACGTAAGTGAGTTGAGGTTTTGGCGCCTTGTCCATCACACACAGACGACCACTCCATGTTTTAGCTAAAGTACCATTTGGATGCAGCACATCTGCCTGGTAAACGCCTGCACTGGAGAATTGTAGGTTCTTCAACAGAAGAGATCCGGATGGAGAAATGTCCTCTGTCTTTCCAACAGACACTTTGCCTTGCTGTCTGTAAAAAATGAGTGTGTTGTTGTGAGTCCATTTCAGCACATGTGTGTTTGCCAGCCCTTCATAGCCCAGAGGCAGAGTCAGACTCTGTTCAACAGCAGCGGAGAGGTCACAGGTGTCTTTGCTTGCTGCTGAGAGCAGGTTGATGAATCCTGACAGAATGATGACTCCAAGTGTTGCAGCAAAACACGCCATGATATACAAGGTAGACCAAGGTATCCTTTCTGAATATGGTCAAAAAATTAGCAATAATCACTCGAGCATTTCATGATCCCTCGGTCTAATCTATCAAGCCGTGATCGAGAGGCAATCCTGTCAAGATGAGTCCTTGCATTTGCAGCCCAGAATATAAGTGGCACATTAATAACAAAGTTCAAGTCCTTTAAGAGAAGCGAGCCATCAGTTGGAAGGAAACTATTTGGCAAGAGTCTACTTTCAGTTCTCAGAAGACAATATTTTTTCTGTTTTGTCACAGTCATGTGGAAACTAACATTTTCCTCTTCTGTGAGTAAGTCACAGGAATATATATTTAGAAAATATGTGTCTTACGCACGTAATTCACTGCGAGCGTGACCTGTATGATGGTAAAACAACTGTGGTCAAAATATTCCTAAAAAAACATTAAAAACCACATGAAACTTCTATTTTTAGAAACCTTTAAATAAATGAGTTGTAGTATATTGTGAAATGTAACTTATAGATATTCAGTTTCTGGTTTGTTAATGTTAGACCTGTTGGAGGGATGTTTTATTCAATACAAACATACACTAGCTCAAAAGTATTTGCATCAAAATATACTTAAAGCACCAAAAGTAAAAGTAATAATTATAAGAATGGCCAATTACTGAATCATGTATACAGGGCTATATTATTATAATTACTGATACATTAATTAATGGTTTCTTCAGTTACTTTAAATACTGCTACGTATCTGGTGGATTTTCCTCCAGGGATCAATCTGATCTTATCATATTTTATATTTTATATTAGTAATCTGAATCTGGAAAGTAACTAGTGACTGAAGTTATCAAATAGTTATAGTGGAGTAAATATGGTGGAATTAAAAGTACAATATTTCCCTTTGAAATCTGTCTTGATGATTCTCTGTGCTTTGTCCACAGACCCGGCGGTCACATAGACTCACATAGAGTCCAAGGCCAAACACTGGCTGGCACATGTCATGCAAAACACTGCCTGCTAGTCAGACTGTTTAACTCCTGGCAGACCTATCCACCAAAGTGGTAGATGTCCATCTGTTGATTGTATTTTCTAGTCCAGATACTGAGGGCTAATAACTGAAGCCCATGCCCCTCAACTGCCAATTGAAACTTAAAGTTGTGGTGCTACATTTGAAAGTGAATCAAAACATAGTGTACTATTAAAAATGTCACCAGTATTTCCACCGAGAATTACCTCCAGCAAACAAGCTCAAACAAGCAGAGGGCGTCATACCTGCCCAGGTTGAAATGGAGACCTTCAATTGAAGTGGCCGATTGGCTGGTTTAAGTAAGTGGAGCAGCAAAAACGCAGATATTATTCTCAGCAGTTGGTAAATCAAACATGAGATGACAAGAACAAAGAAACAAAACAAGGAAATATAAAGTCAGTGTTGGACATTTGTCTGGTGGCCAGACACACAACTGCAGTGACATGCTCATGCTGCTGTCTGACTGCTGGGTATTGGAGGAGGCAACTGTTGGTTCTCATGGTTCAAATTTTATTTAATGCGGCTTTAACTCTTGAAATGTTACACAACACATGCTTTGACTCATTCTTTATGTTACTTTAGCCTGTGCTTATCTGAAATCTTGGCTTACATCAAACTGCAGAGGCTAACATCTCAGACCTTTCACATATAAATATGAATTTGAAAGACACTACATGAATAACCCAGCCCTCAGCTTGATATGTATGTGTTCTGCAAACAGAGTGCACCCAGCAATACACAGTACAATATCTACACAGTATTTATATTAAGTTACTGAAATAATATGAAAGAAGCTCCAAGATTTATTATCAGTCAGATATTTCCCTGTTGGCTTTTCCATTATTTATCCTGGTTATTGGTTTTTTGTCTGTCAAACAATACAAATGACTTTTATTTGTCGACTCTAAATTGGTTTAGTCACGGCTGCATTTCCTGATAAAGCAGCTGAATAATGAGAGGCCACCGCCTCATGTGAATATCTTTTGCAAATGCTTTTGTTTTGGTGGCTTCAGTTGAGCAGCTGTAGAGTATGTATATTTTCTCATTAGAGACGGTGGTTATGCTGTCAATTAAAATTTGAATTTGATTATTTCCTTCAAAGAAAGTCGCACAACAGCCTTTTACTTTTTAACACACAATCACAGAGGCTCCAGCCAAACCCAATCATATTCTGACTGCATTTGGATCAGTGGTTTTAATCCAAAAAGTCTCCAAGTGGCAAATAGCTTTAGCTAATTTCATCTTCCTCAGGTTTTTAATTTGGTGGATTTGAAACTGAGTTGGCACATTTTCATGTAATTAAATAAATAATTTGCTTTTGAATTCACCCCAAACATCATAATCAAGTAAATCTTTCTGTAAAACCCCTACAGCATTCCCAGCCAGCCACTCATTGTTCAGTTAGCATCATTCCAATAATTCATGCCCTCCAAGGTACGACTGTAACTATGCTGGCTCAAGCTACAATAGATTCATTTTGCACCCCCACGACTGTAATTTCATGCAATTAGCAGTGATTCACAATCTTTCTGTAACTCTCAACACCTTCACAGATACCCAGAGCAAGAGAAGAACACCTGTTTCTTTTAGTTTCACCATCATTACACGTTTTCCTCCCCTGGGGGAACATATTGATGTAAAATGTTAGCTATTCAGAGGGGGGCGTAGTGAGATCTGAATGCAATGAATTCCTGGTTACAAATGTTGTAAAGATTATATCTTCAAAAATTTTCCCTGCCAGCTCAAATAGGAACATGTGTGTGTCTGTGTCTGTGTGTGTGTGTGTGTGTGTGTGTGTGTGTGTGCGTGCGTGCGTGCTGAGTTGATAAGCAGCAGGTTCACAGATACGAGCTTAAGAAGCGGTGAGCAGACATATGGTGTGCTTGAGTTTTATATCATAGCTGACATGAGCCAAAGAAGAGTCTGCAATACCAGTACCATCTTGCAGCACCTGGCAACGAAAACTTACACAGAAATGCAACAAAGGTTGTCAACTGGAAGAGTTTCATCACCCAGGTTTTTACATTCCCTGTATCAGCACCCACTGCAGTTGTGTCAGCACTGCCAGCAAATGATTAATGCATTGGGAAAATGAAAATCCTTATATGTTTTTTTTTTTTTTGATAGGGTTTTATATAATGGTCCATCTGGTTCCTTATTGTATACCACTTTCGTATACCTTATTGAAACTCTCACACATTAAACACCTTTCATGAATAAATTGTTGCAAATTATGAGGAAGATTGCTCTGAAGGAGTCAATGGACATTTCAGATTCTTAACTGTGGCAATACAAACTGAATATACCCCTAAATGTTTTACATGCACTGCAGTCTGTAAGTATTGGGATGTTTTTTTTTTTATTCTTTTTTATGCCCCTGTGATTCAGCATATCGCATTTGAAAGTCAGCGTTTTGACCATGAGGTTAAAGTTTCATCTTTAACAGGCTATTTACATTCACATTCGATAAACCATGAAGGAACTGTATCCTAGTATCCCACTTCCCTCCTACCAAAGGTAAAAAGTCCAACTCTGATCATCCAATATCAATGTGAACATCCGCAAACACCCTTAAAGTTAAAAGTCAGCACTTTGACCTCATAGAAAGTGTTTCATTTGAAATTCAGTGCGGTGCTGGAGCAGAGCCAGAACAATGAAAAACATATCACTGTCCTAATACTTACAGCCTGCACAGTATGAAGATAAATCCTAGACATATTATTTGGGGACACTCATGGCACTGTTCCAACCAGTGTCTGCATCCTGTTAACCCACAAATGTTTTTTATTTTTTCTCCCACTCACAATCTAGTGAAACTGGTGTTTACACCTCATAGCTCCTCTATAAAAGTCAATTTTAAATTATCCATAACAAATATAACAGATAATAAGGATTCTTTCGTGACATGATTTGCTCATTTGTGCCTTTTTACTGTGCAATATAACAACGCACAAACAGATCACATCTGTGATCATTTCCATCTGGTACAATGGGAGAAGAAAACAACTGTCCTGGTTCTGTTCACTTCTGCTCTTGACATTCACGCTGTTTCGTGTCCTTGTGTCATCTGCAGTATTTCCTCACACTAGACAGATGTCAGACTTGGAGAAGAGGAACTGAGCTGCACTGAAGACAAACTGGTGTCTGATGAAACTGTGACATAATGTGTCTCATGTCGAAGCAAGATTTTTTAAGTTCAGTGTTCAACTGCTCAACAAAAAAGGATAAAGTTATTCTCAAATTACTGGAAGCAAATATTGTTGGTGCTCTTGGAAGCTAAGAATACACTCAGTTATTATTAATGATTATCCTCAGGATTTTTAACATGTTTACTTTCCAGTTTAGAATGACTGCAATCATTGCCAAGGACAAAATGATCCTTTCAGTTGGTATTATTTTATGCAAACAGTACCCTGTGTGCCTGTCAAATCAAACCCAACCGTTTTTATCATCCCTTTTCATCCCCTTCTGTAATATGCCCTCTTAATTGGCTACAAAGTAAGGTCTGAATAGACTGGGCATGGGTTAATTGGCCTCAGTTCCTGGTCCCTCAAGCTTTGAGGCAGGGAGCCCGTCTGCCTACAGCTGATGTTTAATTCAAGGGCCCAGATGGAGGCATAACAGCCTGGCTGTGAGATCCTTGACTCACACTTTCACCAGACGTGGCGGTGGCTCAGGATGGCCTCGAGGGATGAGGGGGTCAGGGTGGCCCCTCCTGCTCTCCAAAATCAATGTAATCTGGGGGACAGTGATGTCACTCTGAGCCAAGAGCTGGTACTTTGAACTGGAGGGACAGAAGCTTTCTATGGGCCCAGTCACACCAGCATTTATAATGGACTAAAATCAATTCATTACAATAGAACTGCCATGATCAGAAGATAAAAATAGATAAATCCACGGGGAGCTTTTGTGCAATGTTGGTGAACTTTGACATGCAAATTTGTGTGGCTGACTTTCAAACACTCTTGGCAGTGCTGACACTTGGCGGATCTGACAGCCAGAGGGTCGAAAAATGGAAGCCATACATTATATGTGTCACACCGCCCAATCTTAACACCAACTTTTAACCCAAATTAATGTGTTACTCTATCATATTGTCTAGTTAGCAGCCGAGCTAACCAACTAGCTAGGCCAGTGTGGCTGGCTAATACTATAGCATGTTATCAGCTGCGCAACTTGTCAACATATTACATGTCCCCAGTTCACTCATCAGACAACTGCTTCAGCAATACGCTGCACATGTGGTCACTATGTCACCAGGCTTCCAGCACCTAGATCAGGAAGACACCCACATGGTTTTCACAAGAGGTAGAGCAGGTTGCCTATTATTTGCAAGGCTGGTGGTTTGATCCCCAACTCACTGAGCAACTGCAATTCATTTATTTATTGAATTATTTTTGCTGGCCCACTTTTGGGTGTAACTGGACACCACTATCTGCAATATCAAAACCTCACCACATGCTCTCTGGCTGACTGAAAAACTGAAAGACAGATAGCCAAATGACAGACTATTACTTTTATTTGTCCCAGTATGAATTAAAAAGAAGGTTCTGTCTCAGAACACAGAGTTGAAAAACTTAAGCCAGTACTCTGAACGTGCAACTCGATGCATGTGAGTTTGACAAGTGAATACTTAATTACAAGAGAAGGAGCTTTTGAAAAATAATCATTAATCAAAAGGCTACAGGTCCAGACACAGGTCACAAGTTAACTGAGATGAGTATGTACATTTACATAATGTGAGAGAATTAACCTTATTCACCATTCAACACCAAAAGTAATCTCATCAGCCCACAGCGCGTGCCTACAGTAATCATATTAGCCCCTTCATTTACATAATGCTGCATAATCCCCAGCTCGCTCTCTTTAACATTGCAATTTCGTTTGGAGCTTTTTTTATGTTTTAGACAAAAAGTTAATTTCCTTACAATTCTGGTCGCTGTGACTGAAGGTATAGACTTCAAGGGAACAAGATGACTTTGATTTTTCCTGTTTAGAGGAAGTAAATATCTCATGAGGGCTACCAAGACTTCAGGAATGAAAACTGTTGTTCTTGTTTGTTTGAAACCTCTGAAGTTGGACCCTTGCTTGCCCCGTGTCATTCAGGCCTGGAGCACTGTTAGATAAATCTGACGGGAAATTGTGCATGTAAATGTTTACCTCCAACTTGGGTAACGTCCAGGAAAATTTCTTTTAAAAAAAGTATTTCCATATGTAGAGGTCTGCACTGTCCTGCTTTTCTCAATCATTTGAGAAGCATCCTTTGCTGTTGTGTCTGTCAACATGGAACATGGACGAAGGTCAGAGCTTGGTTCAGTCTTATTTGTTTCAGGAAGTGTGTACGCAGATTACTGAGTACTGTTGTGTTTCATTGACACTGCACAGTTTATCATAAGGGCCGGTTTTCAGTGAGCTCTCCATATCTTCCACATGGGCAACAGAAGAACAATTGAACAATTTTAACTCAAGACAGGAACCTTTTCACATGTACATCATCTTTATTTCCAATAATATCCTGTTTAACTCCTTTATACTTCCCTCACTCTTTATCGCTGACATTAAGGCATGTTTGAATTGTTTCGCAGATCACAGTCCCTGAAAGTTAGAGTCACTCCCACTACTTCCCCAAAATGGTTGTCGAGACAAAAGCCAGAGCTTTTCCTTTGACAGGGTTCAAGAGATCACAGTTTATATTTCCTCTTGCATTACATGGGTCTCTAAATTGTCTGGTTTTGGTGGTGCTGTTGGTAGGGAGAGGGGAGGGGGGGTATACTGTGCTTCAAACACAATATGGGCTGGGGCTTATCATTGTTGACTGCTCTGGTGCCGCCACTGAGGAGGAAGCCACTTATATCATCTTTGTTTTGCTCGGCCCAGCTGTTTTTGCTCACCGGGTTGACCAGCAATCTGCTGATGCTGAGGATCTTTGATGTGCACGAGGAGGCACTGCATGGACAGGAATTGCTCTGGCACCGATGACCCCAAAATCTACCTCCCATCAGCCTGCTGGAGTTCAAGTTTAAACAACTGAAAGGGATTGTTTTTGTTCCCGTTTTCCTTTTTTTTAATGGCTGCAGGGCATCTGTTCTCTGTTGTCGTCCCCTACTAGCCAATGAAATCCGAGGAGGATTTTTAAGTGAGATGTTTTGTGGCTGACCGTAAGCTCCGGACACGGACAAGCCCCCATTAAGTTATTGTAGCTGTGCATAACTAGGTCCAATAAGAAAAGCTACATTCGTGCCTGTTTTTATCAAAACAAGATTTTCAGGGTTCAAAGCCAACTCTAGAAATTGTGTTAAAGCAAAGTTTGTTGGACAGCTGGAGAGAATGAACAAACACTTGTTTTCTGAGATTTCACCATAGATTATGTCATTTGTACTTGCCTGACGGTTATGCTGTGGTCTGCATGTTGCTTTTATGACTAATGAACATTTAATCCTCCACAGACGAAGCATCCAACTTGTTCCAGGACCTTTCCTTTTCCTCTTTTTTTCTGTGCGAACCTGAATGTCATAATAAAGGCCATGCTTTTGCTCTGTGATTTTGACGTTTGTTTCTTCGTCTGTCCTTTTTCGTCTTCCTTCACTTTTTCATCTTCCTCTGCCATTTTTCTGTGAGTAGTGTAATTTATTAAACCCATTTAAAGCCCTTTATTTCCCTCTTAATTACTTTTGTTCAAAGCTGATCATCGAATTGAAGCGTCTGGGGCTAGTGCTTTGTCAGGCAGACTCGCTGAGAAATCCTATCAAAATTTAGCTGTGGTTCTTTATACAGTTTATACCATCATGTTTAAGTTTGGAAACATGATATCATTTGTTGATATTTCTAGAAACAGTGGATGTCCAGGTCTCAGCGCTCTTTGAAATGGAAAGGTAATTAAAAGCTGAGGTGATTTAGGGCTCAAGTGTACACACAGTAAAAACCCTTTATTTCTAGGTGAGTCATTGTTAGTGTGAATCTTGAGATTTTCTTTATATCCTTGTGACTTTCCCTTTCTTTTTCCACTGAGCTAACTGGTGCTACTAAGTAAAACAGTGTGCTGCTTCGTTAGTAAAGATTGGTGCAATGAGTCACACCTGGTGGCTCAATTTCAACAGCTGCCCATTGATTACAAGTTGAGTTTATAAAAGAGGGTTGTTTGGTGGTGCTGTTTCTTTTGTGTGGGAGCTCGGAGATAGCACAGGTCTCACTTCTGAAAGAGTAGACATTTTGAAGAAAGATTTTAAGCCTTAGGAGATGGAAGTTTAGAAGACTTTGGTTGAGGTTCCTCATAGCTCTACTCTGTCCCCTGTAGAGACTGGGTATGAAAAATACCCAAACTCAAAGCTTTAAACAATAGCAGTCCAAACCCAAACTCAGCCTAATGATTCCTGACAATGTACCGGATCCATCTATGTTATGTGTTGCAATTAAAACATGCTCTAGCTTGAATTTTTAAAAAAAAAAAAAAGCCAGTTTGTGCTCTGCACTGGGTCAGGGGTATGGCAGTTCTCGGGGCAATGTCAGAAAACCCAAGCAATGAGCTCACTGTTGCAAAAGCTGTGAAGAGAAGCAAAGTTTGGTGTTGGCAGATCAGCTCCTCTGGCATTAAGTGATCCATTATATAACACAGACATTTGAATTGCTGTTCTTACAAAAAAAAAACTGCAGGCACAAAAAGTGAAGCTCACCAATGAACACTTTCTACCCCTATTATTGAATCTGTACACAGAAATATAAAAATAAAAACTTGTGCCTACATGCAGTATTTCTCGGCACTGTGACTTCCTGCAGCGAAGTTGTCAACCTTACAGTGATGAAAAGTCTCTGTGGTCCTTTAGGTGACAGCATTCTGTTGCTATAGCTTACACATGCACCAACATTTCCCTGTCATTGATAGATCTTTAAGACTGAGTTTATAGTTGATTTCATAATTGCTGAACTTGGATATCAGTTATGAATCGGTGTAAACACAGTAAAATAAAGACAAGTGTGGGCTCTAAATTTGCAGAATTTAAAATATTTATTAAAGCTTCAGATACGCACAAATCAACGAAAGCACACTTGGGGCATAAGACAAACATGAAAGTGGCTGTAATATAGCACAGTGACAGATTCTTAAACAAAAGCTCTGAGAGCAGGGCTGGAGTATACAGGCCTCATGTCTGGCAATACCACGAGCTACGCTTGTACATCAGGCCATCCATCAGTCTTCATTCCTCTCTCCTGCTTCCGCCTGGCTTGGATTAGCGCACATGAAGACAGGATGCTATATTCTCCACCTTCTTTGAATATGTGAAAGCCTTTGATGTGAGTTCAAATGTGAGAAAAGATCAAGAGATCAAAAACCTACTCGCGGCCAAAGAGATAAAGCTGTCGGTCATGTCTGTCCGTTGAATCTGACAGCACAATGGAAAGGCTATGTGCTTGGGTTTGATGATAAGGTTGCAGGGCTTTCGGCGAGTGAGATGAGACAGTTTGGCTTGGGCAATGCTTGGGTGTGGTCTGAACTGATCGAATCCGCACAAACAGCTATTTACATACGAGAAATTCCTCTGCAAAGGGGATAAGCCAAAAGGAAACCAGTAATTCTGAAAGTGATTGTTCTCCTCCCAGCGCTTTGAAGTGTTTGGCCAGTGTCTGCTCATGTCTTCAGTATGAGGATGGAGCCTTTCCAGAGATTAGCCTGTATCAGTTTCAACATCATCCAACCTTCTCAATTTTACCACTGAAAGACATCCAGCCTTTCTTGTTTAAATTTAAATTCAATATTTTGAATTTTCATGTAATCTAATATGAATGTGGGAAAGGATATTAAGTTTTTACCGTCAACCTCAGACATTCATCTGCATATAGCAAATGAGAAAACTCCCTTTTGACTTAACAATGCATTATCATTGGTTTCCACAATGGCAGGCATTTAACAAGCTTGAGAAAATCCAAATTACTTTTCATAATTGACCGACTGCATGGAAGTTGTGAAGTATTTCCAGAATTCAGGACACACACAGATTTCAGGATAATTAAATGCTATGGCTGAGTTCTTCTAACCTTGGGAGCAAAATATGTCTTCTCTCATGTACTCTTGCCAGAATGCACACACAAAACTTTACAAAAATGCTTCTCATCTCCTATTCACAGAGAAGCTAATCTGGCTTTAAATATAGTTATATTCCATTACATTTTTATCACCAAACCCACAAAGAGAGGTCTTCAAAAGGCCTCCAGTGGAGTAAGTCTTATCTTTGTGGGCCAG
Organism: Seriola dumerili; assembly: GCF_002260705.1. Classification (NCBI taxonomy): domain Eukaryota; kingdom Metazoa; phylum Chordata; class Actinopteri; order Carangiformes; family Carangidae; genus Seriola; species Seriola dumerili. Next base: position 3,079,913 of record NW_019174497.1, on the reverse strand, counting down.
AGATTCATTTAACAGAGCTTAAATTCAAATGATTTTTGTGAAGGATATGGTGACCAGTAAGAAGGGGTCATCTTTTCTATTCAGCTGCAACACTTTCATGTAGGTTAAACAGATTACAGCACCCTGGTATGGTGCCCTGCCCCTGGCAGCACAAACTTGGCTGTCTGTGGATACAAAGAGGGACAGAAAGGGGGATTTAATTTAATGCAGGAGGAAGGCCATTCTGTCAGTTCCTTGTAATCCTCTTGCTCCTTAACTCATGGGTTGTAATCGGGCTGCAGTGACAACTTTGCCAAGCATTCCTCAAATACTGCAGCTTCTGTGTTGTGTTTCGGTGGTGGGTAAAGTTAAAAGACAGAGGAAGAGCCATTTGGCTGCCTGAATGGTTTGAAAGAAGATAGTTTGTTGGTCCATGGCCCGGCAGGAAAAAAACTGAAGAATCTCCCATTTGCCTCTGACTGTACAAGAACAAACTGCTTGACTGGCCCGATACACTACCATGATGAATTCCAGTGGCACTGGTAGATGGACTTGATGTATAGAATTATACAGATTTCCTCTTATCAAGACCAGTGAGCCAGTACAGTCACAAATATCTTGCAAATGTTAATTTAAAAACATTTATCAACATAAAACAACTTTTGTTGGTCACAGTGGCTTCACCAACTGTCTTTTCCACTCACTGTTCAAGAACAGTGATGGTTCATCCAGGACAGTCTGATCGTTGGTACATGCAAATTGAAAAGCAGACTGCACATGAGAAGGGTAATTTGATAGACAAATGCAAACTCAACTTTGATTGAGTTATGTTTACTCCAATTAAAGACCTTAATGCCATTAAGAAGTCAGCATTGAAAGCCTGCTCACATCAGAAAGTGGCACAGTTAAAGTCATCCATGCATCTTTATTATAATCTTGGTTCTATGAGTTTTGCAATGTACTATTGGATGGTGAACTGTAGTCCCCCTTCGGCATTTTGTTCTAAGGATTATACTCAAGGATTAGTTTTATTAAAGAGGGGATATGTAGCTCTGAGAAAACAAACAGTGTCAAATAATGCACATTAATTGCCAGTTAGCAGGTGTCTTAGCTCCATCACTTACAGGACAAATAAGTTGACACACATGCAGAAGAGGGTTGGGTAAAAGTGGATGGTGCGTCACGGCTGATAAACTATGACTTTCTCCATTTTATGTTCTCTGAAAAGTCAATATTGTCAAGACGAATTGCTACTGGTCATCTAACTCAACACAGTCACTCCAACTGATGCTCGTGGTGGTGGTATCAATGACAATGATATTGATATCAATGATGATGATATCAATGATGGTGATGATGATGATATTGATGATGATGGTAGCGATGATGGTGTAGATGACATCGATGATGATGGTATCAGTCCTGTATATGAAGTACTGATATTTAATTTTGTACCAGTCTGTTTCATGCTTAAAACAGTTAAAAGATTAGGTCATGGAAAGATGTACTGATGTAGTATTACAACTAGAAAATGTAGCTACTCTAACAAATTAATTTTTTTACTATGAAAAGATTAAGATGTGAATATATGTCGTGGTCTATACAAAAACCTGCTTGTTGCTCAGAGAGATATATTTTCTACATCAAGACCTAGCATCTTGTGAAAGAACTTTTTGTTAATGAGTTTAATAAGGCAAAAAGGAAAGTTGAAGAGAAGCCAACAACTTTGTCCCTTACCATCTATAACAGACAGACTAATATGTTTTCACTGACAGGGAAGAGCAAAAGTGAACACTAAGCATATTCCTCAACATATTTCAGCCTTGTGTTGTGCCAGAGGGAGACTGGAAGAATTTCAAGGTGGTTGCACCTACAAATCACAGAGATAGTGGGTGCAATAGTAAATCTTGTCGATGGCGAGTTGAAAAATGTGACTCCATCTGCCCCACAGTGGAATGCAGCGTTGTCTCCGATAAGAGTGAGGTCTCGCTGTAAAGCCTGAACATGCCATGGGGGCAGAGGCCTTGGAACCATTGCTGATCTAATGATATGCTACACTTTTTCTTTGCACGTCTGCCAAAAGAGGGAGAGAGAGACAGAGAGGAGGGAAAGTATGAAAGAGAAATCCCCAATTTAGAGAAGCATTATTTAGAAACATTGCTGCAGCAACACTAAGAGTATTTCAGCCCAGAATAAATGCCCAGAATAAATGCCTGTAGGCATCTGAGTTATTTTACTGTAGCTTCAGACACTTCCCAAAAGATCTTCCGTTTATTTTGGAATAGATTTTGGATTCAGGTCACACGAGCGCTGCCATGAATCTCAAATGAAAATCTGGATGGGAACTTTTCCTGCCATTTATAGTGAAAACTAATAAATTACAGAAAATGAATGAAAATCCCACTATAATCTGGAATAATAATGAAAGAAAGGCCAGCAATGTCTGTCATGCGACCTATCTCATTGTCAGCCATGCCTGCCAAGCATAGCTTACCCAACCACAGGTAATTTAGAGTTCAAGAATAATCTGGGGATACCAGAGGTTTTATAAACTCCCAGCTTGCTGTGATTGTGATAACATTCCCAAAAGCCTTGACACAATATCGCCTATGGTTCCAAAATCAGCCTCAAGCAATTGAAAGTAAATTGGTGTTTTTCTTTGGAGACTGTAAAAACTCTCAGCTCACAGGATCCTCACAATGCAGTCATATTTGGCATGTTTGTAAAGGCTTGCAGACTGTTGTCTGTTCTGCAGGCAAATGCCTCTGTGCTCACTATGACTCAGGGTCTTTCCAGGTGATAGTATCTATGGGAGATGGAGGAGCTTGTGAGATGCAGTACTAGGAAATGACAAACAGAGACAACTATCAAATAGCATTGTTGACCACATTGTATTAGAGGGCAGTAGATGTGGCTGTGAACTGAGACCCAAGGACTTCTTAAATTATTTCGATGTTTCTTGTTGTCATGAATAAAGTTTATGCCTGGGGAAAGAAACCTTGCTTTAATGTCTCTTCTTGAAGTCTCTTAAAGGTCACAGCACTTCCATATGCGCTGTCAACCTGATATTAATGCTGATTGCATTCTTAGCCCCTGAAGGATCTTTTTTTTTTCTGGGAGATGAAACCTGAAAATATCTGAATGTATTGACTCTTCATTTTTAGCTGAAGATGTGAATGTACTATAATTCACCATGCTTACCTGCTGGAGCCGCAGCCTCTTTATTTCTTTTTTTCTTTTTCTTTTTCTTTTTTTTTTTTTTTTTACCTTTTTTTGGAGAAAAAGGTAAATAGAATAGGAATACAATTAAACAGAATTGCCTGTGAGATGCAGCAGCAAAGTTTATGCTGTTGGACTTGAGGTTTCTAATTTCCAGTTGACTCAACACTCAAACAATGTAGTTCATATGGTTTCTTTCCGTCTGAAGTGACCACACTTTAAGGCAGCTCCAAATAGGGAGGGGCAAGATGAGCATAATCATACAAATAGGCACTTTCTGAGGCATTCATGGTATAAAAAAAGTAAAGTTTTAAGTTGCTGCCAGAGGGTGTTTCAGATGATGTTCAATGATCCCATAAACACATTTACAGTATACAGACCTCGAATGTCAATCTATTGTACTTAAAATCCCCTATCTTTCCCCAGTTATGACACATATTGGAAGATGTTTACTCATGCATTTGCTGATAAACTGCTGTCACATGACATTTTATTTATTTACCTCCCATTTTGTCAATCTGTCAGCATTTGCGGCTTCTGTGGAAGACCCGCGTAAAAATAGAGCTATTATTTACATTTTTTCCTGCCAGTCATCTCACAGTCGTGAGTTTAACCAAAACACTGTGGGTCTGCCCGCTGCCGATTTGTTTCCTGTTGATATGCACTATGTAAGCGCTCAGGATGGGGATCAATGAGGCTCAGCCAGCTGAAAGCAATAACTCCAGAGCGAGTGGAAAACATTGTAGGGACTGAATAATTTTGTGGCATAATCTGACCCAAAGGGAGTGTTGTTGATTATGTCAGCGCTGCTTATTCACTGACAAACACTGCTGAGTTGGAACTTTGTTAGAGGACTTAAAGATTTACGAGAGAAAACAGATCTTACACAAGCATATTTACCAGAAGAAGCTTGCTCTATGAGCTGGTTGATTAGCAAGCAAAATTGGCAGGATGTCTAGAGCTCTGCACAGCTGGTGGCAGTTTAAGATCCAGTCCACTTTGTACGAACTGATCTAAAAGCTGAAGACATAACGGATAGTTTTCACTGTCCTGACCGAGTGAATTAAGAGCCAGTCTAACAGTGACCTGATCCTCACCACTCTAATAAAAGTCAAATATTATCAGGCTCCCAACAGATGCTTGGCCCTGCAATCTTTTCCATATCCCTGTTTACAGGTACACTGACCCTGCTCCGACCTTGCAGACATTTGGTGAAAAAACCCTAGTTCACCTCAGGACTGGGGTCAAGAGGGCAAAAAGGAACAGATGGGTCAAAGGTCACCTGTTGATTTCATGCTCTAATTTGGGCTGTCACACACACATTACGACTTGAGACAGAGTGAACTTAAAGCAAAATTATCTTTGATTTTTTTTCCCCCTTAAGGCTTATAATATATCAAAGAATTGCCTGTGACCTTTTGCAAAGTCATCATGCATGTAACTGAAGCTTACAACTAAACAAAACAATCAGGTCATCGAAGGTGCTGGGTCAAGGTACCACTGAGGAGACGCTAACATAAAACACTGCTAGCTCATTCACTTGCTATACTGTTGGCTTTCCTCAGTGCAAAGTATTTTGTCTACCTTTTATGTCATGTGTTGGTGATTGTCACTCGACACTGTTGCGTTTAAAAGAGGTTACAATACGCTGTCTGAGCAGCACTACATCTTCAGGGCAGATTGGAGGATACAGTGAGTCGCTGTTAGAAAGTGATGAGACGGGCCGGGGCTGGCTGGTTAGCATGCCAACTTCAGTAGAAGAAAAGACATGATGAGAAAATAGTTAACATTGCTTTGCTTAGTGTTGCTTTCCACAGTGGGAAACAACTATTGGTAAGTAAAGGAATGAAGTTTGATGCTGAACTTGCATTTCTTTACTGGTTGATTAAATGGCTCTTAATGCTAACGTCGGCTATGTAGCAATAGCAAAACTTACAAATGGCTCCTAAGTACTACCTTTGTATTCCACCACACAATAATTTATTTGTGGCTTTGTTCCTTTTAAACATCTTGGGATATATCACTTCTAGGTTACTTTTTGGTGTTTTACAAGGTTTTGTCAATTAAGTTGTATATTGAACTAGGAAGATCTATGCATGCATTTGTAAAATGCCTGAGCTGGATTAATGGTTGGGGTTGTGATGTAGCTATGGAGCCTATGCATGTAGTTGCCAAAGGCTTTAATGCTGCTAATATGCATCATCTCGAAGGTAGTTACGGTACATGTTGGGGCTATGTTGATTACATGCAGCTGATTGGTCAGCTTTGGCTGCCTGTGTTTTCTACTGCAAGTTTCTGATGCAGGTGGAGATTGAGAGTTAACAGTGTTGAAGCTGAACAAAGACTCGGTAATCGTCTCCTTTTCAGTAACACACATGCAACAAAACCTTTTCCACTGAAAACCTTAGTTCGAACAGAAGTGCCACTATCACAGTGAATGAAAACAATTGATTGTGTATAATATCTTTGTCTTGAGTTGTGCTATGAACAGGTTAATTTGAGTCTGAACTACAAACTAAAACTCACTAGGTAAACAGCAGGGTTTCCCTTGTGTCAAGTATCAGTGTAGCTTTAGTAATGTGGTTTAGCCTACAAAAGCTGACCATGAGCAATTAAGTAAAACAGTGCAACTAAGGAATCATTATGGGTATATAAAGGGATGCTTACAAATATCACATTTACAGTAGAACTGCAATAAAAAGCACGACTTAATCTGTACTGTATTTTAGGTCAATTGACTGTCCCCTGGGGAAATCAATAAGAGCAAAAAATCAAGCAAAGCACAACAGAGAGATAGCATCACATTTGAACCAGATCTGAGCAGTTCTCCATGGACCTAACCACCCAGAGGCTTGCAGCCTCCGACTTTGGCCCACCCTGGACACTTCCTGTTGGGCCACTCCTCCTCTTTAGTTGTGGGGAATGCTGGATCTCAATGGAGTCTGGGAGAGTTGTACTCAGGATTAGGCAGCCTTCCTTGGCGTGATTGTGGCAAAACTTGGAGGAATGGAAGTGGATTTGATGTTATCAAAGATCCTGGTTGGTTGGGGGGTTGGGGGTGTCTGGAGCGTAGGCAGCAGCCCTCTGTCTAATGACCCTCTGTCGGCTGGTAATTGTTGCCTTGGCTTATGCTCAAGCCTTTGTGCGTTCCAGGAGCCAGAAGTCATGATCAAAGTTGTTCTTAACCTAGCAATACCTTAATCCAAGCAGTAATAAACAAGGCTCGGTGACAGAGGCCGCTTTGGTTTTGCTGTGGATTAAAGCTGCCCTCCAAAGCCCCAGCTTCTTTTATTGATATCCCGCATTGTGCCTTTTAGTCAGACTGAACACTGAAATTGAGGATTAACTTGCTTGGTCCAATCAACAATCAAGTCCCACCTGGATCTGAGCCATGTTGACACTGTCGGTTTGCCACTCATGTTCTAATGACCAGTGATGGATGCTCTGGTCAGCAGAAGAACTTCTCAGCTTTGCACAGAATCCCTCTCATTGACAAGATGAATGGAGCTATTCTTTATATCAGCTCAGATATGGGAGGACATGACTTATCTGAGCAGGATTACAGGTAGATCAAGGCAATCTCATAAGAACATCAACAGGCCATTTAGCCATTCCACAGATTCCACTGATACCTGGAGGGGTATGGTAATGTAAAACAAAGGTACAGTCTACATAGAGGTGTCCCCAGTGAAAAGCAGTCTTAGGCTTTGATCCACAACTTTTCTTTTTTTCTTTTTTTTTTGTCAGGCACACAGTAAAGTGTTTTGATTGTTTGGGGTTCAGAGGTTGGAGGTAGAAGAATTTGACTCCTGATTTAAGAGGAATTATTAGTAAAATGACAAATGCATGGATCTGCCAATAAATACAATCATCTGTTGAGAAGTGCTGATTTTGATCTTGCCATTGCTTGCCATTACAGGATATGATGTGTTCAATTTGTCTTGCACTAACTTCCATAGTCAGGCTGCTGAATACACAGAACCAACATCATACTGCATGGTTTCAGGCTTGCCTTGCAATACCACTATTGCACATCTGCTTGCCAGCATGTTGTCTTAACCACTGCACTGGTTATGTTTTGGTTAATGTTGGTAAAAACAAACCATTAAAGTGGCAGGTCAAGACAGTGGTCTCTGTAAGGCTGGTGTATATGCAAAGATCCACTAGGATCTGAGTGATGTTAATTTCATCAGAAGGTGTACACAATGTCCATGTATTACCCCATTTTGTTGTGCCACTATGCTACAAGGGTACGAACTGCGCATGTGTCCTCCAAGCAGAGTCCAAGTGGACGAGAAAATAGTTTATAAGAACTACACACCCTTGTGTCCAGAGCAGTCCATGTGCACATCTGCAAAGGATAAGGTATAACTGAAGCTTCAGCCAGTAACAATAGTGAGTTGTTTCACTGATAATCACAATGACCTCTGTCTAAAAATTGAAAGTATTTATTGTGCATCTTATGCCTTTTTATTTGAGAGGTGGCAGAAACTCAAGGGAGAGAACTGAAGACTGACAGGTAACAAAGGTGCTGAGCTAGACTCAAACTGGGAAATTTGCAGCTCATGGTTAGCACCTTAAACAACTCTCTATCAGAACAGCCCAATTATTTCAATCTCTATATTTTTGTCTTTAGTTTTGATCAATTTTCCAATAAGTAAAGAAACTGTGGGCTGTCCAAAGATTAATCCAAACATGCTTAAAGAACACCTTAGCCATTGCTCTAAGATTTCTTGCTCATTTGGCAGTGGCTACCAGTTGTGATGTAGCGGTGTGTTACCCGAACCCTCTTCATACTGACACAACCTTCAACTTGGACAACAGTGAGGGACTAATTGTTCTGTAGCTCCCAACTACTGTTTCTAACTGTAAATGAGGGATAGAGCAGTGCTGATAAGCAGCATTCACACTCACTCACACCTTTTTTTTTTTTTTTTTTTTCTTTTTAATTCAGAAATAAAGTTTGAAACTATGTCCTTCCTGCATTCAATTATCTGACGCTGTAATAACAATCGACAATCACAAATCTTCCGCTGTCTTTCAGGACACAAGCTTTTTTCCTCTAGAGGCCCGACAGATTTTCCTTTCACCAGTGTAAACATGTTGTTGTGGCAGACAACGCTTCAGCAAACACATGCTCACTCAGTGGCGATCCAACATGATTGACAGTGGTGGTGTGAGCACAGGCGCCAATATACGACTCTGAATGTCACAGAAATATGCCACAATACTCTGTGTCGCCAGTGTTTGTTTTTTTTTGGAACATGTGGTCTGTCTTTGTCCCATAAACCAAATTTGGCTGTTGTAAACCTAATGTAAATCTCTCATGATACCTATTCCCCACTACCTCTGGTAAAGATTATAGATCGTCAAATGCTTTTTATTTTTCAAGTAAGCATGTGAGCAGCGGTCTTAGGAGCAATAGATGGAAAGAGTGACAAAGAGATAGATGATACACCATATGTATAGATACAGACGTACTGTAGACAGTGTATATGTCTCCATACCAGCCGCAGCACTGGACACCTGTTTTCACTTACACAACATACCGGTATCGACTTGCTTAAGCCAATAAACAGTCTGAGTGAATTATTGTACTGTAAAAAGTTTCCCTTAAGTGTTTGAGAACATCAATAATTTGCAACCTCTCTTATTTGAGCTTTTGAGTCAAAACCTATTATCTAAAGCTCTTTACGAGTAATTTGGTCATGTATATCACAGTTGTATATCACAGTGGTCATCGTACATATATTGAAATACAAATTTAGTACAAGTGGGTTGATCTGAAAAATAGTCACCATCTCCCAGACCATGTTTTGCAGCAAGAACAAAATAATTCACAGAAGTAAAAAACAAAAAACGGCATCATCAGCTAATTTAGATGATTTTAAAACATCATCATTTTTTGTGCCATGAGTGGTGCTCTTCTTTCATTTGCTTGCCTCAAAGCATGGACAGTCTCCACAGAGCCTGAGGTTGGTGGTGGGTTTTGTCTCTGTCTCACGAGCCTGCTGTCACAACCATCATCGCTCCAGAACAAAAGGCGTAAACAGCAAGCTCTTTGGTATATTTCTGTGTTAGAGTTCTTATGATTTATTATCCAGCTGCCCTCAAATATGTTCCAGCTTGGCAGCTACTTCTGCTGAGGATTAGCAGCAGCCGTGGCTAACAGGCAATTGAATATTTATATGCTGCTGAGCAGCCACAAACAAACCCCCCTTTTGAGGGTCAGCAGTGTGAGCTGTGAAATCACTCTATTTATTCACTTGTTTACATAACTCGTACAATATTTTCATGGTGAATTAATGCAAATTCTATCTTCAATCATGACCCAGCTATGGGGTTAAGTGGTGACGAAATGCATACACATAAAGTGCAGAGGGACAAGTCAAACAGTCTGCCCTTCCTGCATAAAGGGCTTTGAAATAGGGGTGGTCACTCTCTGGCCAAATGGGCCTCTTGTATTGGCTTTGGCCAATGAGGGCTTGCAAAGAGTGGACAGGCTGAGCAGCCACAGAGCAGGGATCTTCCTCTGGTCCCTAACCTGAAGGTGTGCGTATTAACTTTGTCTGGCTAATCCTTATGCCATGGAGAATAGAGGAGGATTAAGACTTTAACCCCTTCAGAGAGAGAGTCCCATTCTGCAGCAGAAAGGGCCCTTGGCCAGCGTCTCTCTGCTGGAGCTCCTCACGGACTCATTGTCCCGTCACGAAGGCCAGCTGTCAGTGTCCTTGGGATGACGAGATGAATGAGGAGCCCTTGAGCTGTACGTCTGCTCCCTCTGTTTACTGAAGGGCCTCTTGCTGTGTAAATCATGACTTCAGGGCAGAACAGGGCTTTATGCTGGAAAACTATCAAATGACTTTTTCATCTATGAGTCTAAAACTTACAAAGCAGAGTAATTAATTGATCGTTTGAATTCACCTCTTACCAGCCAACTCTGCCTAATAGAAACTGTGCTTATACATGACTAATCTGCAACAACAATAGGTTTATGTTGAGACAAAAGTAATTCCACCTGAATTATGTTCCGTTGAGTCACAAGATGTTCATACTTAACATATTTGCAGTGCCTGATGACAGCATATGTCACTTTTTTTCCCCACAATGTCTGCTCTTGCAATACAATATCCCCTCGTTGGCACTAAAGCATGACTGACACTTGAGACAGAATGTACAGCCACCCTCCACCTGTCTACAAATAGGGATGGTATAAAAATGTAGAACCTCCTGAAGTCAAAAAAAAAAAAAAAAAAAACCCTTAAAAAAAATTGGGCAATCGTATATAACCATAATAGGGTTTGCAGCTACTCTTCCCAAGGTCCAAAGGAAAAAATAACTACAGCAATTATTTCAGTACAAATAAGTATATCAGTATCCAGTTTTAACCAAGTTTTGTTTTACATATACAGTATAAAGATATCACCTCAAACTCTATATTTTGTCTTTTTTTTTTATTATTAAGATATTAATCCCAGATTTGACTCCAGCAGGTGTCTTATCTTATGAAATATTATTATTATTATTATTATTAGTAGTAGTAGTAGTAGTAGTAGTAGTAGTAGTAGTAGTAGTAGTAGTAGTAGTAGTATAAGTATTTGTAGTTACCTTACACTGGGCCTGTTGCAGTGATGGTTATAAGAATTCAAATATCAACTTTAACTTTTTGACTTCTGAACATAATGATGATGATGATAATAATAATGAGTAGATGTGACTTCGTTCTGATTCAGCATTTACACACAATGTCAGCAAAAGGGAAACAAGAAGGAAACCTCTTGGTGTTACACACACATTACACCAAGATGACTAGTCCACCACAAGCCTTGAAGGGAAACTTGATAAGATACCTGAATTTAGCTGTTGTGTTGCGTAGGTGTTTATTAACAAGTGAAACCAGATACGGAGTGTATAGTCCCTTACTGAATTCTTCTAATCAGTTGTATTAATATTAATACAGGATTTATTTCGATGTAACTGCCAATAACCCAACGTAGGCTTTGCAGCCATTTTGGCAACACATTCAAATTCTTGTTGCCAGGTAGGAAATATCGCAGCTATCTCTGACCCCAACATTATAACTCGGACATATTGGGACTCGGACAAATTTCCACTGAGGTGGACAATAAAGTCAATCAATCAATTATAATCACTCAGCTGCTCATAATTTCGGTCTGAAGAATATAACATGAACACATCATAAGGGCTTACAAGCCAGAAAGGTTGGGAAACAATCTCCTAAATAATTTTAGGGCCTCCTTAATAATTCACATTCTGGCAACCAGACAAGGACTGGCAGTTAAATAGAGACATGTAAATGTAGGAAAATGACATGCAGAGGCAGACAGGACAAATTCACATGACTTGGAGCTGTCTGCTCTGTGTTGGCACACCTGCACTCCTGCTCAACAGTGTGTCCTCTCAGCTCAGACTGTAGGTGGTCTGGTCCTCACACCTGCCTCCGCATCCCCGGCCTGCCAGCCACACAGCTGCACCACAGCACTGTCACTCACTTAACACCACGTCTTAACAGCGTTTCTGCATCACAGGTATTCACCCCCTTCGACTCATGTGATGTGGAACCTGCAGGGGCTCCACTGAGTGATCAGTGATCAAAACACACTCGCTGATAAGGGTGCTGGGTCACCAAACTGATTCACTCCACTAGGCTCCTTCAACTTCAGGCCAATCAGTGAACCAACAGAGGTAATGTGTAATGTTTCACTCCACTGCTTTGCAATTGGTGGTCTTCCCTTCCCATACCCTACTACATGTCTTTCTTGACTTTTCTCGCTGTTCCACGTCCACAGTGCCACCTGAGACCCCGCATGAGCCTGCATGATCAGACTTCTCATTGTCACTCTCTCAGGTTCAACGTACGGCCAAGAAAATACCACCAACGGAGAAACCTGAGGATTTCTCACAAACAGATGTCCTGAGAAATCCCTCACGTCGGCTCTCACACTCACCCTACAATCATCCAAGGCTGCCAAAGCTCCCATTGATGGCGTAAGCCTGAGATAACAGTAAATCATCTTGGATTGTGGCAAGGGGAGTGTCCATTTCATGTAGTTGACTCAGCTCTTGCTAAGCAAGATGAGTGACATGAGGGGAGGATGAGTGGAAAGACAACCCAGAACCAGCTGTTTTCCTGATGGTAACCGCAAAGGTCTGGACCCTGTGGATGATCCTTACCCATCCTGACCTGGAAGTCAGTTCTGCTGTCAACGGCTCTTGGGAATGAACACGTTCATCCCTTTCATCTTGACGTCTCTATGAGATTGGCAGCACCTTCTCTTCCCAGCAGGCTTCAGTGAATCAGCAACTGTTGCCCACAGGGCAAAGTCATCTGATCCTGCATGTTACAGCGTCATCTGAGGATAGTAGGGATTTTCATTCAACTTTCTTTCCACGTACAGTCAAAATGATCAATTTAAATGATGACTCCACGTAATAAAAAAAAAAACTAAAAAACCCTCCACATATTTCATCTATACTTCCTTGAAAGCGCCTTAAGAAATGTCAGTGATATCTCCAGGATGGTTAACCATGATGGCTCCCCCTCCCCCAGAAGGCCTGCCTGCCCACTGTTTCCAGTGCAAGTGCTCTCCATTTGTCTCCGTGGATCAAATGTCCTGGCGACTGCTCCTGTTGATCAGCGAGCCTCCTTATAAGGTCTGAGCAGAGAGAGCAAAGCCTTGAGGAGAGCCCTACCAGCCCTTTCCCTTTATTTACACAGACAGGGTGCACACAAGCATGGAAAATCCACCCTATCAGGCTTTCTTCATGAGCCCCAGGAATCTTTATTGTCAAATACTCCTAATGTGGCACAAGCAGTCTTATTTTATTCTATGTATGTCCCCTCAGCTTTGCACCAGAAGATTGATACGATTTACACAAAGTTATGTTTCACCATTAAACAGGCTGTAAGAAGCTGAAATGTTTTCATTGCCGTTCCACTAAAAAGGTTGTAAATGCATGTGTGTGGTTCAGTATTTCAAGCATATATAAAATAGTAAATGCCTGACATGTTGCCAAACACCATAGAAAGTCTTCCATCTAAGTGACTTAAATGACTGGTTTCATTTCATATCCCTTAAACTTAAAGATACATTCACAGAGGTTGTTACAGCACAGATCAAAATTCATATTATGGCTAATGCAGAAACGACAGTGTCCCCCATAGCATGTGAAACAGGAATTTCCTGCGCTGGAGGGCTGTTAACCTGAATCTTAGGGTTAATCTGTCTGGAAAATGGTTATATGACTTTTTTTCGGGCATAGATTTGGACATGTGACTGGTTGAGTAAACATCTATTCAGGGAGGGCCTTGTGTGAACAGTACCTGCATTCAGCCCCGCAGTCCCTTTAAACCACTTGCTACAACACGTGGTAACATGGCTTTGTAGTATGTACTTTACTCCAAAGAGTGTTTAAGCTGATTTTTTACTTTTAAACAAAACATACAAGGAATTAAATTTGAATTCCTTTGTTTTCTCCCACAGCTGCTAAGGATTTTTCTATTTCGCTCCTTTTTTTTTCTTTATCAGCCAGACATTTTTCCAAATCCTCTCCAGCTAGTTTAACATGCTTAAAGGCTCACACATGCTTAGTTTATTAGTAAACCACTAATGGAACTTAAGGTATCAGGATTGTAGGGCTTTGGCACAGTAGCAGCTCATTTGCCAGGTCTTTACATTTTAATTATCACAAGTTCCAGCGTAGCCCCAGCCAATTAAAAATGATGTATGGTTTTATGTTGAGACCAGTGCCGGCTCTCAGGAAACTCACATCCATCAAGCTAACAACACATTCATTTACCATTTAGGCTGGAGATCGGGTCACTCTGATTGGCTGATGTGGCTGCTGTGCTGAGGCGACATAAATTTGAAGTGTGAGAGGAATGTTGTTGTTATTGTAATGCAGTCTCAAGTTGCATTTAATTGAAAGGCTCTTAACCATTTTTTTTCCTTCATGTTTTCCTTTTCTGTTCAGGGTTGTCATGTTTTTCCCTTTGTAACATTTTGTGTTGCATTCATTGTCAATGCATTTCCTTAGTGCATTTTATTTTGGCCACCCAGACTCTTCCAGTGTTGTCTCTCAAGGTTCACTCAGCCTTTTATTTCAATCCCCAGTGTGAATCACCTGCTCTGGGGAAGTCACAATCGTACACACACAGACATGTAGAAGCATCACCATACATGCAGCTGGAGACAAGGAAAGTGTGTGTGTATGTGTGTGTGCTTTCAGTGTAAACCTTGTGCAACATGCTTTGGAAATACTAACCACATTGTGTCTTTACCAATGAAACAAATTTGAATTGAATGGGACTTCATTCTCAGTATTCCAGATGAGAGTGAGCTTTCCACTAAATTTAATGAACTTTGGAACAGGACAACATCTTAACTGAATCAGTGTGGGTAGACAAATGTATTCATGTCCCAAAGGTGAATTATCATGGCTCAGATGTTTGTCTGCACAGTGGAGACTTGGCTTGGCTGCTGAGCTAAAGGTCTCAGACATGCAGTTATACAGATAATGAGGGATTGGAGCCGGACAGGGGACAATCAAACCTGTGTTTGTGCGCGTGCATGATAGTGTGTGTGTGTGTGTGTATGTGCGTGTGTGAGTGCTGTGAGTGGCAGAAACGGTCATCAGTGCGTCAAACCAGCGTCAAGGCTGGCAGACAGTAACGACCACTGCAACCGACAGCAGCCTACAGCGGTCAACGCACCTTAACGAATGCATGCAAGGAGACACAGAAGCTTGGACAACCTCTGCTGCAGAGCACTCAGTTGATACATCTGGGTAGGTTGCACATCTTATGCAAAAACATTTGTGGCTAGTTGACAAGAATGGAAAAAGCCGAACACATCCATTAAAACAAGCTGTTTTCCATTACAAAGAATCTCTCTGCTTTGACTTTTATGAAGGCGAGTTTACAAGCCCCTAGTGAATGGACTTTGATTCGTAATTGTGGAGTAAACCTGTTAGGAAATGCATGCGTGTTTCTTTGTATATCTGTTAGCTAGTAAAATCAGCCAGCCAGTCAGCCAGTTAGCCCGTCAGCCAGGCAGTGAGCAAGGCCCTGGGGCAGTCTGGGTAATTACTGGCAAGTCATGAAGGCCAAATGAAATGTTTACTTTACCCCAGGGTCAGCAGGCGTTATGAGAGTGCTCCTTGACAAGATTTGCAATGGGCCACTTTGTTGTTGCTGTTCCTCTTTAAAAGATAATTGGCTTTTCACCATAGCTCTGTGTAAAAGCTTTTCCTGTACTGTATGCACACCTTTTCTTCTTTTTTTTATGAGTGGAGATTAATGCTGTTGTGTATTCAAGAAGCTGTTTTTGTTGTGTTATGAGGAATATTTTCTCGCTTTGCTATGACTTGGTTACTTGACGCTTCTTGTCTTTGCTGTTAAATATCCTGTGTGTTGCAGTTTTAGAATAATGAGCTGTAAATTATGTTCCAGGGGCAGCACACAGGTAAACACTCAGGCCATAAACAGCTTTGTTTGACAATCCCGCCCATGCTCTATGTAAACCTCACAAATCAGCTTGCTGAGTATGCTCTTTAAGCATAAATGGCAGCTGCTGAGGCTGTGGCCTGGCCCTGGGCTCTTGACCCTTGACCTGTAGGCACTGAGTTCACTGAGTGGTGAAGCTTGTGGCTTTGAGGGCAGAACCTCCACGACTGGTTGGGAACCATGCAGACGCCTTAAGGGCCAAGGGGAGACATTAGCCTCTATGAGTCAGGACTACATAGACCTCAGGGCAATGACAGCATCAAGCCTTTCACATGTTCACTGCTGAGACTTCAGGTTTACCATTTTTTTTCATCAGAGCCTTAATACAAGCCCTCGAACTCATGCCTGTGCTTTAGATATTATCCTTTCTAGAGTAGATGCTTATTGACGAAGCTGTAGAGAGGCTCATATTTTATGGGAGAATATCCCATGGGAGCTGAAGCACAACTCCAAGAAAGCCTCCCTCCCAGTGACTTATGTACTGTGTTCATCCAAGTTACAACCGTATAAAACTTGAAATCAATTTATTCTTAATTAAACTTGGTCAGTAAATAGCTTGTTCCACAAGAGCCGGGGACTCGTTCGGAGAGTGTCAGAATGATTTTGTTTCCTCGACTGAGTTGCTGTTCTTGGCAATAAACAACCCATCATGTCCAAGCCAAAGTCTGTGCGGTCGTAATCATTTTCCCCTTCATTCGGAGCTGGCGCTTTTTCCTTCAGCTTGTTTTTAACAGTTTGTTCAACTTATGGAGCCAAGTCAGTGTTTGAGAAAAATTCTTGTTACATGGTGAAGCAGCTTCCACTGCTTGTTGGTGATGTTGTTTCTTTTATCCAGGCCTAAAATTTAACATAGTTTTTAGATGCGTCACTGTGCACGGTGCATATCCTGGTGTGTGGGAAAGTTTCAGCTTTTATGAGTTACATTATCTACCATGTATCTCTCTATCTGCTCATATGATGTAATGACATGAGTCACTGTTGCCGCTGCAAACAGCTAAATGATGGAATTAAATAAATAGGGGTTAGGTTACCCCCACAATAAGGACAGATAGGATCTGTTTCCGCCGGGTAAGGTATAGGGGAAGTGTGATGGTACAGTAGCAACTAGTTTGGGGATTTCATGTGAAAGCCCCTCTTGTTGGCTTTCCTGCTGTCCAAAATCCATGTGACAGAGATCTCTGTTGGGATAGCTGCACTGCTTCCCACCACAACAAAGCACCCTGGGGCCTCCTGCTTAAAGGCCAATGCTCCAGCAAAAACTATGCCAGCACATATCCGCTGGAAACTGAGCTGTGAATCATATCAAGATCCTACAAGACGGGAATGTATTTTAGCTTTCCAAAGTGGGCTTCCTCAAAGTTCTGTAGAAGAGTGACCACACTCAAGCCTGGTGAAAGAAAATGAAAAGCAGAGATGAGACTAGTGGAAGAAGACGGACTCAGTGTAATTTTAAGGTCTGCCGGAGTCATGGCCTCTGGTAACCTGCTACTGGAACAGTGGAGACTTGTTCAGCCCGTCCACAAATCACACCATCAGTGAGAGGAAATGCAGTTGTTTTGAAAGCCTGCCCTGTTCAGGGCTGTCTGTGTGGTGCTAGAATCTCAGCTCCTCGTCAGTACAGCGCATCTCTTTGGTATGAGGTCGTCTGTGTGATCCGGGGTGCCATAGGGGCAACTACCCTACAACAAGACAGACAGTCGTGCATGCTCGTGGCAATGAGATATGCGGAGGCATTTACCCTTTTATCCAACCAGCAATCGCTTAAATTGTTCAGTAAATATGCTCGTATAACACAAACGCATGACAATGCAGTCAGTTTATGACTTTCCTTTTAGCACTCACCACTTTAGTTTGTGGTGAGAAATAATGATTCAACTTCTGGATTTGATGCAGATTAAAGCAAGTGAAATAAATTCCTGCGCACAATCAACTGTGGACAAATGTTTATTAAGTCATTTAAGGTTTTGAAATGACTGAAAGGTTTCCAGTAGTGAGGAGTTCAAATCATATTGTGAATTATTGCTGATGCTACCAGCATAAATGAGAAATATCAAACAAGCTTTTAGAAATTATCTTTCAAGGTCACACAATTTCAAAAGCTCCTTCAAATGCGGCTGAGAACTGCATCCTTCTTTTTCTGGGCAACACAGGCCACAAAGGATCCATCCTATTGCAAGATTCATTGCACGCTGGTAATGAAAATAATACTGCAGCAAACAATGCCAATATGAAGGGCCTTAAAATCTGTAGGTCTTGTGGAAAAAAAAAAAAAGAAGAAAAAAAAGAAAAGAAGTTGTGTGTTAAGTTTGCTAGGCAACAGGAGCTGCGCTTTATTACGCAATGGTAAAGGCAGATAGAGCTAGTGATGCAAAGTGGAAATCCACTGTGGACCAGATCATCTGATTTCGGTTCAGCCTTGGTGGTCAATGATGGCAACGAAAGGTCACGCCTTCAATGACCATGTCCTCCAAAGGATGCAGCCCCTGAATTCGGACACAGCTTTTGAGATAACCCAAATAACAATAAATCCAGCCTATACTTGTCCTTTTATGGTGCAGTATACACCCAGTTCCACAACCTGAATTTGGCCCGTATACAGCACAATTGTAAGATGCTACTTCCACATCTGGACCAATTCTAGCGCACACACTGAAAATGTTTCAACTGTCAGTCAATACCGGAGGATAACAGCCAAGTATATGGGCCAGACTTGGGCCGAGGACCCAGGCATATGTTGGGCCAGAGGTTTCATTTTGCTATCTGGGATATGCTAAAAATAACATGCGAACTTCCTCCGAGGGACAATTCTTCTGTAGCATGCTGATGATGGCACAACAAGGAAAGTCGGGGGATCACCAATGTTATTGCAATTCATCCTGAGTGGGATGTGAATGTCTGTGCCAAATTTCATGACGGTCCATCCAACAGTTGTTGAGATGAATCGCACAAAATCATCAACCTCATAGTAGCAATAGAACACAAGTCAGGGGATCACCATAATCAGTGAGTTTCAACGTCTGACTGCCATGAAGGTCTGTACCCAATCTCACTGCAGTTAATCCAGTAGTTGTTAAAATATTTCATTGGCAGACCTGACTGACAGAGCTGTACCTGGACTGGAGCCACACTACTAGCAGAGTTTACAACCAGGTCAGGTTGGATGGTCAGATCTGTTTTACCAAAACTGACAAAGGGATTAAAGCCAAGGGCCAAAATGAACACACAATCCCAAAGGGTTTGCAGTTTCCTTGCAGTTATTAGCATCAAGTCACATTTGGACACATCAACTGACTAAGTACAAACTAAACCCATGATGTTGCTCACACTGTTGAATATTAAAAGCCAAATAGAAGAAACGTGGCTCTTGATCTGAATTCTGTCTGGATGCCATCCAGCAACATTGCATATTTAATGTTCATATTCAAGAAATGTCAGTGTGTGATTAGAAGTAACACTGACAATGCAGACAGAATTCTCCCATGAGCAACGTGTCCTGATTAAATCCAAATTTAGAACCAGACCTCAAAAATCACAACAGAATGACAAGTGCAATTGTAGACGGTTAATAAATGGTGCTACAGTTTGCTGAGGGCAGGAGGTGTTCAGCCAAGTCTGATTCCGGTAAGAGGGCTGTGAGATGACACAACACGTTCAGCTCAAACCATCTGCACAACTGCTGGCCAGACTCAGGATGTGCCAGAGCATGCCAACTGCTTCCTGTCTGCTGCCCAGTCCCAGAATGTCAGTGAATGTCATTTGGATCAAAGGAGAAGGCCATCAAAGAGTCATTAGCATCAACACGGAATAACAATGTTGTGCCAGGCTTGATGAAACCATGATTGTGTGTGTTTATAGAGCAGTTGGTTATGGGATGGTTGTAAGAGCTCTTGTTAGCTTTACACTGGAAGTAGAGGTTTAAATCCTGACCCCCAGGTTGTCTACGAAGGGGCAAAAAACCTCTTCTTGGAAAATCTGTGTAGCCCTATTTGGGGAAGGATCAAACTGAGGGCGAGATGCCTAATGAAAAGCTAATAAATGAATGTGTGTACTGGAGGAAGTCTCAAGTGTCTTCTATCCCGGCTGCACTCTGATCAGGAATGTTAGTTCACTTCCTTACCTTCTGTATCTGAGTGTAATTACAGACCTTGATATTTCCTGTTCCAGTTCATCGTGCTAACAGAGTGATAGGGCCCCTTTACGAGTGAAAAAGTCATGTTCATACAGCTATTTTAAGTACTAATGGCCAAGATAAATGAAGATTTCTCTGATAAACGAAGGATTAGGAAATATATGTGTTTAATAAAGTTTCACCTACAGTTTGTTTGCTTGTCCTGTGTGCCAGAATGATTTAGTGCAAAAGAAGAAATGGTGCATATTTTTGGGGCTGTGCAGCATAATTGAAAAATGCTGGGTATCAAATGAACAGCCACAATCCAGGTGTGTGTAAAAGTAAATGCTAGCACTTTTTTTTTTTTTTTTTTTTTGCTGGAATGCAGAGACTTGAGAAAACAACTTTTTTTGTGCACCTAGCGAAGGTGGGGGAATGAAAACAACATGGAATGAATGCAGGGCCTCAGAGCGCCGTGTCCGGCATGTGCTGACGAGAGCCAGAGACCAGACCTAATCCACACTCCTGGCTGGAACGAACACAAGCACATGCATACATGCAGAAAAGTGCCTGCTCATGCACAAACACCAGAGAAAACTTTGAACGCTCCTCAAACCTAGTGAAATGGCACAGAGGGGACAAGATGTGACATCAGGTTTTTCATTTTTCATTTGCTAATCATCCAATGAGGCAGTTAACTTTATCCAGTGGTGAATGTAAGTATAAGTACATTTACTTTTGAGGAATTTCCATTTTCTGATATTATAACTTATAGTCTATTACATTTCAGAGGGAAATACTGCACATTTTAATCCACTACATGATACAGTATATACTGTATATCTATATTTCATGTGGAAAACATGATCAGTCTATAAAATACGCATCATAATAGATTGTACTACCAATCAGTATATGAAGTTCTCCAAACTGAACAACAGTGGGCTACAGGTGGATTGTCCCAGTGGCTGGGATACCAGACCTTCATCATCATTGTAATGATATTAAACACGTGGTTAAGACTGAACGGTCACTGTTTGGTCGGGTTTAGGAAGAGATCATGGTTTGTGGTTAGGGTGACACGTTCATCTACCCCAACCTTCACCTAATGTCTTTGATCTATGTCACCGAACTTTCTTATTTGTTCCCCGACGTCTAACTGTAACTATAGGTCATAATAATCATAACATCAGACTCGAAAATAAGTTTTACTTTGACATTAAAATGCTGCTTCCATATTAATGAACAATAATACTCTATTAATATTATAATATTCTATGGTAAATTTAGCAATCTGAATGATGAGTAGCTTTGATACCGGTACATTTGCAACATGTAGAGTTAAAGTATTTGAGATGTTGAATGAATGAATAAAAACATCTTTTATCATTTTTTTTTATTTTTTATTTAACATCTGCTGATAGTTTAGTGGTTTGGAAAAAGCATTCCAGCAAGGTGATGCTCGGATGCTGACACATGAGAAACAGGAATATCCTTCATCTCTGCAGGATGAAGTCATGAAATCACTCCCTTTCCTTCTTCCTCCTACATTTTACACCCTTGGGGGACCAGACAAGTGCGCATCTGTTATAGGCTACTGTTAAATGCCCCAGACTTGAAGTAAATTGTCATGTGGTTTGTACCAAACTCACTCACAAGCCAACGCTTCTTTTAACGAGACTGGCTTGTTCTGTGTTTCAAATTGTTTCTCTCAGCAGTCTGGCTGCCTGGGATAAGCTATAGTGCTACGGTGCATGACTATCCAAAACCCGGCAGGACTAGAGGCCATAAAGCATTCGCTTTATTCATCATAGAGAGCTGTCGTGGGGTAGGAGTGGGAGCTCTGGCTGGACTGAAAGCACACTGGCTGCTCTTAACTCATGGATCCTCCTCCCTAAACCTCCACACGTGCATTTTTTTTTTTTGCACAGATGAAAAACTATTTGGTATGCAGCTTATGATAACCTGATGAAGAACTGAGTATGTATGGTTTGGACTTTTTCCCCCTTACTGTTGCTAATAGCGCATCTTGAACAGTAATTTTCCTATGATTTCACACTATGTATATCATCACCTTCTTGATCAGACATGTTAGAGCAGTTTCTTTTTCATAATGTACTCGCTATTGTTTCCAAAATAAAGCATAGCTGTCGTGCCTTCATGTAAAAGTAACTAATTTGCCCCATTTCAATCACTGAGTAGTTCATTAAAAACCTCCCTCACATGGATACACAGGGAATTCCTCTCCTCTGAGTTCTGTTGTGACCTAAATAGAAGACCACACCTACAAAAATGGAAACATGAGCTTTACAGAGTACATGTAGGAAAGTATATTCCTCAAAGTGAAACCATATGACTCAATCCCTTGCTATGTTTTGTGCTGCAACATCGCTAGTCAGGGGGGAAAGGTGTTGGGGAATACAGAACTCTTCTCAGCACGTAGCTGACTGGAAGTTTATTATGGTCTTCACACACTTAGGCAAGCCGAGCATGGTCCTTTGCTTCTTTACCTTTCATAATATAGTATCCCCGGATCCCAGAGTGAGGACAGATTGGATTCAGACCTCATTTAGCCCATTCACAGCCACTGGTTGCTGCGTTTACATAATTTACAAAGACGTTGAAAGATTACTGTCAAACGCTGTAGAAGGGAAAAGCCATGTAAGTTCAGCTATTGCATGACCGGGGGAGTGTGTGCTACATGGTCGTGTGCAAAATCAAAATACCTGCCCTCAGTATCCAGTTGTTTTGGAAAAGGTTGGTGGAGCTGGAATTATTAAAAGAGTGGTTCAACATAGTGGCAAAATTGCTTATTTGTTAAATGTGATATTGTTCTCATGTCTGCAACGCATCACTTTGTTACATTTACGCCTAGCATCCACACTGACTTTTGGAAACCCGTTTTAGTTTGAAAACTCCACATTGCCTTGTAGTCTGAACGGGCAAAAACAGAGACCTTTGGAAACTTCGATGCAGACTCCCACAGTCGCTCCCTGGGTCTTATCAGTGGTGAATGCAACCTCGATAACGAATTACAAACATCACTGACCTTATTGTCTCTGCTGGCAGCGGTTGTGGAGTGAAATTCAGCATTTTAATGCGACAACTATCTTTGCAGTTTGGTAGTTTCAGAAAATAAAGGCAGAGTAGACAATCTGCTTTCCGTTTACGCCAGCTGGTGCACGCCCAGTGCAGGTGTGATAGTATGGATGGAGATTATTTCTAATATGGAGCTAAAGCGGTTGTCTGAACGGAGATCATTTTTGTTTTAAAATGAAAATGTAGTAGTGTGTACGTAGCCGAAAGCTCACTGATTAACACACTGTATTTAGTTTGTTTGATCTGAAGTGAAAAAACAACAAGTTGAGGCTTTAAGGAGATTGCGTGTTGGACTATTGGGCTGGCACGAGGGAAGAAGAGTTTCCCAGAATGCCAAAGCATTCCTTTAAACAGCATATACAGTATTTAATCTGCGCTACTGGGGGAGACCCGATGTAGACAGTTTAGTTTCTGACAAATGTAAAATACTGAGTTCATATTTGTTAGTCACTGATGGATAAAAATGAATTTTAAGCCTGCAGCACTAAAATAGCACTCCCTTTTTTTTACAAGTAAGTAAACTGCAGAATGTAAGGAATTTATCATTCAGTATTTTACGTATATCCCTTCTCTATATTGTGCACATGCACCAGTGCATTTGGGAACAATTGAGTCCATAGTTTCCTGTGACAATCTCTCTTTTGCCATTACTCATCGGTGGCATTCAATTTGTCAACCAAACACTCGTAGTAATCTATTAATGTCTGGCTGCAGATGCTGCACAGCCCCCTGAGCAGGGATTGCCTGTTCTCCCTGCTCAAAGTAGACATGGTCCCTTATCACAGCTCGCTGATCTCACATCTATTAAGATACACCATCTGCACGGCAACATCTCTTATTTCATCCAGGTTTTTCCCCAGACTCTTTTTGAAGGAGGATTTCTGTGATGGGGAACGAAACTTTGACGAGCTGGCTTGTCCACTGAGGATTGTTTTTATTACTACTCTTTTTTTTTTCTCAACTAACATGCGCAATTTATTTAACTTTGCAAAGACAGCAAAAGAGTTGACCGAAGCAAGAGTTATGTGTTTAGTTCTACCTACACATGAAGTGTTTTCTACTGCTTTTCTGTGCTGAGTACTATGATGCTATTTATTTTCTTCCATTTTATCTTGAAGAAGTTTTACCATAACCTAGTTGTAATCTTCGTCTTTATTTATTCCAAACAAACCACATTTTACTGCGTCTGAAACTGTAAACTGGAACAGTTCCTGTATGCCGATGCACCAGAGGACTATGAGGTGTTTGCAGAAGCAAATATGACCAGTAAGTGTCTCATTGTCCAGGTATGGGAATCACTACTGAGTCACTATTATATGAACTGGCAGAGAAAGAAAACAGACATTTCAGTAAATGAAAAAACGTCACAGATTATGACTTTAAAGCAGAAAGACTACACCAGATCTGTCTACCTTCTCCTGCCTGCGCGAGCAGCTGAGCTGTCAGAGGGAGGATGGATGGGCCCAGGGCCTCCACATGTCAAAAGCAGAAGTTACTGTTGCGTGGAGAGGGAGAGAGAGAGAGAGAGAGAGGGAGCTTTCGGTACACCCTCAGCTGACCCACACGCTCAACCTCCCCTCCCACCACCACCAGCTCCAGCCAAAGATCCCAGACACAGGCAGAGGGTGTGGGTTGTTTGGACACAGCTGGTGGACATGCCGCAGGCTCTGACAAAGATCAGATTGAATCAAGCATCACTGGTCCAGCCGCTGAATCTCTCCCTCCACAAAACAAAACAAAACAAAACAAAAAAAACCACAAACAAAAGTAACCCTCCCCTTGTTGTGTCTTGATGGGAGGATAACAGTTATTCTGCTTGATTATTAGGATTTCCTCCAAGGAAATGATGCTGTTTTGGCACTCTTTTTTTCTTCTTCATACCGTTGTAGCACATAAAAGGAGAATGTTCCATATAATTCAGGCTACTTTCCTGCACCAGTTGAAGTGGCACTGACTGCTTGAGGGTTTGGACCATTTTGGGTTATTTCAGCTGTGGTTTGTGCTCAGGCAAAAGGGTGTAAATCCTCAGAGCGTGAACCCAACATAAATCTATACAGACTGTCAGACCCTGTCATGTTTCCAATTTGGCTTCATGACACTGTACAATTGATAGCCTATGTGTTTTGTACTTTATTATGGACAACCAGAGATATCTTGGAGGGAGTGGCACAGAAGGGGTAATTTTAGATTAATCAGAGTACTAAAATTACACATTTATTTATTTATTGTAATGCTATATGACTTATTTCCAAAAGCTAATATGCAGCTGCTACTTTTTTGGTGATTTGGATGATTGCTTAGACTAAACAATATAGGTTTTTTTTTTTATTATTCTTTCCTTCACAGTGTGGCGCTGGTTGTCTCATTTGCAGTCTAGTCATTAAGATGATTTCACAAATGATGGTGGTTTTTCTCACACACAATCACCCTTACTGTATATTTACATATTTACACTGTTGCCTGCCTCTCCTTTGTTCCCTACATACACACACACACACACACACACACACACACACACACACACACACACACACACACACACACACACACACACACACACACAGACTCCTCTCCCATAACTATATTGCTGACATATACTACTTGGGCAGAGGAGCCAGTCAGATGGCTGTGTATGAGAGCAATGAGGTAACAGTCTGCAGAATGACTCATGTCTCTTAAACAATGTCACTCATGACACTGCTTCAATCCACTCATCATTCCGTGTCTCATTCACAGTGACATCTGTCTGGCGTTGTGCTACGGCATCACCATAATAACAGATTGGAACAAGTCTCGTTTTCCTCTCATGACTTATTGTATGGTTCACCAGAGTTTAGCTGCCCTGAGGGGAAGTCATGAATACCCGATTCACATTAGCTCAAAGTTAACAATCACCTTTTGTGCATTCTTTAGCAACCATAGAAACATGATAACCACTGCTAAGAGTGACAGTGTTTGTTTTTTATCTAAATGATTCATAATAATTGATGATTTTGATTGAATGACTCCTCAGATTTATCCCCTTTGACATGTTTTTAGCATGTAACAAGAAATAACTGAAGACTAAACACTGGGATGCAAGATTAGCTTGGAAAGTGCATCTCTGTGTTGCTTCATAAGCTGGATCAACACTTACAATTCTGTATAATAACTGATAGATTATAGGTCCAGGGGCCAGTTTCACAAAGATTAACTATTTGTTATATCTAAGATATAGTGAAAGTCTGACTTCAGATAGCCAAGAACTAAACTGCTTTGCAGATGAATTTAGACGTCTACGTATCTTAAGATGGACTGTGGTACAATGAATTCTGGGTAAATTTAAGACTTTTTGAAAAAAAATGGCCGGCCGATGAGCCACATCTTACTGCTCAGCTCCATTTACCCCAGCAGAAGAGGTTTGTCTTTTGGAAAAATTCAAGTTACAAGGGAAGGTTACTTGGGAAATTCAGCAAAGAGTGAAACAATAAAAAGTAAAACGGCTGCAGTCTCTAAATACTCTTTCCCTTCTCATTGCTCTCTCTATAACAATGTTAGCAAACCACACATATAAGCCACATTTTCCTTTTTTTGTTGTTGTTGGGTACTACTGGTGAGTGCAGGCATCATTGATTGTTACCATGGTAACATTGTGTCTTAGACTGAGTTAGCCTGGGGATAAGGTGTCTAATGTTTTTGGCCTAACACTACAGAATAGTCTAAAATATCTTTGTGAAACCGGCCCCAGGTCTGGGTCTGGATGGGACAGTGTCTGGTTGTCTGTCAGTGATCGGTCCGCCTATTAGTGACTTCAGCGCTGGATGCTTCATTATGTTCACTAGATAGTTGCCACTTTGGTCCTGGGCAGGTAGTGACAGTGGCTTTTTCAAAGCTTGTGCTAGAAAAAAAAGTTGAGAGAGTGCAGCAAATGGTGCAGGCCCTAAAACCAAAACAATGAGCTGAAATACACTAAAAACACTAAAGCTGAGGGGACATGCAGAGTTGTGAGCCATCTCACTACAAGCGACTCCTTTCACATTAAACATATCGCACATCATTTGACCCATTGTTCATATGAAAATATTGATGATTGCATTACAAGCTTCCAACCTGGTGCATAAACACTTTGTATGGGATCAGTTGAAGTGCTGCTTTGTTTTACATTGTGTTCAAAAAGAATAAAATAGTAGGTTTGCTCAGGACGGAGTCTCAGTGTTTCCCCTCAAGCAAGTGAAAAATGGAGTGATAATCTTTAAGACATGTTTTTTTCTCAAAGGAATGTACATTTATGAGATGGATATTTTTTGCAGCGTGATCCTCTCTTGGCCTGCACTCCATCTCTGGAATAAACCATTGCCTAATTTAACCCAGAACAATGTGTATGTCCTGACAATGAATTATGCTCCTAGTTTACTTTGTATTCATATTCTTCATACTTCATCCTGGCCTGATTGGGTTCATTGTCCAACTCAATAGCTGTTACAGAGTCGGCTGAAAGAGGATGATTTGTCATCATCAGAAAGTGCCTGCAGAAAATGTGAGCACTCAACACAAGCTTCCCCCGTCTGAGCTGTATGAGGGCTCTTATTCTCTCTCTTGCAGGCATATTTTTTAAAATCCCATCCCATTATGTTGGTGACAGGCTATATCCGCAATGATGGACACAGCTCTGACACTCCAACCGTCACCTCTCTGACCTGAAAGTGTAGTTTTGTGTGTACCGTGCTGCATGTCTGTGTGATTGTACACGTGATCCATATCCAAGTGTCTAAAATGCCTGAAGTAGGAAAAAAGAGGGCAATGGCACTCTCTGTTGCTCCCGGCTGTCGGCCGCCTGGGTGCTCGGATCACTCCACACCACGCTGATTGTGCAGGAGACAGTGAAGGAGTGTTGGGTTAAATTGATGGATAAGCACTTGAACAAGAGAAAGAGAAGCTGACAGGGGATGTATACACAGACGTTATGCTACACCACCTGAGTGGCAACACCTTTTGTTCCCCTGACAGCTCCTCAGAGTTTGCCATAACTGATCTCCAAGTGGCTTCTGACTCCATTGTACGACAAGCTTAAGAGAACCTCAGGGTTGTTGTGGAGCAGGATAAGAGTCTAATCAGTCCGTTTTCTGAAATCAGGGTGTGAATTGAATGTATGAATATGTGAGTAGAAACACAGGGTTATGTCACACATCCATAGGACCATGCTGGAAAACTACAATGGGACTGACCTCTCTACACCCTATTGTGCAGATGAGGCCCAGTGTAGACTGCGTAGCTTCTGTAAATGGCTGAGACATGCAACTTTAAACTACTGAGTTGACTTTGGCTACGTCCACACTACTACGTTTTTAGTTTTAAAATGCACATCTTTTGGAAGAGACTTTTGGAAATACTGCTGCCCTTTGGAAACGCTGCTGACCCAGCTTTAGTTTGAAAACTCAGGGGGTGCATTGTAGTGTGGACGGACAGAATTGGAGACTGTTGGAAATGGTGACGTAGACACCACAGGCGCTCCCTGATTGGGGTCTTATCGGTCATGACTACCAGTGGTAAATGCAACATGGATAACGAATTACAAGCTGTACTGACCTTGTTGTCTTTGCTAGCAGCTGAATGGCCATGAGATATTTGTTTTCAGGTGTGATGGTATGGATAGAGATCGTGTCTGATACAAAGCTACAACAGGCGTCTGGACGGCGATCGTTCTTCTCCACAATGTTGGCCATGTGATTGAAAACTCAGTTGACAACAAGATCTTTAAACATTAATTGATAAAATATAATAAACGTAATCTGAACAGTTTTGTGAAATTAGATTTGAAGATAAGTAGTGAGTTGTCATGCAAAATGTGAAGTCAGTTTATATCACACTTGTTTCTTAAAAAGTTTTCTGCCTAAATTACTAACAAACTCCCAATGTCTTCAGTTGTGTTGTGCAACTTAAATTCAATTTACATTTTGCTCCATTCATTTTATATTCATATACATACATTTTATATTAGACATTTATTAGGATGCAGATCTAATTTTGCATGGTTGCCTAAAGAAATGAGAATGCAAAAATCATGTAAATGCTGACACACCTTTATTCGACGCCTACTGTCGAGGCAGGAGCCATGCAAAGAAAAAATAGTAAGTCTGAAATATCAAATTATAATCACCTACATGACTTTCTAAATTTACTTGATTCAGAAAATGAGAGAATTTTCTTTTTGAACTAAATGAATTTTATGTGAATGAACAGCAACTTCTCGAGGGCGCAGCCTTTATTCTGTTCAAGGCTGCAGTTCATGAGTAATATTCAGTGTGGAAAAACCAGCATTTGATTGATGCATTTCATCAGATGGTCGCGATCCATCAGTGTTTCCCGAGTCACATGTCATTTCCCCAGAAAACATTAATCAAATTTTCCTGCAAATGGCAGCTTTTCAAAATTAGTCATAAATATTATAATAGTGTTTGTCTCTGATCGTCACAGAAGACTGGCTGTTAATGGGCCAGCGTGACCCTCGTTTCTGTGTGTGTGTGTGTGTGTGTGCGCACGCACCCACCTGCAATGCAACCTTCAATTTACACCTTAAAATTGAACGTGCTTACATGGACCTTGACACAGAAGCACATACACTTAGACACATGCAGGATCAAAGATAATGATTGGATATCAGATTCAACTAATTCCCCGTCAGGCCACCTGTGCCAGACGAGGAATTACTTTGAAAGTCAGATTGTTTTCCAAATTTCAAAAGGTCTAGTGTGTGTTTTTAGAGGCTGATCTCAAGGGGGGAGTCCTCTTTTTGGCCAATTAGACAGATCCATCCCTCCGAATGCTGCAGGTTTACTAATTTCAGAGCTAAAGAAGGGAATTCTCTCTTGTGACACCATTAATGAGAGCTTTGTACAATAGAAATCACACACTAGAAATGGTAATGACGTGCTGTGACAATAGTAATAGCTTGATCATTAAGAGTAGTGCAGAAGCCGTGCACATGGTCAGAATTTAATGAGGGTGGGACAGTGAAAGAAAGCTGGACCAAGTGAGAGACGCAGGTTGTTTTCAAAGCAAAGACGCTCAAACGAAAGCAGACGACATTCACAGATAGTGTGTCTAATTAGGACCGCGATGATTGACAGGCTAACGGTCTTTGTGGCGAGGCATTCCCAGTCATGCACACCTTGTGTGTGTGTGTGTGTGTGTGTGTGTGTGTGTGTGTGTGTGTGTGTGTGCGTGTGTGTGTGTGTGTGCATGAAAGCATATGAAACAGAAAGCAAGCCAAAGAGACAAGAGACTGAATGATGGTGCAACGGGATGTGTCACCCGTCTCTATTCTGGGAGCTTTTCTTCAAATAACGCATGTGGACGTCAGTGTTTGGTTGGCAAAAGCACATCTAGGACATCATGTTCACCACCATCATCTATGAGAAAGAGCACTCAAGCATTATGAAAGAACCAGACAACACAGACGAAGATAATTTTTTTTTTTTTTTTTTTTTTTTATAGCTGACATGAAGTCAAGCAGAGGAGACTTCCCTCACCAGAAAAACAGCAGTTTTTTCCTCACAAGCGACCTGCTGCAGTCAAGCAAATAATGAGATTTCTTCTTTTTTTTTTCAAAAAACCACCTACAGCAAAAAAAAAGGAATAATGTTTAACAAAGTCTGGTTTATTACAAATTAGGTTTCCATCATTCCTATCAGTAATAATAGCATTGTAGTCACCAGAGGTCTGGGAACATGGTGACAAGTCGGACGGAGCCAGAAACACGAGCAGTCTTGCTTGCCACTGTTTACCTCCTGGTTCAGTTTTATACCATATTTGCCCATTGTTGTGTGTGTGCTCACTTTTAGTTTTACATCCAAATAAAGTGGTTTGGATCACCTTCATAAATCTACATGAATGTCTGACCGCTTGTGGTTCTTGCTGTGTTGGTTCTCAGCAGTTTCTTTGGTCATTTCTTGTGTTCAGATACTGTTAGTTAACAGTGTACACACAGGGAAAACTGCGTGTAAGTGAGTGGAGAGATACTGATGGGAAATGATGGGAGAAGGACAGAAAAAAAGGAAATCACCAGCAGTTGGCTTCACATATGATGTCATGTAGTTGCTGCCAATGGAGAGAGCTGAGATGGATTAGCACTTTTTGTTCTGACTGTCCAACCTTTCTAGAAGCCTGGGCCGGCTGTGCTTTCTGGGTAGTGTAGTGAAGTGTAGTTTTGGAGTCTGATGAGGCCTGAGTGGATGGGTGGAACTGGTACTCTCCAGAGACTCATCCAGCCTGTTTGTCCACAGCCCAGGGGGATGAAAGGTGACACCTCCTGCCTACAGCCTTGTGTTTTTTCATAATGATCAACATACTTTCCGTTCACCATCACTATATAATCACACCATGAAGGACGAGCAGACAGTCCTACACGTCTTCTGCATGTCGTCTATATTAAGCTGAGTCTTCTTCTTCATAATGCCTGTTTCCATCTGTCTTTAACTCATGCTCATTGGCATATTTTTTTCTTTCTCACTGTCTCAGTATTTCTCTCCCTCTCCCTTTACTTGTCCGAGGGTTGTTTTGACATTTCCGCTGTTTATATCCTCCACAGACACAACCATCTGTGGCTGGCCCTGACCACACTGTGATGTCCCCCAGGCGGGATCCCATGTTATTATCATCCAGAGCAACATTTGTAGAGTGGAAAAGGATTGTCAGGACCACAACTACACCAGTTTCGCATTAGGCCTGCAGAGCTGCAGAGGGAAGCGCACACAAATCCCTCATCCTGGCTCAGCGCTTGGTCGGTGAAATAAAACAAAGGCAAACGGCGAGCCCGTGCAGGGATGGGTGTGCTGATAAAGATCTGTCAGTGGCGCATTTCCACAGGACAGAGGGTTGGAAGGAGGGAGGGAGAGAGGAGAGGTTTAAGCAATTGTGGTGCAGAGCAGGGGCCCAAAGTTTTCCAGAGTTGCAGAAAGACTCCTGCTGGGCAGTGACAAACTAGCATCTCCGACTGAAAAACGTTCCTCAGAGGCAGGTTGCCTAGCACCGAATTTAGGGAATAGGGCAGATTCCTTTGAGGGGCTGCTACCTCCAGACTACCTTTCCGAGACCACCCCCACCCTGCACAAAAAAAACCAAAAAAAAACATTCCCCCATCAGCCTGTCTTGCAGAGGTGCAGACAGAGTGGTACTGGCGCAGCCCCAGGTTGATGATCCTCAGGATACTGATCTACAACAGCATGAAAAAGCCTTGCATGGAGAGGCACCTTTCATCAGAGCAAATTCCACGATCAGGGTGCCACAAGTAGAGGGAAAATGCAGAAACCTGGGCCTGCAAGTGTCGATAGCACAAGCGAGGCTGTAAATCTGGTTATCTGGCCCTTTTTCAGCCCCTAACAAGTCTGTAAAAAGTAATGTGTTATACGTGAAGTGCCGCCCAGAAGTGCGGCTGACCTCATTTTGTTAATGTATTTTTTTGTGGCGGAACAAAGCTGTTGATGGTATTTTAGTGAAGCAATATGACCCGGTGCTGAATTCCACAGGCACACATTAAATTACAGCCTAGTGCCGCTGAAAGCTGCACAGGATTGCAGTTGAAGATGTACAGCCCCTGTTATGAGGGAAACAGACACTATCCACTGGGTCGGCCCTTTTTCGCAAATGGTTCCCATTGCCAAGTAAAGAGAGGATGATGCTGAAAAGGGATTATACACAGGCAGGGTAAGAATTTATACAAATAGCTTCCAGGCGACATCTCTCAACCACAGCAGTTCTCAAGCTTATGTTGAGTGTATGAAGGTGGAATTCTTCATCAGTTTCTCCCCTAGAGTTGCAATTATGTAATCACACACTCTGCATATATGTATACATGAAAACTGCCTACAGTATAATGTCAGTCTTTGCGGCTTCTTTTAACAAGATGATAACTGCTGGGGGGGGGGGGGGGGGGGGCTCCCTCAGGAGGTGTTGGTTGCAGTCTGGGGTGTCAAAGAGCCACCAACAGTGATAGAGAAACCAAACACCAGAGCCAGTGAGTTAGCTCTGATTGGACAAAGTCTGAAAACTCAGACAGGGAGAGAGATGTGGCAAATCCAGTATCAGCAATCTTTAGTGAAGATGGAGTGGAAGAGGAAGGAAGGGAGACATTGTAGACAAAAAAGTTGAGGCAGAGAGAAAGCACAGGTCCCTCTTATGTTCCTTATCTGGGTAACATAAGGAATCTTAATAGTAGTGCAGGTTGCGTGCTCTGCGCTATCTCACAGGCGACAGAAGACCGGGCTGGGGAATGCAGCATGCCTAAAGGAGCTTCAGTCCACTGCTGGGGAATTAATAGCAGAAGAACTGCAATGTCTGGGATAAGAATGAAAAGCTGAGGGAGGACGCAGGGATGGGGGGGGGGGGGCAACGGAAACCATCAGGGTCTGATCCTCTGACAATTTATGTTTGAGGCGTAACATTTTGAGGGGCGTGAAAAATTCAGCGGGGAAACAAAGAGGCAGAGCTCATCAGCCACACCGCGTTAGGCACGGGGCAGATAATGCGTTGAACTCAAATCTGTTTAGTGGCACAGCTCAGTTGAACCCTCTCAGTGTTTGTCTTTCCCCCAGCTGCCTGGTTTTCCTGCCTGGAAGCCTTTAAACCTTACTCAGTCAGCAAACCTGGGACTGGGAGGGTATTGTATACCATCAGCCAGTATAGGCCTTCAGACATTCTCCCTGCATATTCCCTGCTAAAACTTCTCAACTTAAAACCCCACAAATTGGCCAAAGATCAAAGTGATGTTATGCAGATGCCCCTGACCAGCTTTAGTGGAATCTGGATGGTCGTATGACGGTTAACCATCTATGAAAGTGCCTACTGTATTTGTATATTCAAAACTAGTGCTCAAAGTTTACTTTTTTTTGGCCGTGTACTTTAGTAACAGTTATTTCATCATAATTTGATCATTCTATGCCTTATTTTTGTGGAAATATTACTCAGTTAAACAATATACACTTCAGGGAGCAGGATTATTGTGCTCGTAAACTTCCTTTGGGATACACTAAATCAAAGAGTGGAACCTCCATTTGAAAAAAATCCAAGGATGCAGCTCTTTCATAAATGACTGCTGGGGAGGAAAGTAGAAGTATGATTGCAGATGGCGGATACAATAGCAGGAAAAGACATTAATTTTGAATAACTGCTGAAAGGAGCCTCTCCAATCCAACATGAACTAAAATTTCATGTGTTCTTGTGTAACTGGATGAGGCAGAGCGTGGCTGAAAGGAACAGTTTGACATTTGGGGGAAAGATCGATACCACTGTCATGTCTGTACAGTAAGTATGAAGCTGGAGCCAGGAGTCTGTTAGCCTAGCTTAGCATGAAGACTGGAAACAGGGAAAACAGCTAGCCTAGCTCTGTATAAAGGTAACAAAGCCCAACTACCAGCACCTGTAAAGCTCACTAACTAATGTGTTTTATCTTGTTTGTTTCATCTGCACAAAAACGTAGGCGTAAAAATAGCAAATGTGGTTTTTTCAAGGGTTATGTGCCAGTATTTTTTTTTTTTTTGGCTAACCTAGCTTTTTCCCATATTCTCTTCAACATTTCTAACATTAAGGGTTTTGGTTTCTATTCAAGGGAGACTTGGACAGATAATGCATGTGCTCTTAAAACACTTAAGATGAAAGCATTCACCAAATGGTCAAAGGATTTTCTTGTATTCCCCCCTGCTTAGCCTGTGCACCATTAGCAAACAATGATAATACTCAGAAACCCCAGTAGAGATACAGGGATGGAGGCCAAGAGATATTGTGACACTACTTTGAGTGTTTAGTTAGTGTGTCTACAGTGTAACAATTCCATAATTAGCATGCTGGCTGTGAGCAAACAGGCCTTCTCTTGTTTCAGTGGTTGTTTGTAGTTATTTTGGAAGAGCTTGAGCAAGAGTCAATTAGAGACTACAAAGGCTAAAGTGTAGCATCTCAATTATAATGCTCTGGTATTCACAAAATGTTTGATGAGCAAGCCAAACAGAATGCCGATAGCCTATTGTTACCGCAGCAGTTCGTGTAGACCTTGGCGTCTGTCACTGCCTTTCTTTGTCTGATTTTACAGAAACAGTGGAAACCAACCAGGATCTGACTGACTCACTGTATCTCCAGCTCATCCATTAACTTGCTTGTTTTAGTAATGTGATCCCATTTGTCATCTGTGACAGGCTGTCCAACAACAAATCGGGTCAACACACTGAGTAAAGTTGGGCCTTTTGGGGCTCTGGGATGACCAGTGGGCTCTAATTGGTCACCAGTGTTTGAGTATGGACAGCAGCCAGGTGACTGGTCAAGAGGTCCAGCTGCTTTATTGACCGGTCCCGCCTTTGCCTTCAGCCATCAGCCTCTGTCCCGGTCACTTGTTTGTTTGTTTTCCTGCCTTTGTTTGGACTGGAGATTTCCTGTGTAAACTCAGAGAAACAAGATCCCTTTAGAAAAAAAGAACCCCCTCCCAAATTGTTTGAATGCATCTCAATGTAGATTTATTTTCTCTCTTTGTGAGAGTAATGTACCAGCAACACGCAATTACCTCATATCTCAAATGAAATTAGAAGAAAATATGTGCACAGAATATTTTTCTGGGTCAGAGACGATCACGGCATCTGATACATTTCAATATGCAAATATCCCAGTAGGTTACAGGAAGTCGTTACTTGAATATTAAAAAAAGAAAATCACACCATCTCAGCAAAATTAGTTTACACATGCAGTGCAGCTTCATGTTCACTCAGCCTGTGCCCGAGTAAACATGCAGCCGCACATAAAACACAGAGCAAACATGAAAGGCAGAGAAAGCCACTTAATTAAGACCATGCTAACACTCCAGCAAATATCCTCAGCCAGCCTGCCAACGAAAGTTATAACTACATTACTGTTGGTGGCTTTGAGGTGTTAAATACAGACATGTATCTCCTAGACAGCCTAATTACTGTAATTTCATGCCAGATATCAAATAACCCCGGTGGTAAAACTTCTACACTTCGTGAGTATAAAATATAGATGCACTGAAGCTGAATGTAGAATTCCCACAAGCTTATAAAACTGGGTCTCCAAGTCGGTGGCGTGACTTTGAGAAACGCTCCACTATTGTTTTTTTGCACAGCTGAAAACACAACGGTTCTCATTGGGAATTTTCTTTCAATAATTAATAGACAAGAGCTTCAACTGAAGGGCAAACGTTCTACAAGACACAGACAGAAGATTGTAAAGAGAAACAAATAGTTTCTGCACCCTTACACGGGCCTATGTGTAAACAGTGAAAAGGACTTTTAAAGTAGAAAATGACATCTTCTCCAGTTAAAGCAGATTTGCTGGTGATCTCCTGTTAGTGGGATCCTGAGGCCCTAATCTTGTTAAAGGGATTGATGATTTAACCAACACATTCACCGCTGCTCTGTCACACAGCAAGACAAACACAAAACAGCTGTGAAGGGAAAAAATAATATATTGGTTTGTTGACCAGTTGATGCCCAGCAATTCACCAGGATTACATCTGATACACAGCAATCAGAATCAAGTTCTCTGTTATTAAAATCAGAAGGGAAAACATCACATGCCACATTAAATGAGATATGCTGGAAAGTATGCCGAGCATCTTTATGGTCCAAAGACATGCAAGTGATGCTACTCTTGAGTTTTTTTTTTTTTTTTTTTTTTACAACACCACCATAAATATCACATTAGATAAGCTGGAGATAAGCTCTGAAGAAAGACAAGATAAGTGATTGAGGAGGGCTTTAACATTCAGGTCTAGCCACTTGAACATTCTGGTCTAAGGCAAAAAGGCTCCTGAAAATAATCAGTGGGCAGAAATGATATATATCAGCTTCAGTTTTGTGTTACAGAGACCTGACATACACACACACACCATCACCCCATCATTCCTCCTCTCAGATGTGAAGTAACGTACGGTTCCTCATCTCAAATTATTGCTTGAGCTAGCTTGGTTGCATTTTTGGCCTGTTTTATTTTCAGTGTAGTTTTGAACTATGAAGCAGGAAAATATAGAACAGAATTAGGACAAATATCCCTAAATACATCAAAAAACTCTTAGCTCCGATGCTGAAATGAGGCACATCACAAATAAAGACAATAAATAGAAATATTTTAAGGTTAGTTTGACGTGTTCTTTGTGACTGACTACTGAGGAGAAGTGATGGGTTAAATGAGGTACCACTCATGTGATACCTCATTTAGATAAGAATTCAATATATGTGCAGCTCTGACAAAGAAGATACACAGTGAGTGATTGCAGTGAAGTGTGATACCAAATAGAAGCTTATAGCATCTGGTCCATATACGATCTGGCACAGCATTGTGTTCAGTTGCCTGATGCCAAGACTGTGTAGAGAATGACTGACAGGTTTGAGCTTATACTAAACCTGTTCTTACTTAAGTAGCATTCACACAGTCGCACGGATGTGACGGTCAATGGGTCGTAACCCGGGTCAGCCGAAGATGTAGCGTCTGATTCCAGTGAAAGAGCGAGCCATGAAAGGTCAATGAGTGCACAATAAAACGACGCCTTTGTCACATTTATGTTTCGTGTTTCAGCAGTCTAAAGGTCATGCAAACTTTTCAAATATGTTTTAAGATCCAGATTTCAAATACTACAAATGATCCATATTCGGCTGCGGTTGTTTGGGGGCGAAGCGTCACTCTCGATGTCATGGAGAGGCCTTATCTGGGTCACAGCAGGTCAGAGAGTCTCTTTAAAGGTCCGCCAGTCAAAAATCTCAGCTGTGTTTTAGGTTGTCAGCACGTGAGTTCATTTGCACGGCTGATGTGCCAGTGATGCTGTAAAATTAACAAAAACATTAAGCTGATTCAGTGCAAGAAGAATACATCTACAGAAAGGAACCTTTTGCATGGCTTTGAATGCAGCACAAACCTCAGTCTTTAGTATTGTATCACGGTCATGCACTGATTCATGGGTGGTGGCCATTCTCTTCAAATCTTTGATCATCCCAGCACATTTTGTCCAACTCAATAGACAGCGAGCCAATAGCCTCTTTTCAGAGTATAGTGCATATAGACTTACCTTTCATGGCCCACTGTAAATAGGGCTCGTGTTACAGTCTGTGTGGGAGAACATAAAGTACATTGTGAAAATTTCATATTGGTGTCGAGAGGGACACATAGGTTTGCAAAAAAAGATCATATTTCTAGACCTGGTGATAAAATGTGTGCGGGGATGTAGGTGCAAAAGGGGTGATTGTGCACTTGGAGTATTTGTTAGTTAATTAGTTTTAAGTGGAGAAAGGTGGAATTTTAAAGTTCACAGTTTGTTTGTTTTTCAGCCTAGATAAAGGCAAAAGTTCATATAGAGGTAAAGGTAGCCCATAGGCAAAGGCAACAAAGGAGGATTAACTCACTTAGTAGTTTCCAAGCACTTAAATTACGCAAACAGTTCTCCTCAAACTCCCCACTGCAGCGGCAGGAGTTAAACTCACAGGAGCATTTGTCCGCTGGGCTCCAGACTGGTCCGTCTCTCCAGGATTGGTGGGGGCCGCTTGTTTAAGCCAATAGGCAGGGCGCACCGCTAATGTCATTTCACTGTGACCGCCGAGAGGAGCACCATAGCGCACCGCGCGCTGCTGAAATGACTGAGATGTGGTGACAGTGGGTGAAGTCGGACCAGACTCTCTCTCTCTGTCTCTCTCTCTGTCTCTCTCTCTCTCTCTCTCTCTCGCTCTCTCTCTTTCTCTCTCTCCCATGCAGCCCGTATCTGGGGTTTAAGCTTATCGCTCTGCACAGCTCTGGGTTCAGCTTCGCGGCGCAGTGGTGCACCCTCTCTGGACTTTTCATCTTATGCCAATGAGACGCAGCGTGAATCGCTTTTCTCACTTCAGGAATATTGGTTCTGGATACCCGTTTCACTGCGACTGAGCGCTTTGGGGGTGAGTGGACCAAGTCACTTTTTCTTTTCTTTTAATAGTTTTTTTTTTTTTTTTTTTTACATTAATTTCACTATTTTGGGCAGTTTCTAAATAGGCAAATTTATGGTAACATTTATTTTCAAGTTCTACACTATGAAATTGCTCTAAGTAGACACCACTGATGCTGTGATCAAGAAAAAAATGCGCACATGT
The DNA here is from genome assembly GCF_002260705.1 of Seriola dumerili. Lineage (NCBI taxonomy): Eukaryota > Metazoa > Chordata > Actinopteri > Carangiformes > Carangidae > Seriola > Seriola dumerili. The sequence goes on along the minus strand of NW_019174497.1, from coordinate 3,040,897 downwards.
TGACCTCAATCTTGTGCTTTAATAAGAAAAACAAACGACACCTTGAACAACACATGGTGAGAAAACAACCCATATAACACCCAGCAGTTGAACTGATACTCTCTAGAGGCAATGGGCTACTTGTATCAACCCCAAAATGTCATCAAACTGGCTTTAATCTCCTCATCCTCCAATGTTGCTTTGCGCTTTTACGCAGCAGAGACACGTTTCACTTTCCCCTGCGCGTGTAGCCACAGTAACCTCATTTCTCTGACGATGAAGAAAACTGGAAAAGACGTGGGGTGCGTGTGGGAGCGTGGAGTCCTCGGGGGCCTCCAGATGTATGGACTCAGCTGTCGCCTGTCACTTTGGTGACAACTGGTCCGTCGCTCTGTGACCGCTGCTTGTCCGCCACTGCAGGGCTCCATAGCTGTCAAGAGTGTGTGCTGAGTGAGGGAGAATGTGGTCACACAGGCCGGCCACATACAGTACGAGGAGTCACTCTCACTTTCTTCACTTTTAACCTTGACGGATAAGGCTAGAACGACTTGACCAAAAAATAACAAATAAAGAAAGACACTGAGAAGTCATTCGAGCTGAAATTTAGTCTTGAAACGTTTTATTAAAGTAAATGAGCACATCAGTCCACTTGTTTTTCTCGAGTGAGTGTTGATACCCTTGATAGTGTGATCTGCACTACCCTGCCTTGTTTCTAGTGCTCAGGAACCTCATTGTCTGGTTTTAAGGGAGCCATAGTCTTGCATGAAGATGCGCAGTTTTGCAGTGCAGTCAGCTCTTGGTATAACATAAAAGCTGCTTGAATGAGTTCATCTCTCCTTATGGACCTATTACAGTGCTAAACACGCCATAAAGTATTTCCTTTGGAGAACAATGACACACCCTCAAATTTCAAACATCTCCATTCTCAGCTGTGATAAAGTGTTAAACTTGCGAGGCACAGGAGAGCAGCCGCTGTTATATTTAACCAAGGCTGTCCAAAATAATATTTAGCTCTCAATAGAGCACAGTAAACATCACCATAAGCCATTAAGTTCTGTGCTGGGTCTCGTGGGGGCTGACAGAATGACGGACCCACTTGGCTCAGCAGAGTCAGACTGGCCTGAAATCTGTCACTATGGCCACAGCTGACAAATACAGAGCACTGCTGATCCTAGGACAGTTTCAGCTTGATGCCTGTTAGCTAAGTGAGAGAAACAGATCCAGGACATGCCACAGTCTGTATTTAGACACATTAAATATCTAGATTGTGGAAGTGATTTGTGGTATAGCAGGATAGTTCAAGCAAAAGTGGATTTTTTTTAAAAAAAAAATGTCTTGGAGCAATTTAACAGCACAAAGGAGGGAGGTCAGCTGCAGGTTCTGCACAATGTCAACAACGCCACTTCAAAGTGTAACCGACCAGGTCCAGAGGCTATTTTCAAACATGGTCACACACATCCATGAGTACAGCACTTTTAACACTCTGTCCAGACACTGTCCGGTGAAGGAAGAGGGTGTAAGGAACTCAAAAGGAATACTTTGAGTGAGTGTGAGTGTTGGGCACAGAGATACAGGGATGAGAGAGCGCACAGAACAGAACCAAGGTGGTGGTGTCACCTAGTGGCTAGAAGGGAGGTAGACGGCTTCACTAGCCTGGGAGTCGCACAAATTCACCAGTGGCATTGTGTTTACAACCTGAACCACTTTACATTTCCATCCTGATAAATTTTAAAGTAAAAAAAAAAAAAAACTTTTAAGGTTTCATGTAGACAAGTTCATCTGCACATTAAGGCTTTACAGTGATTTATACAATCATATATTGTTGTCAATGAGGCCTACAGTTAAATCAGAGCATGTAGGCCGTCATCTAACATCATTTCTAATGAATGATACACATATATTCACTGTAAATGTTATTTGATGTATTGCCATACTGTATATCCACTGGAATCTGGGTCTCATAATTCACAGCTGTGCTTATTTAATGTTTAGATGATCTACCAGGCGAGGCATGTGTGTTAGGGGAGATGTGAGCTGAGCTTATACTTTCAACGATCTGCTGCAGGTGAGAATTCTCTGTGATGATTAAAGTTATTTATAGACTAAATGATTTACAAGTGGTGTTTTTGGAGCAGCTCCACGTGTCACATGGTGCCGGCTCAGTCATTTCCAAAGCCTTGAAGTGAATCAAAGGTGCCATTAATAGAATCAAACGACTTAAAAAAAACAAAAAAAACTTGTTCTCGATTATGTGTGTGAATGTGAGAGCAGAACACAATGGCTGGACTTATCATCATTTTTCTTGGACACAGCAATGGAAACAGTTCTGATCCTCCTCAGCCAACTTGATGTTTACAACTGCTCGCTTAGTAAATGTGGATTATGTTAATGGTTGATTTTAGTACCAGAGTGCATAGTTAAAAACCGGAGGATTTAGGATTGGGCAGCAGATAAGCATAGGTCTGCATTTTGTATGAGCACCTCCATAATGCAGCTTTCAGCCGGAGGAGATAGCTTTAACATTAGCACACGTAGTGCCCAGCAAGAGCGGTGGAGGTGGAGACAAATCACAGACATGAAACCAGTCTCAGACATAAACAGTGGCGCATGTTGTGGTGTGTGTGTGTGTGTGTGTGTGTTTGTCTGAGATGGACAGAGACAAAGTGTTCACCTATATGTGTGTGTATGTCTGTAGGTGTTGGAGAGTGCATGCGTGTGTGGCAGACGCCCAGCTGAGTGTGAATGAGCAGAATATAAGTCCCAGTGCCCGTCTGTATACGTTTCCCACTGTTGATTTAAAAGCCCGGTACCAGTGAAATGTACACAGAGGCCTGTTTGTGCAAAGCTAGAATGAATCACCCTCGCGTCCGTGTAAATCGCCTGCAAGCCAAACACTCTGGCAGCCTTTTATCCCCAGACGTGGTCCAGCTCACCACAGCAGGGCTAAAAGCAGAGCGGGACAGGGCCGTGTGTTGTGAGGAGCTGTCAGAGGAGGCCAGTCTTTCATGGCTCTGGATGGAGAGATGTGGCATGGAGTCGGGTTGCCATAGACAAACTCCAGAGAGCAGAGCCCATTGACTGTAAACTGTTTGTGGTAGGTTGGCAGGAGGCTGGATGAAATATGGCTTGTTTAAACGCCGGTGGTCCCAGAATCTGTGGGCACTGGGCCACTGGCTTGAATGGACGGTGGCCTGGATGGTCAAATTTAGGGCACTGTTACACTGCGGTTTATAGAGAGTGGGATAACCACTGTGGACGCCGCTGTCTGTTGGGACAGATTATAACTTTGTGCTTGCCATGTGGTGAAGTTCCCCGCCTGTAACTTTCAAACAGCATCATGTATGAGAGTCAGTGGGATTCGCCTGGAGCGGTGACACACATTGGATCCACATGCTAAGCATTATCCTAAAGTGATTAAAGGTAGTTAGTGATTTAGCGCCTCCAGGCACAACTCTGTTTATTAGGAGCTGCAGGATGATGTTAGAGGAAAACGGGTTTGGCTCACACACCGGAGTTCAGTGCCCCAGCACAACTCTGCTAACCACACGCCATAATTGCGGGACCAACCATGAGACCACCACGATGATGAAAGCCATACTCGACACACATGTTTCATTATCACCACCATGTATAGGCATGATGCTCAGTCCTGAATGAATGCTGGGTAATAACCACGGCGCAGTGCTACAAAGCCGGTTATTATCAACATGTCTGTCTTTGATAAAAGGGGAATAACAGATCTGAAGATGCCAAATGTCAGCAGCTTCAGCGATGGAGCTGTTGGAAAGTTCTTCTGACCCGAAATGACACAAACATGGTTGCCTGCAGGAGGTCATGTTGGTCCCTCTGTCCTCCGCATCTATGGGGGAGCCATCCAAGCAATCACAACATCACTGGGCTAGGAGCAAAAGAAAACATATTACCCTGAGATAGTCGTTAAAAAGCCCAGCTCATTTCCCCGGCACACAACAGGGGATTCAGCTAAAGCTTTCCGGACCCCTGGCTGGAAATATGCAAAACACCCCACCACCCACCACCCCCTCCCTCCCCTTCCTGTGGCTCTTGTTCCTCCGGCCCTGTTGGCATTGTCACAGGGGTGGAGTCAGTGAGCGTGGATGATATGGAAAAGGTCATCAGGGTTTAAAAATGGACTCTGCGGGGCAAGGGATTTTTGGACTGACAACAAAGGTATTTCCTGAGACTCTTTAGAAAGGTTACAGTTACAGATGGAGGGGACACTTGCTGGGTATCAAATAGATTATTAATCTCAGAACATTTACTCATTAACACTTTGATCGTTTCGTATTTAATATGTCATCAATCACGTTTGGAAACATATTTATGCATATAAGAGTTTTATACCAATTCCCATATCGCAAAATGCTTAATTTAATGATAATAACTAATTAAAAGAAGATTAACAGAAACACAAAGCAAGGAATCAATATATTATCCGCTTGCAGCTCTTTCGGGAAAATATTTAAACTGCTGCTGTGTCCTCTTATTGTTTTTCAATAGAGTTTTCATGTTTTCAATTTCTTAGTGGGATCTTCAATCGAAGAATATTGACTCCTCCTGTATACCATTAGATTTTGCACTATGGTGTTTTACATTCATAATGAATAGCTAGAAACTGATTTCAGCAACTGATGAACATAATGGAAACCTAAGTGCTGATCCATTGTGTATCCATCTACATTAGCATTTAAGCATGATTTAATGCTCTTGTGTTGAAGACAGATGGTAAAAATAAAACAAAACAAAACAAAAATAGTTTCATGCAAAGAAGGTCCATCTAACTTAACAATGCAGTGTTATTGATGTCCCTAGCTGTGGCCATATTTCCCCAAAATCAGCTAATGCTAGATTTTACAACTCAAGCAAAAACAAGTGTCGAGCAGCAAACATTCAGGTTGTACCAGGCAAGAAAAATAAAATCATATAATATATTTTTCTTCTCACTGTTTGTGTCACTGACTGTTCACAGCCACCTCAACCACCTCAAAATACAATGTTTTTTGCTTTCAGAATATATTGGTTTGTGTTCTTATGTAAATAATACACCAAGAACATGAAGCAGGATTCATGGGAGCTACATGTGAAAAACTGAAGTGGGATCAGAATCAATAAAACTGACTCGTAACCAAGGTGACGTACCCACTTCTGTGTATGAAGAGATACAGAGGACAGGTAAATTACACAGTGCAGCCACAGATATTCCATTCCAAACATGTTCTCTCTGTCTGTAAATTATTATTATTATTATTTTTTTGTCAAACATTGTATTCAAAAGCTATCTTTGATTGCATTAGTCTGTTAAATTGGTTTGCAGCACTGAAGTGCAGGGACTATCTAATGTCCTCCCAACTCCACTAATGCTCAGCTCTCAGATTAACTGTGCTATTATTAAGTTTACTATCATGGGAGTTCTGTTTAGCATTTGCTGCACAGTAATCTCTTATCATTCGTCTCTTCACACGGAGGAAATGTATTATCATCAGTTGGAAATAGTAATCGCAGTAAAGGTAGATGTTGTAGCATAACATAGATGGGTCAATATTGACAAAGGCCAGCTGAGGACATGTCTTGCAGAGCAGCAGCCTGAGGCCCACAATGGGCCCACTGAGCTGACACAGAAACACTTCGTTTGGCCCCAACAACCTGACGGCAGCTCCTAGAGAGAGGCCAGTTCAAAGAGCCGCGCTTTTGTTTGCTATGCTCGCACTGTCTTCCTGTTAGGGGCTGGGCTCCCAAAGAAAACAAGAGCAGTGGCTCACCAGATGTGTACATCTGTGCATGTGTCCCTTCCGTAGGCAAACACACATACTTGACCAGAATGTTTTATGAGGTTGAAAAGGAATAAAAACTTTAAAGGGAGCTCAGATTTTGTGAGAAGGATTATTATTTTTCAAAACACACATGGCGTGTATATCTCCACCCTGTCACATGTTCCTTTATGCTGGCTGAAAATGGTTTGGTGTCATTAGTGAGCTCAGTATTAGCAGCTCCAGAAATAACACACTGACGCTGACTGAAACAGACATGATATTACATGTGAGGTTTCTAAGAATAAGCGCTGCCCTGGAGGACTGGTATCCTTAATTTGGGGGGTGATAAGGCAGCCAGCTCTGTCCTTTTTTTTTTTCCATTCCACACATACATTGTGCCAACACACACACACACAAACACACACAAACACACGCACACACACACACACACACACACACACACACACACACACACAAACACACACACATCCCAGGCACTAATGACCCTATGTCTGGCCTGTATATCTGTTAGACTGACTGAGGCCTCCTGAGGGCTTCAGATTGGAGCTCACTGGACCTGAATACACACACACATACACAATATACACACAGATTCCAGCTCACGACTCACACACCTACCTTATCTACCACAGACCACTTTTTTTCCTCCACCCCTTTTCCAACTTGCATCTCAAAATTACAAAGAGACCCAGCTAAATTGTGCAACATATTCCCCTTCATGTTGTCAAAGAAATCAAAATAGCTTCAAATGACTGTTTAGAGTATGGATGTTTTCCTGTAATCATGTTGTCAGAGCAGTGGTTTACCATAAAAAATAAAAGAATTAAGTAAAATAATTTCATGCCGGGAGGTATACAGATTTCAGATTTGGGAAAATGAGAGCACTGATACTGGATCAGTATTGACAGACACACTGAACTGAGGTATTGAAATGGGCACTGGGAGAGAAAAATCAGCAGTTTAGAGTAACTATAAACTCCATTTTTATCAGATTACTCACTCCGAATGTTCTGTTTTGGAAACAGATGTTTCTATTATCCGTCTTTTAAAGATCTAAACCAACAAACGCCTTGAGCCAAATTATGATCAGGCACTAATATTTAGGTTATCACTCCACTTGTTGCCTGATACATGCCATCATCCCACCCAATCACTTATTTACAACTGCACAAAGATTATGTTACAGAAATTCATCTGCAGACGATATATCAAAATATATGTCAAAACCACAAAGAACACAGAGAACCCGAGTCAGAAACAGATGAGAACAGATTCACAGATCATCAGATATAAGCTTGCCTCCCAAGATGTAGGACCTCCATACACGCGTAACCTCTTTGCCCTTTTCAGAAATGTGAAGACTTTAGACATACATCTATCGTCCAGTCTCAAACAATTCCCAAACTCGGCCAGGACTAAACGTCCAGTCGTGCGTCTCATCATGAAAGTAAGTCTCAGATTTTTTTTTTTTTTCTGTACATTTGAATGTGAGTCACATGAGGAGGTTAAAGGGTCAACAACATCAGAGCAACAGGGAGCCTCACAGGGTAGATCATTGGGCCTCTCCTCTGCTCTTTCTGCTGTTTTTACTACCACCTTAATGACTTAAATTGTGTCCAATTAAGCAGAGCTGGAAAGAAGCATCCCGGCTCTCAGTCCTCAGAGTTCCCTCTGTGCTGTGGCACTGGAGCATGTGTTTAATTAGAACGCTCTAAAAAGACTGTAACGGAGTGTTTCTCCAGGAATGTTAATCATTAGTGGGATCCTGACTGAGCAGCTCTTAAGTGTTTTAGAGTATTGTTGGATTCCATGGTTCGCCTTTTGAAGCCGTGCGGCTCAGGAAAATGCTTCCACGTGTGGGAATTGCCAACTTTTTCTTCTTCTTTGACTGCATCCTCTCCTTCTACAATGACTTGCTCATAGCGCTCTCGCCCGAGTATTGCCTGTTTGGTTACGGCGGGTTCATTCATGTGTCCGTTTGAGCCCGGGGCTGGAAACACACAGGAAATAGTTTTCTTGCCGTATGAAGGATATACTGTTGAACTCTGAGGAACGTTGAGGAGAGGAGCCCAGATGTGTGTGACGTGTGAGGTTTAAGTTGTGTGTGAGTTCGACTCTCTGAAAGCGTGAGGTCATGAGCTAAAAATGTAGTGAAGTCTGAAAGGTCGCAAGTGTTGAACCTGGACCTGGACATTGACAGGGTGCTGTTTCAACAGGAGTGATCAAACCTTTTCACATTACACAGGAATGAAGGCATGGAAAACTTGATGCTTTTCCTGCACATGGGGAGAATATTAAAGTTTTATTGAAGAAATAAAAATAAAAAATGATGGTGAAAACAGAGAGTCATTGGCTTAAGGTGTTAATAGGGCTGTTTTGTAATTTTATGTCTATATTCATCCCAGTTTGTCCATGGAGACCACACATGACAGGCTTTGCCCTTTGCTGATCCAGTGCTTTTGACAGTGCAAGTGTGTAGTGTAAGAGCAGCCCATTCATCCTCAGCCCGCTCTGTGTGTAGACAGCCACAGGCTTTTGTTGAGTTATAGTGTCCTCAAATAAAGGGGCTTCCTCCCTTTAACAGCCCCGGGAGCTCTGTCGCTCCACTTCCCATTGTTCCCAATGAGGTCCAGCTTTTACAACTAGGTGAGAGGGTGTCAAATTGAGGGTGAAATATGACCGGTCCCGATCGTACATCTCTGCAATGTTTGGAAAAGCAGTTAGAGAACAGTGCACTTATGATAAAGTGAGGAAAGTACCAGTGTGCTGACACCAGGCTCTGTTCAGCACGAACGTGTTATGTCATGTATTACAGGTTGAAACTGGACATTCAGGTTGTATTACATCATATACAACACAACAGGGTTACAGCAAATTAAATACAGCAGAAAGAAATGGGTAGATAAGTGATATGCTCAATGATTGCTTCCATGAAATCAGGACCATTCAAACTGACATCATCTGCTTAATGATTATTGTGTTGGTTTTATACAATGCCATTACATACTGTAATCTAATTAAACACAGACTTAGGTTGTAGATTTAGGATTTAAGTGTTGTGATCTTTTCATGTTGTAAGTTAGAAAATTAGATTTTCAGTCAAGAGTTGAAAAGTTCAAATGTTACCATATCTCATTTCCAATTTAGCCCAATAAATCCTGATTTCTCTCCGTTTTTCATTTTGATTTCTTCCTATTCAGTGCTCATGAGAAACACATGATCTTTAGTAAGGTCAAATGTCAAGTGAGTAGATATTTCTCTTTAATTTTTACAAATGTCTCGTGTCAGAAACTAAGCTCAGATTTAAGCTATGGCCTCAGCTGCCTCCAGTGTGTCAGAGTGAACCAGTAAAAAAGGGGGTTATGTGAGGGTTATAGGGCTAACAAGCCCACAGTCTGACCTGAGTTTGTCAGCGCCAATCTAGCTAAGTCAATATCAATGCGCTGACTGCTCCACCAGCTGACCTTTTCCTCCCTCTTTCAAGGCGTAAAAAGGATTGTTGTTACAGTAGAACGATAGGCTTTTATTGGCCTTTATAACTGAGGCCTTTGTTGGGCCTGTGTCCTGATAATACCCATTGGCAACTCATTTAAACCTTGAGAATGCCTACTTTTTATAAGGAAGCTCACACACCAGTGAGAGCTGTTCTCAACAATGGTCATCAATGAGGGTAAGTTAGAGACTGACCTTCCCTTTGCCCCTTTGGTGCCCCACTTTATGACACGTGTTAGGACCAAAATTTGACTCATTTAAACACATTGGAGATTCCATCCTCACCGTGAGATATAAATGGCATCCAGCTTTGATTGGCTGCTTTGTTTTACGGGTCCCCTTCTTCAAGGACGTGTTTGGACCGGAGAAGAATGCAGCTTTATCATCGGGGTGTTGGTTCTGATGATCATCATCCCTGTCCTGTCATTGTCAGGGCATGCCGGTCATGGACTACCTCGCCGCTAGCACAGGGTGTTTTCTTTTTTTTTTTTTTCTTTTTTTTTTTTACAGCGGTGAGAAGGTGCAGACCAGGTGTGAGGTGCTGTTCAGGTCGTTGTGGCTATGACAGGGGAATGGGCCGTAAAACCCCCGGGGCCATAGATTTATGGGTCATCTGGTGCTCTCTAAGGTCAAGGGTCAGGGATGCATGACTTGTCCATCTTTATATTATTCAACTATCTGAGGTGAACCTTGAACTGTGCGGCTGGCTACTTTTAACTATACAGGCGTACGGACTCAGAATGATTTTCAGGATGTTGTTGTGCTGATTCAGCTTTCCCATTGGAGAGAATGAAGATAATCCACAGACCTCTTTAAATAGTTGTCCACACCCTAGTTCATTGTCAAAGGTCATTGTTTCTCTTTTGAAATCTCAGAAGTCTTCACATTTGAACTTCAAAGATGTCTGTGGTCACCTCTCTGAACTTTTAAACCTGTTACCTAAATTTCTTTTTTTTAAAAAAGACACTTTCATTTAAGCTTCAAATGTGTCAAAATTGAATAAACCTTCCTCATCTCTACATTTTGAGGCTATCGGGGACAATTCTGTTTACTCATGCTGGTGTTGCCAAGTAGGGTCTGCAACTTTTGTCCGGATCAGTTGACCATCTTAGCTTTGAATTTCATTAATACCCCACCCCCCATCCCCCCCACCCAAAGGCAGGATGCTGTGTTGTCCCTCCCCACTAAGACTTGCTAATGGAGCAGAGTGCTGAGTCTTTTGGACCAGCACAAAGGCCTGAGGTTTGCTGTGAAAGGGTGCCTCTCCTCCCTGGCCTTGGCTGCTACAATGGCTTTGTCCACACACCCACACAAACCTACAGTCCACGCACCACGCAGGGGTTAACGCACATTGGCTTTATTCTGTTTTGGATAAAACTGATTTCCTTTTCTCTAAAGGGAACATCTGCAGGTCTAAGTACCATTTTATTTTAAATGTAAATGACAGAGATATGACAGTCTCCATACACCACCCACGATGTGATATTTCAGCACATAGTGGTGTGAATGTGAGACGTGTGGGCACGCAGAGGATGGGAAAAATGACACTCAGTCAGATGCTGTCAGTCAAGCACAGGTAACCTAAACTAGGAATGAGTGGCCATGTTTATTCCGTTCTTTTTTTTTTTTTTTTTTATTGGGTTTTGATTAAACAAGTTCCACATATCAGCTGATCTGTGATGTGATTAAAGTAGACTGTGGACTTTACACCAAACTAGCATTAAATCTCCTGCGAATACGTGCTAAACAGTCAAAAGGTTGACAGTGCTTGTTCCATTTTTAAAGCCATTTGAAGATACATTTGTCAAAGTATTTAATTGCGTCCACTACATAAGGGTGTTTACCTTGTGAACCCTGTTATATCAGCCCCCACTTAAAAAAAGCCCACAGTGTAAATGCTTCCTGCATTCGTTCAAGTTCACAGAATTACATCCTGACGTCACTGCCACAAAATTAACACAGCTGCTAAAATGTTTATAAAGAAAGCAATTTTAGCTGTTTAATGGATTCCTTGCTTCCCAGTAAAACGTTCTACTGCTTTGTTTTACAGTCTTAAAGTATGTTAAAGCTCCGCAACAAAACCTCACACAGAAAAGGATAACCTCGCAGTTATCTAAGACACAATTATGTACGCTATAAAACATGTCCTTTTGGGAGAAAGTAACACTTTGAAATTGCAACCGAACAACTGCAAAAGGATGCAAAAGGTGCAACTGTCCAGGGTTTGACCTGATGCAGCCACTTTTGTTTTCTGAGGCAACAGGAAGGGAATCACGCTCTGACATTCCTGCAGAGGTGAAGGAGAGGCAGAGGTCAACTGTGTCCTCCCTGGGGAGTTTCAGTGGACGTATAGTATGTAGTATAGAACATGTCTGCAATTACATGATAAAGGTAGAACCGAAAGCCTGGATATAAGCTAATATCAGGTTTGTTTCAATAGACTGGAATATTCTTATTTATGTTTGGGATATGAAGATAAATACAACTGAATTAGGGTTGTAACTAAAAATGCCAAATATAAGTTTCCAGAGCTCAAGACATTCACTTTACCATCATACAAGAACAAAGAAAAGTGGCAGATCATCACAATGGAGAAGGGGGAAATAGGGAATTTTTGCTTTTAGAAATTATTCAATTTGCCAAAAATAGTTGCAGATTAATTTTCTGTCAGTTGGCTAATCAGTTAACAGATTCACAGTTTAACCTTTGATCTGAATATCATGTAGTTTCTGTAGCATTTCAGTGAGCTCAGTGACTATTATGTTGAACCTCACATTACAGTATGACTTCACAGATTCCCACAATATAGTTATTCGTTCGCGTTTTGTACGACTCAAAGTTGAGCTGTACAATGTTGGACATTTTTAACCCTCATTCAGACAATGTTAAGCCGATAATAACAGATCTGTGGTTGCAGTATAGTATTTGTGTGATTTATATGTCAAAGGTCTGATAGCTGGTCTCATTTAGATTTGCTGACATCACGTTCAGTCATTGGAAGGGTTATTTGAGGCAGAGCCAGGATGTTGTAGATGGTAGGAAGCAGGGATAAATAATGCATCTTTTGCTCACTCAAGCCAACAGTCGCTCTATAATCATAAAGCTGTAGTTAGTAAACAGCTCTCTGTGACTTAATGACATTTTAGGGCACAAAGAGGCAACCACCAGATAAACCAAAGCCTGACTGCGACGTGCACCACCTTCCCCACACGTCTGAGCTGTTGATAGGGACGGAAAAAGAAGACTGTCATGTGAAAGCTGTTGTGGATGCGGGGCGGTCAGTGTGGTAAAATGAGCTCTGCCATCACTGATGTGCTACTTAAAAGCTCAGTTCCTGTGAGCTTCAGCTCTACCGGTGGTTCTCATTTGGAAGCATGTGTTTGAAGTATGAGGGGAGGGTCAACGGAGGAGAGACGCCTCGCTCTTCCATACCCTACTGTGACTGGCTGCTCAGAGGTTAAGGGGGCCAGGCTGACGTTAAGAGGGTTTGGTCGGGGGGGAAAGAGGAGGAGGGAGAGGAGGAGGAATGGTTGGTGAGAGAGACAAGGGAGGGATGACCATCTGGTTGAGCTCCTCCATGTACACGCACGCGCACACACCCCTCTCAAACACTCTCTCCCACGCACTCAGACAGACATCTCCCTGACTTTTTACAGTCTCAGCTCTGATATGGGCTCTTACTGTGCTGCCAGCTCTGGTAGAGAAGGCTGACTGCTCCTGTCGTGGAATTAGAGCTCTGAGGATCTTGCATAGATATGGAGCCCAGAGGCTGGGGAAGAATCTAGGACCAGATATAGTGGTAATAAGATCCTTTTTCCTGCTCACCTCTGGAGAGTTGGCCTACACTGAGGTAAGACCAACAGGGAAATGACTGAACAAGATGTAATCAGGTTTCTCAATAGACTGTGTTTTGGTTGTAGTGAAGCTGAAGTGGAGGTGTTACAGTATTGCACATTAACTCATCCTGAACTGTGTTTTGGTACTAGATGAAACAAGACATTTGTATTATTTAATTTCATGGGAGGATGGTTTAATTATTGATCACAGTATTGCATGATTTAAAAGACATACAGTGTGTTATATAGGTAAAGAGGGAGCTCTGTGCTCAGTGTTCTCCTGCTTTGCAGACAGAATCTACTGGGACATAAATGTGTTCGATGTCTGCTATGTGACAGCAGCACGTGTGTGTGTGTGTGTGTGTGTGTGTGTGTGTGTGTGTGTGTGTGTGTGTGTGTGTGTGTGTGTGTGTGTGTGTGTGTGTGTGTGTGGAGTCTTAGTTCAGTCTGGCCAGTGCATGCAGGTGGTCTCCCTAGTGCAGACCTCTGTAGGGGATGTCACTCCCATCCATTTGGTCTTGAAAAAACACCCCCCTAGACACGAAAGGAGGCTTCCATAAGTTGACCAAACTCTAGCCGTGCAGCACCTCAACACTAACCTGAACCCTTTTTATTTTGAAACTGATTGGAATCAAATACGTCCTTCTTCAATTTTTTTTTTCAGTTCTTGTCTTTATGATGCTCAGTTGATTTATTGGATCTTTCAATTACAGGTTTAACCTTAAACACTGGTTCACACAACGATCTACTTGTCTAACAAATCTGATCTGGCCTGCAGTTTGACATGTGTTTTTTCCCAAGATATTAAAACATATTATTATTACGTGCCAGTAGTTGACAGGCTGTCATTGGAAGATTTATGTGTACAGTGAGAGCAACAATATGCTTTTTTCTGCAGTTAAGACATATCTTCTCTTACATAAGAAGAAACCAATTTGTCTGAGTTCAAGCTCAAGTAAGGAACAGGGATTTTGAACAGAAAATCTTGTTTTTCTCTTCCACTAGAGCCTATGTTGCATTGCTGAGCTCGCAGCAGCCAAGTTAAACATGTTGGGCCGGTCCAAACTGACAGAGAGCACTGTGTTTGGTTGTGTGCATGTCCATCATCCACTTCCTAGAGGAATATAGACAGTAATTCAGACCAGAAGCTGCTTATTTTTCCTGTGCACTCTCTCAAGGGTTGTTAATCCAAGGCTCCAGTGTCTGGATTTTGTGGGACTCTGGTTGAAGTGTTGTTGAATGCTCTTTTTAAATGTCGCTGGAGGCTGCATTTAATGGTCAGTCGCAGTATGAGGTCCTGTGAGAGGTTTGTATACCATAAAGTGATAAATAAGATTACACAGTAGTTAACACATGATGCTGACTGTCTGTATTCACCCTCAAATTCTGTCTTGAGGGTGAATACAACAAATCAGTGCCTATTTGCTTCCTTAATGAATCAAGTTTGCACCCACTCCTTCACTGAGCTTCTGTTACACCGAGCTTGTTGCAATATAAGCTTTTTCTGTAACAAAACTATTGCTCATTGTGCAGTTTCTTTCTGAGACACAGATCTCTTCATTCATTCTACGTTCTAGTGGGAGGTTGTGAAACCTTCATTCACTGAAGACCTTTCAAAGCAAGGATGTGTTTGAGCTTCCCTCTTTCACCTGCCTTGACTTAAATCTCCTCTCTTTTGTGGAACAAGACACATTAACATTTTCATACATGTCAGTCACCCCATTTTAGCCTCAGCCTGATAGCACCCCCGCCACTCTCTGGCCCACTGTGGGCAGATCAGTCAGATATGCAGCTCCCAAAGCCATGTTAACAAGCACCTTTACAAAAGAGTGAGGGGCTGTTAAACATTCAGGACTGCAGGGGTCTGGCTAGTGTGGGAGGAGGGCAGGGCAGGGGGGAGTGGAACAGTGAGAAGGGGGAGTTTAAAAACTAATCTTGCAAACCATAAGTCCCTTGTTAGAAGAAAAAAAGCTTAAAAGCCAGCACAAGTGATGAGTCAGTGAGTTGGCAAGTCGGTGTAAGCATGGTTAAGTTAGTTGGCTCGGTGCTTCTGTCATTCAAAAAGTTAAGGAAGCGTTCTGGGCAGAGTCAGAGGAAATGAACTGCATGACATCCAAAGGGAAAATTAGCATGCGAGCAGATGTGG
Organism: Seriola dumerili; assembly: GCF_002260705.1. NCBI lineage: Eukaryota > Metazoa > Chordata > Actinopteri > Carangiformes > Carangidae > Seriola > Seriola dumerili. The sequence goes on along the minus strand of NW_019174497.1, from coordinate 3,025,655 downwards.
TTGTATAAGAAGTGGCTTTGCCTAACACCGAGCCGTGTACATCCTGGATTCCTCTTCACGAGCCTGGCTGAAGTTCAAGCCTGACATTCCTGTGAGTCAGGTTTGGCTGTGTG